>NW_020174578.1:1602354-1607488 GCF_003031525.2 Neophocaena asiaeorientalis asiaeorientalis | reverse complement strand
GTGTGTGTGTGTGTGTGTGTGTGTGTGTGTGTAGGGCTGACAGTAGGGGAGGAGGGCTCAGGTATGGGTGGGAACCAGGGGGGAGAAGCCCGTGGAAGAGGGGTTCTTCTGCCTGAGAGCGGGGAGCAGAGCACTGCTGGTGACCGCCCTGCCCCCAGGGCTTTCCCAGCCCAGAGACCCTGGACGGTGTGGCCGCAGTCTTGGGCAGAGAGGAGCGAGAGGGAGCTCGAGCCGGCCAACTCCCAGCTCCTCGCTCACGTAGGAGGTGAGGTCATCCGTGAGAGCCAGGGCGCGACGACGCAGTCGGGGGCTGGAGGAGATGCAAGGGTTTGGAACAGCTGCCATGGGGAAGGCGACTGGGAACCCACAGGAGCCAAATACCGGGCAGCCGAGCTGAGGCTGGAGGGCCGGAGGGTGCTGCCGTGTTTGGTGAACTCCCTCTGCAGCATTCAGGGATCTCTCCACCTACTTTCCGCAGTTGGGAGGCAGAAGCAGGAAGCGGGTGGTGGCGTGACCCAGGGTTGAGATTGGATCAGATAAGCGACGGTGGCTGAAGGTGGCAAGAGTGGCCATGAGAGCCTTGTAGGAGTCGATGGTCGAGGGGCTGGGCTTCAGGGGAGGCAAGCCAGAATGGCTGGATGCAGAAGGCGCGTGGAGAGGGTTGCGAGTCAGAGGAACCAAAGCCTTTCTGAGCAGGTTCGTTTAGTAGATGTGGATGGGAAAAGGGGGAGGAGGTGATGGTTGGGAGGTCACGCCCAGGGTCTTGGAGGCAGAGACCAATAAATCTCAGGTCCAGGGTGTCCCATGGTGGAAGGTGCCTGAGCTGGAGGGACGTTTGGAGCTGTTGGAGTTGCAGAGGTCTGAGTGCCATGCATGTTGAAGCTGGGACATCGGTGCTCGCAGGCAGAGAGGGAAAACAGTGGCTGGATTGGTGTGTCGTGGGGGAGCGTGGGTACCCAAGGAGGGCTGATGTTTGAATAGTTCATACTTCCAAAGAATGGAAGAGGCATTTAAGTGGCACCAGAGAGAAAGGACTGGCTGTGTCCTCTTTGTCTGTCCCCGAGAAGGGATGACTGGGAGAGGAAAAGGTGAAGCTTACATAGAAGAGGGGGCTTACAGGGGACTTACACAGTCAGCTACAGGCAGGAGGTAGCAGGAGTCCGTGGGGAAAATGGCTGAGAGCTGGAGCATCAATGGATCTGTGCTTCCCCGGGCGGATGCAACTCTCCATGCAGACAGGTGTGAGGGTGGTAGAGCCAGGGCTGAGGGGAAGGTGGCCACGGGAGGAGGGAGCTGGGAGGCTTTGAGTTCCGGGTGTTAGGTGAGTGAAGGCATGGGCAGGTAGAGCATTCAGTATCGGGGGCCTCGGTCCCGGGTGGACTTAGTAATGGAGACCCACCCAGCATTCCCGTGGGACCACGTCCTGGAAATGCTGCTACAGGCCAGACAGCCCCTGCAGCGCCTCCTCCCGGGAGATCTCAGGGTTCCTGGCACTGCCCCCCTAACCTCACCCCCACCCCCAGTCTCCAGCTGTCTCAGGATCCCCTAACAGGAGGGCTAGGCTGGCCTAGAGAGTGGCTCTTCTCTGAGGCCTACCGGGGAGGGACCGGGGTCAGGTGGTCCAGGAACCCCCTCTAAGGAGGGACCCCAGGACCTCTTCGTGGGAGTTGCGGGCTGGGCTCCTGCAGACAGCCCTGGGGTTTAACCTGACTCCCGCCTGTGTTGTATCCTCACGCTGACAGGGGCTGCTCGGCAGCCGGCGGGACGGGTAGGTGTGTGCGCGCGTGTGGGTGCACACGCCATCGCGTGCCGGTCTCTTCACGGGGGCCATGTCCCAGCATGCTCTGTGGAGTTGACGCGTGGCCTGGTGTGTTCAGTGCTTCGGTGACCTGCGCTGCTGTGTGCGTGGCCTGCGTCCGCTCCGTCCTTCTGGCCTGCCTGTGACTGCCCAGGGGCTCCGGGCAAAGCGGGTGGAAGTGTCGTCCTCTTCCCCTTCCTTGTGTGGTGCTGGGCCTTGGGGAGGGAGGACGAGCAGCCTTTTGGGTCCAGCCAACTTGAGTATCTGGGAAACGGGAGGGGAGCTGGTCCTTTTTGAAAGGAAGGAAGTGGGTAAGGCCGCTGGGGCGGGTCCTTGGAGGGCGTGACCCTTCAGAGAGCGTGAGGAAAGTGTTGGGGTTGCAGGTGCGCTCCTCTGGGGCCCCAGGAGCCTTGACTCTGAAAGAGGTAGAGGAGCTGGAGCAGCTGACGCAGCAGCTGATGCAGGACATGGAGCATCCTCAGAGGCAGAACGTGGCCGCCAGTGGTGAGCCCCCGCCCACCCGCAGGGACATCTCCTCCGTTCCCGTGCTTTCCGCTGTCTGTGGTTCCACTCCCCTCCCAGGCCAGCTCAGCCCCTGCGAGCTTCATGCCCGTCGTCCCATTCCCTTCTGTCTCCGCGGCTTTCCCAGAGTCCTGTGGCCGGTGTCACCAGCCCCTGGCATGTGCTCAACCCGCGGTGCGCGCTCTGGGGCAGCTGTTCCACATCGCCTGCTTTACCTGCCATCAGTGTGAGCAGCGGCTGCAGGGGCAGCAGTTCTACAGCCTGGAGGGGGCGCCGTACTGTGAGGGCTGCTATACTGTGAGTCACGGTCGGGCTGGGGACACCCGGAGCTCAGCCCGGGCTGGGGGTGGGGGGTGGGGTGGGGGGCGAGCGTGGGGCAGACGTGCCCTGGCAGCCAGCCTGTGGGTGCCAGCTCCCTGCCAGCCTCCTGCTGCTGCCTCCTCAGGACACCCTGGAGAAGTGCAACGCCTGCGGGCAGCCCATCACTGACCGCATGCTGAGGGCCACAGGCAAGGCCTACCACCCGCAGTGCTTCACCTGTGTGGTCTGCGCCTGCCCCCTCGAGGGCACCGCCTTCATCGTGGACCCGGCCAACCGGCCCCACTGCGTCCCCGACTACCACAGGTGAGGATCCTCCACCCCCCGCCGGGCACTTCTCTGGGCGCCAGCCCCCATATTTCTGGGAGCCAGGCTGCCCCCTGACCCCAAGACGGCTCCAAACCCCTGGACTTGCTTTCTGTCCCCGCATCCTGTCTGTAGACAGCAGAGACCTGTTCTTTTGGACTGAGCTGTCCGGCGGCCTTTGGCCTGGGTAGCGAGTCTTGCTGCTGGCTCGTCCCCTTCCCCCGGCCCGTGGCTCTCTTTATGTTGGGTGTGGTCTTGCATTCAGCACTTGTGCTGCAGTGACTTCACCTCACACACAGGCTGGATTCCAAAAGTTCCTTTGGAGATCAGCTGTTTGGAACTTGGGTTTCCCCTTAGAAACGGTGTTTACGAGGTGGCGACTTGCTCAGGCCACTGGCAGAATCCCGTGATGTAGCTAAAGGGCGGGAGCAGGGACGCTGTGGACTCGGATTCCCACCTCTGAGTGTGTGGGAGGTGTACGTTTCAGGGCTCCACCTTGGGTGGCCAGCACGTCACACCCCTCTGTGCCCCTCAGCAGTTGGGCAGAGGCAGCCACGTGGTGCGGGGTAGGCGAGGGGCAGGGTTCCAGGTGTGGGGTCCCAGGTATGGGATCCTCTGGGGGTGCTTTCTGCAGGAGCTGCAGGGTGGGTGTGGCAGGGGGTAAGGACCAGTCTGCCATCTCATTTCCCTGCACTCTTGGGGGCAGCGCCGGTGCCCCTCGCCCCCATTCTGACTCGTACCCGGCTCTCTGCCCCGCAGGCAGTATGCCCCCAGGTGCTCCGTCTGCACAGAGCCCATCATGCCCGAGCCTGGCCGAGAGGAGACCGTGCGTGTGGTCGCTCTGGACAAGAACTTCCATATGAAGTGCTACAAGTGTGAGGTCGGCCATCACTCCGGCCCCCTGGGGATGGGAGGTGGTGGGACGCTGCTCACCAACTGAGCGACGATGGACAGCGCCGGGCCCTGGAGTAAATCAGTGCTGCAATTTTGAGGGTGGACAGAGATGGCATCCACGCCCGCCCAGCAGAGATGCTTCCCTGTCACTCCAGGACAGCAGGGTGTGGGTCCTCTGTGAGGTCACTGAGTTGCCGATAAACCAGGAAAGGGGACCGACCGATGGGACGGAAGCGTGTTGTTTTGTCTTGGTAGGGCTGGGGGTCTCAGTGAGGTTAAAGGAGGGTCAGAATAGAGGTGAGACAGGTGGGAGAGGCCGCACATCCTTTATTGGGGTGGGCGCCTCGGAAGCGGCTCTACCCACTGCCCGTCCTCCTGGGGAGAGTCCTAGGGGACAACAGTGAAAGTGTGGTGATGGAGGCGGGGATAGGAGTGGAGGCGGCTGTGATTTGGGGGACACAGACAACGAGAGCATGGCTGAGCCATGAAGCATCCGGCCTTCCTAATTTAAAGAGGGGAGGTGGGGTGCTTAGGGGGCCTCCCCGCCAGCGCACTCTTTTTCCTTCTCCCAGGACTGTGGGAAGCCACTGTCCATCGAGGCGGACGACAACGGCTGCTTCCCCTTGGATGGCCATGTGCTCTGCCGGAAATGCCACACCACCAGAGCCCAGACCTGAGTGAGGACTGGCTCCCTTCTTGACTGCAAATCCATTCCCCATTAGCAGACCGCCCACAATGAGAACACCTCCCCCCTTCACCCTCCCCACAGTTAATTTTTGATGTCGAGCCCCTCCCTCCATGCCGGACCCCACCCCAGTATCCCTTGTGCCCTGATCCAGGGCCCCACCCAACATGGCCTAGGGCTACAGAGTCCCAGCCCTGGGGTCCAGTCCTCCCCGATCCTGCAGGGACCACCCACCATCGTCTAGGTACCCCACCTGAGGGGGCACCAGACTGAGCGCTGCTGCTTTCACTGCTGCACCGATGCCCTCAGCTGGCCCTCGAGCAGCCTCTTATTCTGCTTGCTGAGGGCCAGGAAACGCCCTGACCTGCTGGGAGCCTGTGGACGTTCCCACCCACCCCTGTCCTGCCAGGTTGTGGCTACAGCTACAAATAAAAGGTGTTTTCCAGAATTCTTAGCAGTTGACTCTTTTGTGCCTACAGCCCTTGAGGGTGAGATGGAGGAGAGAGAGGGATGAAAACCCTGGGGTAAAGTTGAAAATTCAGCTTCTGTTTATTTACAAAAATATATATGTATATGTATATAATATATATTAATCCCTCCCCCAGCCCCAC
>NW_020174578.1:1596912-1602223 GCF_003031525.2 Neophocaena asiaeorientalis asiaeorientalis | reverse complement strand
AAACAATGGGCTTCCTGGCTCCAGAGGCAGTTCCTCAGGGAAGGGTGGACAGCAGCAGCACCAAAGTCCTACAGGTCGAGGGACCGTGGTCCCATCCGTGCTCCCTGAGGACAGGGTGGGTGAGGGGAAGGCTCAGTCCTTGAACCCCTGAATACTGCAGAGAATGCGCTTCTGGTGTGCCGGCTGGGTGATCCCCATCTGCGCCAGGTCCCTGTGGGCAAGGAGAGGGAATCGGTGAGTCTTGGGCCTCAAACCCCAGCAGGCGTCCCCCGCCCGGGCCCCCAGGGTCCTCACTCGGCCGTCAGATCCAGCACACACTCCATGGTGTCCAGCCCGGCGGAGTGGAAGTGTAGGATGTAGCGTTTCATTCGGATGGACTCCAGCCATTCAGCCACGCTCCGGTAGGGGATCCCATCTGAGCCACTCAAGCTGGGCAAGCGAAGGGTCACCCTGTGGGACATGGGCTGCCTCAGTCCCATGCAGGGGGATGCAGGGCTTCCCTGAAACCGGCGCTCTGCCTCTCTGCATCTGCAGGCAGCATTCAAGTTGGCTGTCTGAGCGCAGAGATTATCTAGACTTTGTGGATTAGCCCGGCCATTGTCAGTGAACCCACTTCCTGGCCGGTTTCCTGGCAACAGCAACGGGCAGGCTGACAGTCCCGCTGCGCTGACAGACCTGGGGCAAGCGGCAGCCTTGCAGGTCCAAACGGAAGGTACCACCAGCCCACATGCACTGCAGTGGCCAGCTTTGGGCAACCGATGGGGGCCAGTAAAGACATGAAGTATCAACTGTCCCAGCTGAGCGGAAGCAGGGACATGAGGTGAGCAGAGGCCCTGGAAGGCCAGTGTGGTCTCGGCTTTTTTCAGGGTGGCCCCCCGAGTTCTGGGAGCAGGCCCCTGCTCGCCACCTCCAACCCTGGCTGTTATTCTTGCACTCTGACACCCACAATACAATGAGTGTTCCTGTCCTAAAGCCAGCCAGAGCCAGAAACCATTAGTAAAGTAAATCTGCTGGGGGAAAATATCCAGCATTCCAGAAAGATTAGCACATGCGGTCTCCAGTGTATAAGGGAGCTGTGCTCCAAAAGACAGTTCCAAAAGTTGGAACTCGGAGCACATTTTCTCCCAGAAACAAGTTTATATATGGTGGTTTGATACAGAGGCCAGCACACCAGGGCTGCTTTACCCGATAAAGCATTTGAAGCCTTGCCCGTCTCTCCCATCTTACCCGCCCCCCCGGCAAACAGTTGATTCTCCATATTCTGGCAGTGTTTTTGGTAAAACGTAACGATCATGTCCCTCCCATGGACGGACAGTTTTAAAAAATTGGTCAGTAGTTCTCTAGGCTCAGGATAAAGTCCAAACTTCTCTGCACCCTGCGCTATTTGCAATTGGCATGCCCTCAGTTCCCCAACCCTTGCTGGCTACAGGATCCGGGCGCCTTCCCAGATCCCACAAGGTTGCCCCTCTCAGTCACAACACGCATCCCCCGTCTGCCTCTTGTTGGTTTCTCTGTCTTCCCTACCCCATTCTAAGTGACCAAGCTCAGTGGAGCGGGTATCAGGTTGGCAGCTGCTTATATGTACTTTGCATCTTAGCGTGTTTGCCTCCCATCTTCCATCCAACCAGAGCTATCGAGGGCGAGACACCGCATCTCCTCCATCAGAGCGCTGTCGTCCCAAAGGTGCAGATTTTTGCCTCCTATGCCGGACTCTGTTGGGAGCTCCACAGGCCCAGCGCTTGGTGGTTGTGGCCAAATGTCCATTTCCGTTCTCCTAGATCTGCCCTCCCCAGGGTGGTTACCTGGGATCAAAGTTGGCAATGGTTCGCAGGGAGTGGGGGTTGGCATGCAGATGCTCCAGCTGTGCCTTCAGCTGGTGGAAGGGGGGCCGACGGGCACAGTCATGGGCCCAGCAGTTCTTCATGAGTTCATAGAGGCGGGCAGGGCAGTCCACGGGCGGGGGCAGCCGGTACCCATCCTCAATGCTCTTCATTACCTGCAGCGAGGAAGAGGGTAAGAAGCTAACCCGGCAGGCCACGAGGAAGCTCTGTTCACACGAGATCGTTGTAGTGGAGCCTCTAGACCCCCTGACCAGGATGGCCATAGTCAAGACAACAAGGCATGAGGTGAAGGGGACGAGAGTGGATAGGAATGCAGACAAACTGTGGGTCAGAAAGAAGAAATGAGGCCATTGGCAGGAAAGGGCCGTGGAGGATTTGGGGAGGGGATGAGATGTGTGAGAAACACCTGGGCTCACCTCCTGATTGCTCATCTCCCCATAGGGCTTGTCCCCAAAGCTGAGCACCTCCCACATCACGATCCCAAAGCTCCACACGTCGCTGGCCGTGGTGAAGATCCGGTGGGCAATGGCTTCGGGGGCTGTCCAACGGATGGGGATCTTTCCTCCCTAATAGGGCACGTGGGGCAGAAGGCTGATGTGTTTCAGGGCACAGAAGTGCATGGGAAGTTACTGTGTCCACATGAGCGTGCATCGTGTACTGTGTACATACTGCCTGTATGCACGGCATGTAAGTGTGTGTGTGTGTCTGAGTGTGTATGGGATAAGTACAAGTCTCTAACCTGGGTTTCATAGGTGCCATCAAAGTTGTCCAGGAGGCGGGTCAGGCCAAAGTCAGACACCTTGCAGCACAGGTTCTGACTCACCAAGATGTTCCTGGCGGCCAGGTCCCGGTGGACATAACTGTGGTCACTGAGGTAGTTCATGCCAGATGCTATGCCCTGCAGCATGGCCACCAGCTGCCCAGGGACCAGCTGGTCCTCCCGTTCCTGCAGCAGGGAGTGGGCAAGTTAGGGGATGGGCTGGGTCTCCTCTTCCTGGACCCAGAGCCAATGCCCAGGGCTCCGTGGCTCATCCCCCTTCCAAGCTGGTCCTCCGCCCTCCTTACCCTCAGGAAGGCATCCAGGGCTCCGTTCTGCATAAACTCCGTGATGATCATGATGGGCTTTCCTGAGACACAAAGCACACATCACACGGCAGCCTCCACCCCGTCTCCACCCAGAACCACACTTCCTGCCTCTGACAGCACATCTCCCTCCACTTCCGGTAGCCTCACCCCTCCTCTACCACTCCCTCCCCGCACGCTCTTGGACACCACCCCTCGTCGTACTCTTTGTGACAACGCCTTCCAGGTGCAGAACGTGCGGGTGGTTGAACTGGCCCATGATAGTTGCCTCTCGAAGGAAGATCCACCACTGGCCATCGGGAGATGTGTCTTTCAAGGTCTTAATGGCCACAGTCTTGGCACCCTGGCTGGGGATTCTCAGGGACCCTCGATATACTTCCCCAAACTCTCCTGGGTGGAAAGAAAACAGGGTCATGGCCAGGTGCATTGTCAGGCTCCCCAGGGGGACAGGCAGCGATATCTCCAGTCCTCCAGTTCCCTTTTCTTCTCTGGACCAGAGGATCAGAAACATGGTGTACCTTCCTCCCTGAGACAAGGGCTTGGCTGTACTTCCCAGGGCCAGGGGCCGGGAGTCTGGAACAGGAGTGCAGCTTTGCAAACTGTTCGGCACTGTCTCCCCAGTTAGCAGAGCTCTGATACTCAGGAGGTGCTGGGTGAGTGGGGGTCATGCAGTGGGGCTGGGTTCTGTTCACGAAGGGCAGGCTGGTCAGGGCCAGTACACAAGTGACCGGGGAGGCTGACCACTGCCGCCTCTCTTCCGCAAGCTCCTCCGGTCACTTGGCCACACAATCAGCAAAGACACTGCTGAGCTTTGTTCTCTGTTCAGATCCATTTTCCCTGGTGACCCAAGGGATCAGGGCAGCCCAAGGACACCGGGCCCCTGGTGGGGTGGAATGCGCGGCTAGGGAGGCTCTGAATCCCTCCCATGTTCGGGAACCATCTGAGAACAGCCTGAGCCTGGGCACAGCGACCCCCCTCCTGACAAAGATGATGTGTTTAACGCTTTTTATCAGAAATTCCATAACCACAGAAGCAGATGGTGCAGGAGGCGGGAGCTGCTCCAGGACACCTGATAAGGGGGTTAAAACATGAACACAGCGGTTGCAGGACATGGGGTAGAGCAGGGAGGAAACTCATCTGGGAGCTCTTGGGCCAGAGGAGAGGCCGGCTGGGCTCCACTGGGAAGGGCCGGAAGGAAGGGGCCTGCTGGCCGCTGTGTGCTGCCCCACAGGCAGAGGGGACCACAGGGCTCACCTTCCCCTATGACGGTGTCCACAACCAGCCAGGCCGGGTTGAGCTCCTGGGTGAAGTCCAGGGCTCCCTGGGCAGGGTCCTCATATGCCTGGAGGTCCACGTAAGGCTTCAGCCACAGCTTGTCCTCTGCGGGGAGAACAGAGAGGGCTCAGCCCAACTCCAGGGCTCAGGAGTACTGGGGGGAGGGGGAGGGAGGGGCCGGCAGACCCCGGTGCTCATTCTTCTGTTCCCCGAGGAGTCCTGTCCTGGCTGAAGTGAAAGACAGTCTCTATCCTCAGCAACGACGTCTGCATAGCGCAGCCATTCCTCCTGCTATCTACATGCAAAGCTCGTGTGTCCTCACCATCCAGGGCCCAGAGCTGGGGCCCGGAACACAGACCCGAAAGCCGTGTTCACGGCCTCAAGTTGCCCAATCGTCCCATGGCTCATTGACCCTAATTCCTCGCCTCCCCCCCACCCCCCGCTGCTCACCGTACTCCTCCGGTCACTCCCTCCAGTCACTCACAGCTCGTTCACATTCCCAGACAAGCCTCGCTCCCGCTCTGTTACTTGGACGGCCCCTAGACTCCCCCTTTTGTGGGGTACCTAATGAGGTGACCAGCAGGAAGCCCACATGCCTGGGAGGGCTTCAGGGAGCCTGCGGGCAGTCACCCTCCCAGCCAGCCTCAGCCCACAGACCCAGCCAGGGAGGATGAGGAAGGCTTGCCCGGAGCCCGGGTGCCGGTGCAGTGGCACCGACAGCTAACGGGCGATTGCACAGAGCCTCCGGGGGACTGTCAGTACGAAGTTAATTAACCAAAGTTAATTAAGTAGCAAAACACAAGAGCCCTGGGGACGAGAGAGCCCACCTGTGCCCCCAGAGTTGTCCTAGCAAATGTGGGTCCCTTGGTCCCGTCCCAGTGGCGCCTCCCAACACACACATGTGTGCACACACAGGTGCTCCTGGCTCACCTCTGTCCCCATCAGCGACACAATCACGCTGCCTCTGCCGCCTCTGGTGCCGTCGCCGCTGAGCTTTCCTGTGAGGGTTGGGGACCAGGTTCTTCAGGGGCCCAGGACCACCTCCGGGGCCCAAACGTGCTGCAGCTGATTTCCCCAGAAACGGCAGGGGGTGGGGAGCGGGTGGTGCGGGG
>NW_020174578.1:1588736-1596879 GCF_003031525.2 Neophocaena asiaeorientalis asiaeorientalis | reverse complement strand
GGGGGCAGGAACAGCACCTGGAACGGAAGACAAGCATTCCGAGAAGCAGAGCTACACCCAGCAGCAGCCCAAAGATGATGGCCACGATCTCTCCTCCAGTCACGACCCTGGAAACTATAGGCACGTGGGGTGAAGAAGTCTGGGGGTGCTCAGAGCCCCCAGGGATGATGGAGGCTGGCAGGGCACACGGGGTGTGTGTGTGTGCGTGTGTGTGTGTGTGAGGCGGTCTCTCGGTGGCTTTGGGTGTGCATTCCCCAACCAGGGAGATGGGTGTGAGCGTGGGTGAGAGAGCCCGCGGAAAGGGCCCCACCCAGGGGGCACCAGCTTCCTTGGTCTGTCAATGGACACTAAGCTGAGGGGTTAGGAGAGGGGACAGGATGCTGGCTGGCGGTATACAGCACCAGAATGTGTGTCTGAGGAGGAGGTGTGGTGTGACTCTGCCCAGGGCCATCCGCCCAGGCGGCGTCTATGTGTGTGCGTGCCTGCGTGCGTCTGTGTGCATGTGTGTGCGTGTGTGTGTGTGTGCGCGTGGACGAGGAAGGAAGATCACTGACTGGAACAGGGTCTGAGAAACCTCAGGGGGATGACAGTCGCATGTGGGTTTGGGACAGAACACAGAGTAACCCACCCACCTGGTGGGCTGGTCCGAAACTCATGGTCAGGGGAGAAGGGGCCAGGGCCCAGGGGGGTCATCGTCCGGACTCTGACGGTGTACGTGGTGTCTGGCTGCAGTTCAGTCAGCAAAACCCGGGGCTCTAGAACCATCTGGTACCGTTCTTCATCCTGTGGATGGGGACTCGTGTTACCTGGGCTGTGCCAAACCAGACCTGGTGGAGGAGAAGGGCAGTCCTGGGAACACGTGTGAGGGGTGGGCTGCGGAGT
Source organism: Neophocaena asiaeorientalis asiaeorientalis (assembly GCF_003031525.2). Taxonomy (NCBI): domain Eukaryota; kingdom Metazoa; phylum Chordata; class Mammalia; order Artiodactyla; family Phocoenidae; genus Neophocaena; species Neophocaena asiaeorientalis. The sequence goes on along the minus strand of NW_020174578.1, from coordinate 1,595,997 downwards.
GATCAGGGTAGGGCTCTTCAGAGGGCTCTGTCCTGAGAAAGCCACATGGTTCACTGCGGGCAGCTTTCTCCCATCCGGCGCCCCAGGAGAGGAAGGCTGGAGGTGCTCCGCCGTGAGCTCACCTGGTTCAACACGTGCAGCTCGTAGCTGAGGTTCCCCCCAGGGCTGCGAGGCCGGGACGCCGCCCAGGTCAGCTCCAGCTGCCGTGGCGCCTTCTTCACCAGCCTCACGGACAAGCCTGACAGGGTCACTGCGAGTCCAGAGGGAGGAAATCACTCAAGAAGCCGCTCCTTGCTTCCTGCTGGTCAATTTGTCCCTGGGATCCTCTGCCCTCCGGTCTCCTCCAGGCCCTGCTGGCCCCCCAGACCCCTCACCTGCATGCCCCATGCTGATGCTGAGTGAGGCGCTGGCGGGCTTGGAGGCACCCAGCTCCGACACTCCATTCTGGGCTTCAACGTTAAAGGTGTAGTTGGCGTCGGGCTCGAGGCCATCCACGCACACGGCGGCCGTAGTGAGCCCGCTGGGCCCCGGGGAGAAGCGCACGCTTCCCCCGCAGGGCTGGCAGGGCTCCCCGTCCAGCGCTGCTTCCCGACACTGAGAACACCCCACATTGTATCTGACATCCTCGCGTCCCCCCAGGTCTACTGGGGGCTCCCAGCGCAGGGAGAGCTGAGTCCCCGAAACAGAGAAGCTCAGGTTTCGGGGGACTGAGGGGGGGCCTGTGGGAGAAGACAGGCCATCAGTAGGAAGCAGCACGGCCCTCACTGGAGCTGCTGGCCCCTAGCCTTCTCCCAACCCCGATTCTCCAAGTCCTCTGCGGCCTTTGCCCGGAGATTCGATTCCTAGTGGGGAAAAGGTAGCTTAACCGCATCTCTGTGTTCCTCCAGGGAGAGCAGTGGTGCGCGTTTGGGGCCTTTAAGTGGCCGGCACCCTGGATGTTCCCTGATATCTGATAGGCTCTGGAAAGTTTGGACCCCAACACGGGTTAAGCCAAGGTCCTGCGCCTTGTCGCAGGCGGCCAGGCCCCGGCCCCGGACTCACGCGTGCATGCTGCGGCGGGGCCCTCCCCAGGAACGCGGTAGTGCCCGCTCTCGCAGGTGCACACGGTGGCCCCTTCAGACTCGGCTGTGCTGTGTTGAGGGCACTTGAGACAACTGGGTGTGTCCACGTCCGCCCTGTAGGAGCCTTTCGGGCAGGCTGGAGAGAGAATGACACAGAGCCAAGGTTGTCCAGTGTTTCACTGGGAGAATCACACCCCTCCCGCAAATCGCTTGTGGTGGGAACACCCCCGCGTGTGTCTCCCTAGGGCCTTGGGACACTCCGTTTAAAAATCACTGAGATGGGCTTCCCTGGTGGCACAGTGGTTGAGAGTCCGCCTGCCGATGCAGGGGACACGGGTTCGTGCCCTGGTCCAGGAAGATCCCACATGCTGCGGAGCAGCTGGGCCCGTGAGCCATGGCAGCTGGGCCTGCGCGTCCGGAGCCTGTGCTCCGCAATGGGAGAGGCCACAACAGTGAGAGGCCTGCGTACCGCAAAAAAAAAACCAAAAAACAAAACAAAACTGAGATGGAGCGTCGGCTTCCTTTCTTCCCTTGGCACCCGGTAGACCCTCCCCCGAGTGGTCCCTCCAGGTTCTTACCACCTCTTGGAGTCTCCTTACCGAGGCAGCCCTCAACACCGCCGCTGCTGCCTTCCTCGTAGCCAGGCTCACAGTGGCACCGCCCCACTGGCACCAACCACTGGCCGTCGGGGCTGCAGTGCATGCGGGGTGCACCCGAGGGGCCAGGGGTGATGTGGGCGTGGGGCAAGCAGGTCCCTGCCACTTCGGCCAACCCGCCTGGTCCAGGGAGAGTGTTGGGGAATTGGGCCAAGCCGTGCACAGTCTCAGGGCAGCGCTGGTAGAAGACCCGGACAGACACCAGGGCCACACAGGCGCCCGGGTTGTGGAAAGCGAGGTAGAGGCCTCGGCGGGTCAGGTGGCCCAAGGAGCAGCGCTCCACGTTCAGTTTCACGGCTCCAGACGCGAGGTCTCGAATGGTGAAGCTCTGGTCTGCAGCCACTGTGGTTACCTGGGAAGAAGGGTGCGGAAGAGGGAAAAATGGCAAAGTCGTGCTTCATTCCCACGTAACAGAAACGACTGTTTGCTTAATACTTGGCAGTTTACACAGGCATAAACAGAGGGCTGATTACACGGGAGCTACCGAGCCAAGCATTTGTATGTGCATTACACGGTCGAGTCCATGCAATAATCCTACAAGGCGGGATGCATCACCTTCCTCATTTGACAGATAAAGAAACTAAGGCTGAGAGAAGTTGAAGACCTCGAACAAGACGATACAGCTACTACATGGTGGGGCTGGGATTGGAGCCCAGCTGTGGGACGCTACAGCCCAGATAATTTCCACTATTCAAAGGTGCCAACGAGGTGATCAGTTATAAAGTGCGTCACCATTAATTTATTACTAATAACAAACTTTACAACAGCTGCTCTTTGGAAAAAAATGAGAGTCCATCCTCTAATATGTTCCCTTCTCTTTTGCATTCCAGTATGTTTTCTTGAGTAGGAAAGAGAGGGAAGGGATTAAAAAGTAGCCTGCAGAGAACTGTCTTCCTACACAACTCTAGGGATACTCATGGGCGTGTGTCACACACGAGTGTAGTGAGCATGGACGGAAAAGTCCAAATACCTCTCCCCTGCCTCCACCATGCCATGCTCTTATCTCAGTGGATGCTTGTAAAAGCCTCTCGAGTAGATGAGGCTGACAGTCATACTATTAATAATAAAATATTATTATCACTCCTTTAAGACAAGGAAAAACAGCCCAGAGAGGTTAAGTGACACGCCCCATGTCAGGACGCAGCTGAAAAGGTGCTCAAATCCAGACCTTCTGGTTTCTAGTCCCACATTCTTTCCACTATTCCACACCTACGCTCTCTTCCTGTTTCTGCCACCTTCTCTTTTTCTGAGTGGAATGGGGTCATGGAAGGGAGTGGGGCAAGGATCGGTGTCAGGGCTGAAATGGCCCTGAGGGGTAGAAGCACCTTCTGGAACAGGGGCCGCCGGAGCTGAATGCCCACATCCTGGTCACTCTCCATGTACAGGAGGTTGAAGGTCTCTTTGCAGCCCAGAGGCCCAGCTTCCCCGGGGAAACTCTTGCAGTCCCGCACAGTGAACTGCAGCTCCACGTGGACACGCGAGGCCTCCTCCCCCCGGTAGATCCAATTGGAGCGAAGCCAGTGGTCAGTGTCTCTGCTTTCTTGCACTGGGCAGTCCTGGTACATGTACAGTGGTGTCCCGTTCAGTATCTGCTGCACCTCACTCCACTGCGAGAGGAAAACGAGTGTCAGCCTCCAAGCCATCATCACCTGTTCCCCAAATGCTCAATTTCTAGAATGGATGGCGAGGAAGCTGGTGTCAGAGATGCCCAGGTTCACGCTACTTGTCCTGCCCTCTCCCCACCCCATGGCCCCAGGATAGTAGGTTAAATGTTTAGGGTCGGAGATTTCTTCGGATATAGCATGGGCAAGACAACACCCCCTTGACAACCCTGGCCAGCTCTGGACCCTTCGATGAGCCCCTCCAACTGCAAGAATATGAGCACCATTTTTACCCTCAGCAGAGCTGTCAGGTACCCCAAAGGCAGATTTTTGTAGCAAAAGCTCATGCATAAAAACTTTCTGCCTATTTGTTCAGAGACGAGGAGACAGCGTTTAATATTAAGGCCTCTGACCTTTGGAGGGTGAGAGCAAGCATAAAACTCTTCTGTAGGAGGGAATCTCACTCTCTACAAAATTCCTTCCAGTTACAGCCACTATCAAAAGTAACAACGGGGGCTTCCCTGGTGGCGCAGTGGTTGAGAGTCCACCTGCTGTTGCAGGGGACGCGGGTTCGTGCCCTGGTCCGGGAAGATCCCACATGCCGCGGAGCGGCTGGGCCCGTGAGCCATGGCCGCTGAGCCTGCGCGTCCGGAGCCTGTGCCCCGCTACGGGAGAGGCCGCAACAGTGAGAGGCCCGCGTACCGCAAAAAAGAATTTAAATAAAATAAAATTAAAATTAAAAAATATCAACAACGGAAAGAGTTGGTTGGACCCCTAGATACCATCCAGACCATCCTTAAGTTCTTTTACATTTAATCTTAATAATAATAACGGCCAGCAATAATGTAGCACTTACCATGGGCCAGTCACTATTCTAAGCACTTTCGATGAGGAAACTGAGTCACAGTGAGGTTAAAGGACACATTGCCCAAGGCACCAGCTATTAAGAGGAGGAGCTGGGAGGTGCACCCAGACACTCTAAGTTCCAGAGTTTATGCTCTTAATCATTATGCCTCTATGTGCTTATTACAAAAAGTCAAAGAATAAAAACTTACATATAACAAGAAGTGAAAGTCCTCCCATCCACCCATCCATTCTTAACAACTTGGAGTAAAACTTTCCAGATCATTTTCAGTGCCTCTAGAGAAACATTTGAATGTTTTTTTTCGTGTGCGTGTGTTTTTAACATAATTTTAAAAAATATACAAGTGTTACTCTGTAACTTACTTCTTTTTTTTATAACGAATAAAAAGTCTTTGAAAGATGTCCACAAGAGTATATGGAGCTACCTAATTTTTTTTAGCAATCCATAAAATAGTATCCCACTGTATGGATGTACCATAATCTATTTAATCATTCCTCTATTGTTGGACATTTAAGTAACTTCTAGTGATTGTTTACTTTTTAAGTAAACATGTACAGATTCCTGTAAGATTTCTATAGACCTGCTGTATCAAAGGGTAAATATAGTACAAATTTTATAAGAAGATACTGCCAGACTGTCCTCCACAAAGGCTTTATCAATTTACACTTTCACAATGCAGGAGGGCGCATTTTCTCAAAACCTCATCAACAGGGGATATTAATGAGCTTTTTACTTTTGGCAATCTTATGGACAGAACAGCTTCTGGCCATTGTAATGTACCTTTCTTTGAGGAGGAGGTTGTGCGTTTCTCTTTTGTTCATTGTCTATTTGTATTTTTATGCAGTTACGTATTTATAACTTTGCCTGATATTCTACTGCTATCTTCCGAGTGTTCATTTGGATCTTTTTTTCGTTTTTACATTATAGACATTAATCATTTGCTCGAAATGCGTATTTCATATATTTTCTCCGTCATGCCATTTAATTTTGCTAATGATGTCTGTGATGTTGACATACTTTTAAAATTTTTACATAATACCATTTATCTTCTTTCCTTTTTGTGTTGTGTATTTTGCTTGGGAAGCCCTCCCATCCCAAACTTATAAAGATCTTCTATATTTCTCCTAAGATTCTTTTAGGTTTGGTTTTTAGGTTTAGACTTTAATCTTCCTAGAATTAATTTTGTTGTCTGTAGAGTGTGAAGATGTAACTTTATCTTCTTCCTTTTTTTAAAAAAAAATTATGGACACTAAATTGTCAGTTTATTGACTAGTCTATACTTTCCACATTGATTTGCAATTCCAGTGTTATCACATACTAAAATCTCTAATATGCGGGTTTGTTTGGGGACTTTCTATTCTGTTCCATTGACCTGAATATTCTCGTGCAATGCCAAATGTTTTAATTATAATTGATGTACTGTATGGTACGTTCTGATATCTGGTAGGACAAGTTTCCTATTTCATTCTTCTTTTTTCAAAAGAATTCTCAGACATTCTTAAGTATATTCTCTGCCAGATGAACTTAAGAAGCTCTCAAATTCTATAAAATATTCCATTGATATTTTGGTTGCAACTCCCTTATTTTATAAAGAAGAGGCTGAGGCCCATAGAAAGTTCACTTTCCCAAGGGTTTTCATTGCTACTCGCAGCTTTGGAGGGTGAGAAAAAGCACCCTTAACTAAAGTCTGGGGTGGCATGGGGGCAGGGGCAGAAGTATATGTTGCTGTGAGGCATGTATTTTTGTACTACGTTAGGGAGTTCAAAGATCAGACAAGGGTTGTCCAGGCTGCAGTGATAGAAGGCACCTAGAGCCTGTTCTTAGGAAGAAGCTGTGATGGGGAAGCCGGAGTGGAAGGCTTGGGGTGAAGGTCAGGTGGAAAGGTGGTGCGGGGTTCACGCGCAGCTCATTAGTTAGACCACCAGGGCTGCAGCTGGACCAGGGGCAGCAGATGTTCCCAGCTATGACTCCCAGCTATGACTCGCCTCCCCCAGTTCCAGCAGTGACAGATGGGGGAGAAGCAGCTGCCCAGGATCAGCAACAAGGATCCTTTCACTTACCGCTTTGGTTGCTGGCTACTACATAGATACATTCTGGGGAGCGCGAATCTGAATGTGTGTGTGTGTGTGTGTGTGTGTGTGTTTTGAAAAGATGGGGAGGGGTAGAGGGGGAACAAGGCAGACAGTGGGAATGTGACTGCTGCTGTCTCCTTGCTTTCCTAGTACAAAGCTGTTTAGCCTGAGCTGCAAAAGGGGCCTTGCTTCCACTGCAGCCCAATTAGGGAAGAGCTATTTGGGTGGGGTGGCAGGGGAGGCCTGTGGGAGCCAGCAGACGGACCTGCAGCCCTCACTGTGGAGTGATTAGCTGCTTTATGAGATGAGGTGCCTATCAGAGCTGGCCTAATCCAGGATTTTCTGAGCAGCCCCTCCTGTAGGATACATTATGGTTTCGTCTATTCATTCTAATTACAGGCCACTCCATGGGAGAGCCGAGTGGAGCCAGGGCCCTAGGACTCCGAGGGAAAGAAAGCAAGTAACCCCAATCCCAGAAATACAGGCTGGATTCCTCCTGGAGTAGGAAAGAGAAAAGGGAACACCCAGAGAACAGGGTCTAGGACCAGAGGGAAGAGGCCTGAGGCCAGAGTCCTGGAGGCTGCAGCACCTGCGGAGGCTCCTGTGTTTCCAGGGCCAGCTCTGCTGAGTGACAGAAAGGTGCTCTATGGGACTCACAAGATCCTACCTCTGCTCACTGGGTCTTCGGAATATCCAAGAAGGGAAGGGGCTTGAAATGCATGGTGTGCCTGGGCTGGGGAAGGCGGGGGAGGTGTCAAGGGCTGAGGGACCTCTAATGGGGCAGCTTTTAACTCTGGGAGAGTCAAAGACCCTTTGAAGAATTTGATGAAAACTCTGGTTCTCTTCTCCAGGAAAAAAAAAAAAAAAAGTCCACATACAGCTACACAACTTCAAATACTCTTTTATGGGGTTCCCAGACCCCCTGAAACCTGTCTATGCAACTCCATTGGGATGGACGGACCTCAGATTGAGGACACTCTTCTATGTTTGGGTCTCAGCTCTCAAC
>NW_020174578.1:1587408-1588597 GCF_003031525.2 Neophocaena asiaeorientalis asiaeorientalis | reverse complement strand
ATTCAGGAGGCTCTGATTCACCTCCCCTCCCCTCCCCCTCCCAGAGGAGACACTTCCAGTGTTTCCTGCTCTTTTCTACGTTCCTCCACCCACCTCACCACCCCATTTCACACTGGCCTTCAGCCTTGAGCCACCCTAGGTCCTTCCCTCCCCTGACACTTACCCCATCCTCTGGGGGATCCAGCAGCCAGCCCAGCTCTCCCTGTGCCTTGCTAGTATCCATCAGAGTGACTGAAGGTGGAGAGAAAGGGGGCCTGTCATCTCTGGGGGAGAAGACCCCCCGCACACGTGCAACCCACATTCCTCTTCCTGGGCCCCCCAGCCCCAAGGCTTCAGCATCCCATTAACAGCTATGAGTTCCTGAGATTTAGGGGAGGAAACCCGCCCAGGGAGGAGGAGTGAAGGGCTACGATGATTAGTCTGTCTTCCTCCCGAGTGTGAAGGGAGGAAAGCAGAGTGGGGCAAGGGTTGGAGCGCTGGACTTTTGACCAAAGTCAACGCAGGAAGCGTTAGGAAGAGCAGCCCCAGAGAGGACGGGCAGCCTCTCACTCAGCGGGGCTGGTGCAGCCTGGGGGACCCATCAGCAGCAGAACTGGAAGGGCGGATGGGCGAGAGAGGAGCTCAGCCTCTGGGGGTCATGAGTGGGCTGGGTGTGGACAGGGGACTTGGGAGGGGGGTCCTGGGTGCAGGGGCTCCCTCCCCCTGGCAAAGGGCCTGACTTGCCCCTGATTGGGGGTGTGGACTGGGGGTAGAGACAGAGCGGAGAGTCCAGGAAGCGGGGGTAGTAGGGTCAGAGAGCATGCAAGGGTCCACATGGAAGGCTTGACCCCTGCTTTCCGGAGCCCCTGCCTCCCGAGTACCTAACCCATCCCCCAGCGGCCTAGGTTGGCATAAAGCGACTTCCACTTCTGACTTCAGAGGGTTCAGATCTCTGGGTTGGGCGCCTGAGGCCGGGGCTGCCTGGGAATGAGGGGTCCCCACCATTGCTGGGGTAGGAGGTCTGGACGCTGCTTCTGCCAGAAACTCACTCCCCACCCCCAGGAGAAAACTGCTGGCCAGCCGGGGCGGGGGTGACTGACCAGGGAAAGCAGCTGTTTGGGGTTAAAGACCAAAGACTGGCCTGGCCAGTCGATCGCCTGGCAGCCGGGCAAAACAAGAGCGCTGGAGAGGGGCTTTGGGAGAGGGCCTC
>NW_020174578.1:1485840-1587333 GCF_003031525.2 Neophocaena asiaeorientalis asiaeorientalis | reverse complement strand
GGGGCGGGGCGGGGGTCGGTACCTTCCATGGCGCGCGCCCCCGGGGGCAGCGGGGCGCAGAGAAGCAGCAGCAGCCCGAGCCCCAGGGGCCAGCGCCGCTCCATGGCACGGGGCCGGGACCTGGGACCGAGGCCCGGACGGCTGGGCCTGGGTGCGAGGACTGGGAGAGCAGGGCCGGCCGGACAGGGGCGGGGGGCGGGGCCAGAGCCCGGGGCGGAGTCCAGGCCTCACCTGGATCACCTTCTTAAAGGGACAGTAGGGCAGGAAGGAAACTTGTAAAACAGGTAATAAACTTCAAAAAGCGGAGGCGTCTTGACCGGAATGAGACTGCGGGCGCCGCCTAGTGGGTGGGATCGGGAATTGACTCACCCAGTGCTAATGCTAACCCTAAACCCAACCCTGTCTCGATCCAGCCTTTCGCCTAATTCTACCTCGAATTTGTATTCCTCCCTCTCCCTTTCTTCAGGGCCCAGCACTGTAATAGACACAGAGGAAGGCCGGGTAAGAGGCACATCTTGACGTTCCCGTCGGGGAGGCTTGGATGACCATAATGCAAGGCGAGGTTGGTTGGCAGACGAAGCAGGCCCAGCCGGGAGCACACTGAGTCTCCCGGGAGTAGACTGTGTGAGCCGGGTTTCGGTGGTAGAGATTGGGCAACACGCGAGCAAGGGCCTGAAGCCAGGGAGCCTCAAGGGGCCTCTGGGAGTGAAGGGACCAGTTTGACTGCTGGGGCTCAGGACTGTCTTGGGAACCAGGCAGAAAGACAGGTGTGGGCCGGGGCAGGGAAGGTCTCGGTAAACATGTTAAGGAGTTTGAACGTTGCCATGCCCTTTACGAAGCAACGTGAGAAGCTGGTGAGGGCTTCCGAGCGCGAGTGGTAGGGAAGCTAGTGGGGTAGACCCACGGCCCTCCCACCTGTTGGAGACTGGCTTCCAGTATATTCGATACATGTTTCTTCAGTTTCTACCCTGCGTGCAGCAAGCTTTGAAAGCTTCAGAGAAGAGTACGACAGTCTTGGCCCTAAACAAATTGTTGTCTGAGGAGTGTCGGGGGCCAGGGCGTAAAGCAAGCACACAGATGGCTAAAATGACAGGTAGGAGAGGACCCCAGCAGAGATGCAAATCAGGGGTGACAGTGGCTCCAAGGGGAGTGGTCATCCACTGAGGAACGGCGGCCAGCCCCCCTCCTGGGGCCTCTCCTTCCTACACCCCTCTCTGGCTCCATCTCATTTGGGTGAATTATTCATAGTTTTTCTATCATTTAAATTGTTGCGTGTTTTGGTCACCCTGGAGGAAGGGAGGTGATGCGTTTTAGGTGCTTATTTTATTTTCAAAAATTAATCCTTCTCGTGTTTCTTTTTTTATATACAGATAAGTATAAGAAGAAAATGGCTCATAGTTTCCCGGCCCAGACTAGCCTCACTGGCATAAATAAATAAATGTAATCCAAGTCCATTGGTTGGAAAATTCACATTGAACAGCAAAGAAACAAAATGGAAAGTAGAATCCTCCCTCCTCCCACCCTCCAATTCCTGTTCCCAAAGTTACACACCATCAACTGTCTCTTGTGATTCACCCAGGATGTTTTCCCCTATGGACACACTATCATATATGTCTCGCTCTAACCCCCTCTCCCCCGGCCCAACACACACGCATGCTTTTAGAATGTATATACAGAGGGGCGGTAGGATACACAGGCTCTGCCCCATGGGCCTCTTTCTAAAGTAAAGGACTTCGGGAAGGAGGGGGAGGCTCCTGCAGGCTCACTCGGGACAGAGCTTTGTGATTTCAGCAGGGAGGAATGGGCTAAGGGTGCACAGCCAACAGAGGGGGGAAATGGAGCAAGCTCTGGACAATCGTGCTAGGAAATAAGCCAGACTGTGGTGAGGTAATGCATGGGCTCGGTGCTGTGCTTCGTTACAGTAACAAGACCCTTGGGACTCAAGGGGGTAGGGCGGGGGCAGCCCCATGCAGGGAGAGGTGGAGCCCAGAGGAGCCTGGCTCTTGTTTTCCCTCTGTCTCTTTGTGCCGGGTCTGGAAGTGTTGCAGAAGGGGAAGGAAAGGGCCACCTGTATTCAGGGTGAGCCCAACTGGACAATTCCTCATTCCCTTTGTTGTAGGAGGGGGCACGCCTTCAATTTTGGCCTCTCTCCTTAACGAACAGTGCGGTTTTGTAGAGTTATTTCCACCCTCTGAACCTTAGTTTTCTTGGACCTAGGTGATCTCCGAGGCCATTTCCAGGAAAGACGTTGGGATACGGAGTTAGAAGATGTAGGCCAGCCCTCTTAGCATGTGTGTGTCTCTGTTTCCCTAGCTACAAATTGGGGTTAATCATCACGCCCACCTCATAGGGAAGGTGTGACGGTCAAAAGAGGAGAAAGTGCTTTGCTAACTGTAAGGTACTGAGCAAACAGCAAACATTAATGTGCTGGAAGAATGATAGAGGCCAGGACTTTCCTGACCTTCTCCTACAGGCTTCCCCAGTTACTCCCAGAGTGGAACAACCACAAGGACTAAGATATCAATTTTTTTTTTCTTTTAAAAGCAACTTTAGAGACTTCCCTGGCAGCACAGTGGTTAAGTATCTGCCTGCCAATGTGGGGGACACGGGTTTGATCCCTGGTCCGGGAAGATCCCACATGCCACAGAGCAACAAAGCCCGTGCGTCACAACTACTGAGCCTGTGCTCTACAGCCCGTGAGCCACAACTACTGAAGCCTGCGTGCCACAACTATTGAGCCCACATGCCACAACTACTGAAGCCCGCATGCCTAGAGCCCGCGTGCATCAACGAAGACCCAGCACAGCCATAAATAAATAAATAAATGTATTTTTAAAAAAGGCAACTTTATTGTGGGATAATTTGCATAAATGGCACCCATCCCAGGTGTATAGTTCAGTGGGTTCTGACAAATGCATACACCCTGGTAACCACTGGCTCAGTGAAGTAACAGAACACTGTCATCACCCAAAAACATTCGTGCCCTTTGCTGTCAATCCCACCTCTGGCCCCAGGCTTTCTGTTTTGCCTGGTTCAGAACTTCATGCAGTCTCCTGAGTCTGGCTTTCCCCCTTCAGCGTGACGCCCCCAAGTCCATCGATGTTGTGGCAACCGTGATTTGCTTCTCCTGTAGGGATGCCCTTGGATGTCAGTTAACGATACAAAATGCAAATCAAAGAGTCTTCCCCAGCTCTATTTTCCCAGGAGCCATAGATCTTTTAGCTGATAGGCCTTCCTGGAGGGACAGCTGTCCCCCCTCTCAGGTGGAGGGAACCCAAGTTCTCTGGCTCTGTTCTCATTCTGTAGTCAGGAAGGGAAGCCTGCACATCCCTCTACAGCCTGGAGCTTCTGGGCTCTGGCTCCTCTTCTACAGCACCAACCTTAGTACTACCCTGTTGAAGTTGTCCGCTGCACCCCATCACACCCGGTTCCTTGCTGACCTGGCATATCCTGCTTTACCATCAGGTGACAGGGGTAGGATGTTCGTCGTTACCATTTATTACGGCACCTACGCACGCTGCCATGGCATTTCACATACATTATTTCATTTACTTCTCACACCAACCCTTTGAGGAAGGTATTATTAGTCCCATTTTATAGATGCAAAAACCTGAGGCACAGGGATTTAAGTTACTTGTTTAAAATCACTCAGTTGCAGAACTAGGATTTGATCCCAGGTCTGTCTGACTCGGGGGCCCGTGGCCTCTACTCAGGGTTTCCAGAAGCAAAGACGGTAAGGGACACCTACATTTTATTTTATTACCCAACCTAATCCCCACTCCACCCCTTAAACACCATGGATTAGGTTTGCCTTTTTCCAGCTTCATAAAATGGAATCACCTGATATGTGTTCTTTGGTGTCTGAGTTCTTTCTTTTCCTCTGCTGTTTGTGAGATTTATTCATGTAGTTGTGTACTGATTCATTCCTATCCCTGTGTGGTATCCCACTGTATAAAGAACACCTTATTTTTAAAGACCTCTTGATTGGTGGTTAAAGTACTGCCCTTGAATTATCTACTGGGCACCCCCTGAAGTTGATTGGGCTTGTCTGGGTGTCTCTGAAAGCTGCTTAAACTGCCCAGAAGGTATGTCCGGTTATTTTGGTTTTTTTTTTTTTTCCGGTACGCGAGCCTCTCACGGTTGTGACCTCTCCCGCTGCGGAGCACAGGCTCCAGACGCACAGGCTCAGCGGCCATGGCTCACGGGCCCAGCTTCTCCGCGGCATGTGGGATCTTCCTGGACCGGGGCACGAACCCGCGTCCCTTGCATCGGCAGGCGGACTCTCAACCACTGCGCCACCAGGGAACCCGGTATGTCCGTTTTTAAAGGAGACTTTTTGCTAGCCCCACGGCTCGTTAATCGATTAAATACGTGCAGAGGTGGCCTGTGAGCAATGCCGCTGACCTGGTTACCTCCCCCGCTTCCTCCGGCATGTCCCTCCCCTGTTCCTTGTCACTTTGCCAAGAGGAAAACACCTGATGTTTAAGTAGCTGCAACTCTTCATACCAGAAGTAGGACTGTTTTGAGATAAAGGCAGTTTGAAGTTTTCTCTGAGATGTTAGGAGCAAAGCTGGCTATTAGAAAGTTCTAATATTGTCACTTCATAGCCGTGCGAGCTTGGGCAAATCATCTAATTTTCCTGAGCCTCAGCTTCCTCATCTACAAAATGGGGGAAATGGTGAGAATGATGTTGGTCCTAAACACCTACCTCACGGTAAATGAGAGTATAAATATGATCAAGTGTGCAAACAGATATTCCTGGTACCCCACATAACTTAAGGCCACTTCCTTTTCATTTTCGTGTCCTCCTACACAGTGTTATTTGCAAGACAGATTTGGGAGAATCAAAGGGAAAGTCTGCTGAAGGATGGCGGAGTCTGAGTAGCATCAGCCCCTGAATTAAAAGGGATGTTATGTTGAAGTTCAGATCTCAAGAAGAGGCAAGAGAAGAGTAAAGAAAGAGCTGGGAGAAATCGCTCTGGAGCCATTTAGACTGTGAGGCACTATGGGAATAAAACCACTCTAACACTGTCAGGTCATATTGCAATTCTCCCTGCACTTAAAAAAATCCTGTCTCTCTTTGCAATGTTAACATCCTCCAAAGCATTCTGTTTGTCTTAGAGGCAAGAAGGTGGCGGAGAAGCTGTAAGCTTCCATTGCATTGCAGCATGGGCCACAGGGAAGTGGAAACTTGAGTTGAAGAATGGATAGTAGCAGACACAGAGAAGGAAGTCAGATTGTTTCTGGTGCTGCTGGGAGAGAGAAAGGGGGTGAAATGGGAATTCTCTTGGGGTTATGCATTACATCCAAGCACGCATTTAGGTACAAGCTTGACCACACCTTCCTCATTCCCATTCTTAACTGATCTCACTCCAAAGTAAAAATAAAACCAATTCACAACCATCCTGTTATTTCCTTTGGTTTCTGGAGTAGTGACATGAAATCGTGGAAGGGTCAGTCACATGAAGACTCAGAATTCCTTATACTGATATTTGTGTGCGTCTCATGAGAAATTGTTGTGTTCCTACCTTAACCTGCTTGCTTTGGCTGACCTGAGAAATTAATACGCTGCATGAATGCTTGGGCAGGTAGGAGGGAGGAAAAGAAGGAAGAGAACAAATGAGTCTCAGTGAACTGGGGCATGTCAGAAATTTAATAACAAGTCGAGACAACTGTTAAACCAGAATCCCTTGGGTGAAGAGAGATAGCTTTGTCTTCATCAAAAAACGTTTGCGGGGTCTTCCCTGGTGGCGCAGTGGTTGAGAGTCTGCCTGCTGATGCAGGGGACACGAGTTCGTGACCCGGTCTGGAAAGATCCCACATGCCGCGGAGCGGCTGGGCCCGTGAGCCATGGCCGCTGAGCCTGTGCATCCGGAGCCTGTGCTCTGCAACGGGAGAGGCCACAACGGTGAGAGGCCCGTGTACCGCAAAAAAAGAAGTTTGCGGGTTACACCGCTGGAAGAGAAGCGAAAGAGGTAAACTAGCTATGTTTCCAAGTCATTTTTAGTTTAGCTAGTATGAGAGAGGAGAAGGTCGAAATAAACCGTCAGCTTTGGTTAACCAAGATTATTTGTAAAGCTTCCAATTTTATTGCTAGTCTAGGCTGGGAGTTCTGGGGAACTAATCTCTAGAGAGGGCTGAGATGTAGCTGGTTATAACACACACTTACAGTTTTCATTTACTGGTCCTATGGTCTGAAGGCAATAGTTATTGTTGTCTTATAAAAGAAGTATTAGATAAGTATGGGGCCTATTAATTGAGCATAAATTTGATTCCTTTTAATTTTTGCTTTGAAGAAGTTTCTCACCATTGTGGCCCCTCCCGTTACGGAGCACAGGTTCCGGATGCGCAGGCTCAGCGGCCATGGCTCACGGGCCCAGCCGCTCCGCGGCACGTGCGATCTTCGCGGACCAGGGCACGAACCCGTGTCCCCTGTATCGGCAGGCAGACTCTCAACCACTGCGCCACCAGGGAAACCCTGAAGAAGTTTTTAATAAAGAGATTCTAATAGGACAATCTATAACTTCTTCCAGCAAGTTCTAGTTAGGAAATTACTGTTATAAATGTATACACACAGAAACATACATGTTTGAATGGTAGATACCAACCACCTCTGTTAAAACGTTAATGTACACTTCTCCGAATGCATCCCTGGGTTTAGAAGGTACCCAGGCCACAGGTCATAAAGTGTGAGCGCCACCTGGTGATGAAAGTGGGTAACTGCACCTGTATCCTCAAATTCCAGGTATGCTATCAGCAGATAATTACTGTTTATAAAATTTTAGAATGTCCTGGGGATATTCATCAGCATGATGTGAAGGTGACAGTGATTTTTTTAAAAAATTCTAGTTATTATGATAATGATAATGGGTAGGCTTTAGGCTAGAAAGTAGCTCTCTTAGCTTGTCGGTGTCATCCCAGTAATGACAGCCTCTGAGAGGAGGGAAGGTAAGACCCAGGCGGGAAAGGAAGAGACGGAAGGGCTCATAGTGGTATGATGAAGGGTTTGCCTTACCTTCTGGCTTCAGTTCTAGATACAGACAGAAAAGCAGAAACCAAATCGTCTAGGAGATGCTGGCTGGGAAAAAAGAATGACCATTATTTGAAAGTGTCTCTTGATACAAGCTAGAGAGAGAGGCTTCACTCTGCTTAAGCCTTCTTGTTGACAAGCTGCCCATCATCTGGACAGAGCACCAACTAAGCAAAAGTGGCAGCACTGTTTCTTTTCTTTTTCTTTCTTTCTCCCACTCCTCCTTCCTTCCCTTCTTTTTTTTGCGGTACGCGGGTCTCTCACTGTTGCGGCCTCTCCCGTTGCGGAGCACAGGCTCTGGACGCACAGGCTCAGCGGCCATGGCTCACGGGCCCAGCCGCTCCGCGGCATGTGGGATCTTTCCGGACCGGGTCACGAACTCGTGTCCCCTGCATCGGCAGGCGGACTCTCAACCACTGCGCCACCAGGGAAGCCTGAGGCATATTTTTGAATTAAAAAATATATATACACATATTTATATATTTATTTTTGGCTGTGTTGTGTCTTCGTTGCGGTGCGCGGGCTGCTCACTGCGGTGGCTTCTCTTGTTGCCGAGCATGGGCTCTAGGTGTGCGGGCTTCAGTAGCTGCAGCACGTGGGCTTCAGTAGTTGTGGCTCGCGGCCTCTAGAGCACAGGCTCAGTAGTTGTGGTGCACGGGCTTAGTTGCTCTGCAGCATGTGGGATCTTCCCGGACCAGGGCTCAAACCCGTGTCTCCTGCATTGGCAGGCAGATTCTTAACCCCTGCACCACCAGGGAATTCCCATATTTTTGATTTTTAAAAGACATATCTCATTGTGGAAGTAAGTGTTCTGGAATGAATGTCTGCTCTTCTCCTCCCCCTCCCCCTGGGTTAAATGCTTTAGAGATAATGGTGATGAATCAATGTGATATTGTAATTTAATAAATATATATTTGGTCTTTGTCCCTGTTTCTGACCAGCACCTAAAACTCTTGGAATTTCTTCTGATGAGAGAGATAAAAAGTGTCTTTTGTTATGTTAATGAGGCAACTTGTGGAAAGGCCCTCAGTAGCCTAAGGATAGGGGGCCTGGTTGCCAGGAGAACCTATCATGTGATTAGAGGGTTGGAACTTTCAGTCCCACCCCAATCTCTTGGGAGAAGAGAGGGGCTCTATCAATCACTAATGGCCCGAAATTTAACCATTCATGACTACATAATGAAGTCTCCGTAAAACCCCAAAAGGACAGCATCTGGAGCGCTTCTGAGTAGGTGAACACATGAAGATTCTGGGAGACTGGTGCCTGGAGAGGAAGCTTCTTCCTCCATCCCCCTGCCTTACCTCGTGCATCTCTTCCATCTGGCAGTTCCTGAATTATATCCTTTTATAATAAAACAGTAATCTAATAAGTAAACTGTTTTCCTGAGTTCTGTGAGCCGCTCTAGCAGATTAATCCAACCCGAGGAGGGGGTCATGGGAGCCTCTGATCTATAGACTTGCTGTTGGTGTTGGAAGTGGGGGCAGTCTGGTGGGAATGAGCCCTTAACCTGGGGTAGATAATGTCATAATTCTGTTGAATTGTAGGACACTCAGCCAGTGTTGAGGAATTGTTTGGTGCTGTGGCAAAAAACGTAGGAATTGGGAACAGGACCGTAGTTGGAATCAGAATCGTTAATGAGGATTTTGTTTGGCTGAGTGGGGCGTGCGGGCTGGGGAAACTGAGAAACGGGATTGGCGGTGGCGACGGAGAGGCAGAGAACCAGAGAGGCCTTGGAAGAAGGTGGCTCGAGAGAGAACAAGAGAGTAGGCGGACATGCGGCAGGTGCCTTCTGTTACTGACCCTTTCGAGTCAGGACCCAACAAGGGTCCTCCTGCCTGGTATCGCTCGAGCCCATAGAATGAGGCCAAGTTTGGTTCAGAAACAAAGGAAAGCTTTATTATCTGGTCAAAAAATGGAGAGATGCAAGCTCTGCTTTAGAGCACAGTGTTCCCCACCTAGGCCGTGGGTGGGGCTGCTTTATAGGGATCTCCGCAGCGGGGAGGAGAAGGGATGGGACAGACTTCTCCCCCTTCCAGCGCAGCAGCACTGCTCACGGCTCCAGATATCAGCTCCAGGCGCAGCCTCTCCGCACACGGCCCTGTCCGCCATCTTGGATTGCACCGTCACGCGCAGCTTCTCTGCACACGGCCCTGGCCGCCATCTTGGATGGCACCGTCACGCGCAGCCTCTCTACACACGGCCCCGGCCGCCATCTTGGATGGCACCGTCACGCGCAGCCTCTCTGCACACGGCCCCCGGTCGCCATCTTGGATGCAGTGTCGTTCGCCTCACTTCTGCACACGCCCGCCTGAGGCGAGGTACCGGCAGCCGTCGTTCCGCCCTAGGAACTCCGGTCGGAAGAGCAGGGTGCGAGGCCTCAGCACGTAGCCCCCTTATGTTCTCTGTCTAATGTGTCCTGTTCCTGCTGCTGCTCTGCGGCGGAGGTTTTGCTTCTGTCTCCCAGCAGCCCAGCTGGATTGAAAATGAAGGTCACTCTTTCCCGGCCCTTTGCCCTCCAGCTCGCTCCCTCGGGCCGGGTCTTAGCATCCTCCCCGTGGGCCTGGGCTTCTGCCCCGAGCGGGGATTTGTCCCGAGAGGCACCAAAGCTCACTTTGTCCTTTACTTGTCTTTTTTTAAAAAATTTTATTTGTTTGTTTTTATTTTTGGCTGCGTTGGGTCTTCCTTGCTGCGCGCGGGCTTTCTCTAGTTGCGGCGAGCAGGGGCTACTCTTCGTTGCGGTGCGTGGGCTTCGTGGTGTGTGGGCTTCTCATTGCGGTGGCTTCTCTTGTTGCGGAGCACAGGCTCTAGGCACGCGGGCTTCAGTAGTTGCGGCTCGCGGGCTCTAGGGCGCAGGTTCAGTAGGTGTGGCGCATGTGGGATCTTCCCGGACCAGGGCTCGAACCCGTGTCCCTTGCAGTGGCAGGCAGATTCTTAACCACTGCGCCACCAGAGAAGCCCCTTTACTTGTCTTTCATTTCCTGGTGAGGGTTTGTTTCTGTTCCCTCTTTCTTTGTCACTTTTCCAGCTTGAAATACATCCCTCGCTGTCATTTTGCAGTTCTCAGAACTAGAAAGAAAACCAGTAGGAAAATAGAAAAATGGCATTAACCTGTTATTATCCTAATTATTGTTCCTTTTATAGCAAAGTCTGGAGGAAGCATCTAATTGTAACTGGCCTTTGGGGACAGCAGTGAACAAGCATAGTTTTTGTACAGAAATGCCCTTGGTTCTTAGGAAGTTGAGGGTTTGACACCAAGAACCATGGACACTCACATACAATGGAAGTGACCAAATGTCCTAATTTTATTGGATTAATTCTAACTTCTTTCTGCCTTTGATCCCTCATCCTTTACTATGAGACCCTAGCCAGGTCTCTTGAGCTCTGTTGGCTTCCACTGGGGCTAATAAGATCTTACCTGAAGTCAGGGGCAGGACCACATCATCTCTGAAGGCCCCTGGGTACTAAGAGCTACAATCCTATGAATACTTTTTATTCAGAAGTCCCCCAAACAAAGTCACAATCCAGCATAATTTTAGAATTCCCACTCTCCACAGAAGCATTATGAGATAAGAAAGCAGTGCTAAAGAAAGGAGATAGTATATACATCAGAATACAGTTCTCTAAAATGTGCATCTCTGCGTCGGGAAGTTGTAGTGGGGGTTTCATCTGCACTCTTTCCAGGTGGCCCCGGGACAGAGCATTGATGCTCTTTTGGAGTCTTATGTGAACCAGGACTTTGCTGGGCACTCCGCGTATATTGCCATTTAACGTTTGGAAGAAACATGTGTGGTGCGCTCATTTATAGATGACGAAGCTGAAATCCAGGAAGTTAACTAGCTCAAGCTAAGTGATGGTAAAGGTGACCTTCAAACCTAGTGGGCCTGGCACCAGAACTCACACTCTAAATCACATTTAATGCTTGCCTGTGTAGACACCAGGAATCTTATGTCTGTGAAGAGTTTGTTAGTTATGGCTAGGTTCTGGGGACTTGAGGGTAAAAAATAAAGCAGTAAATAATGTCACCTAACTGGATGCCTGGAAGGCAGGGAACTCCCATCGGGGTTTGGAGAGAGTGAAGGTGTGTGACCTCTCATAGCACTCGGGTCTTGCCATCAGGGAAGTTTTCTCAGGTGTTCTGGTCCTGACCTATCTGTCTAAGGTGTGTCTAAGGTTGAAGGTTGAAGGAAAGAGCATGTTCCTCTGAGGCAGGAACATTCCTCTGGGAACCGCAGGGCGTGGTGGTGACGTGAGGACAGGGGCAGGCAGAGCAGCGGCCGGATGGACAGCAACAGTGGGGAGCCTGACAGCCATGGGAGCAGAGCCCTGCACAGCTGTGTGGGGGTGTGGAGGCCTGGGGGACCGGGTGTGGAGATCCTCAGAGCAGGCTGGGGCGCACGGAGCCTAGTGCCACTGTGATGCGTCACCTGTCCTCCAGGCTGCTGGGACTTGGGGAAATGACTGTTACCATGCATGTAGATGGATCTGTTATGTTTAGAACGTCTTCCTCCAAACTGGGCTGTCTAAATGTACTCTTCTACTGCTATAGCTGCCTTTCCAAAAGGTGAGTTCCAAGTTTTCTGTTGTATTTAATATGGACAGTAAGCCCGGTGAACTTCAGAGAGGGGGCCCTTTGTGCTGACCATAACCACACATCATTATGACTTAGTCACATGGCGCTGTGGGATCAGGTACCCACTTTCTTTCTCAGAGTACATTGAGCCCTTGATCCTATGGTGATGGCAGAAGGCCCAGGGGTTCACTGTAACCCTTCTCTGATGCTCCTGTCTCCTTCCTGTCATGGGACTGGGGTGTCCTGATGTTTCACTGAGTCTTGGTCTGAAACAGAGGGAGGAAGCCCAGTTTGGCGCAGTCCGTCTTGACGGCTGCATGAAATTGGCCCTCCTCTCCTGCGTGTAAAGCCCCAAAGCAAGGAGGCTTACGTAAGGGCCGCCTTTATGGCTGATGGTGAAAATGCAAGGCTGTTCCCTGGAGTGGCAGACCAGGGAAAGCCCATTTCCCAGTGGTGTCACGCTCAGTGGAGGGCTCCACCTGGGCTAAGTGGAGACCCGGGTCAAAGTGTTTTCTATTCCAGTCTCCTGTGCAGGATGCAGGAATCCAGACGTGGCTGACTGTTGCCGGGGGACTGCAGGTGGGGCTCAGAGAGCCTTTGGGTTGCCTGGCGCCGGTGAAGTTCCTCCCGTAGGAGAGCTGGCTCCAGGGGCAGTGGCCTCGCTATACTCAGGCTGCTGGTGCAGACGGCCTCCCTGAGGTTCAAGCCAAGAATAGGGAGTGACAACTGTGAGAACTCAAGCTTAGCTTTTTTTCCCAGCAATTCTTTTCAAAATTTTAATTTTAGCAGTTTTTAATTATGTAATGAATACCTGCATATATTCTCTGTACACATTTAAGTGGAAATCCACTTTGACTGCCATTCCTGATTCCATCCCCGTGGCTGAATAAAATATAAGTTTATTTTACAGACTTTCAGATGTTTCCTCCATGCAGTTTTTCTCTATATATACGTATATCATCATACATAGTGTGGTTTTGTGTGCATGTATTTTTATTTCATTGGTATTAGCTGTACATACCGTATCAATTTCTCTGAAACAGCTTTCTTCACTCAACTATCTGTCTTAACGATTTTTCCATATCAATATATGCAGATTTAGCTAATTCTTCTAAGTGTTGCAGAGTTTTCCATAATATAATGTATCATATTTTATTCAAGATACTCTGTCTGGACCAATGACTCTTTACTATAAAAACATCGGAGAATATCCCGATACTGTCCTGAAATGAAATTCATAAATAATACAAGTTACTTAAAATATGATTAAAAATCAATATAATGTTCTAATTGTAATATAAGGATATAAAGAAAAAACATTTATAATAAATTAACATGTACTTTGATATATAAGTGACTTGGGTACACTGCAGCAGATGACATCATCAAGCAGACAGATGCTTGTACGAATATAGACTCAAGTGAGTGCTATATTCCCAAATGCAGACAGATCTGGGTGTGATTTGTTGCTGAATTAAATACCCTGGATGACATTGCCATGGACTGCATGATTTTTCTGAGATGGTGAACAACTCGTGGTAAAGATTCAAACTAAACAAAGTTCCAATGTGCCCCAGTTTATTTGGTGGTTCCATTCTTAGAAATCAACATATATTAAAACTGTGCAAAATTTGCTTTGTGTTTATATATAGTGGAGTTAAGTTCTTGGCTTAGATGTTTTTCACCAACAGTAATGTGGCAGGACACCAAGAGTCCTTGCTGGATGGGGAAAATTCTTCCTTGCGTGAGATACATCATGGCTACCAACCAGCAAATACCAGTGGTAACCCCAAAGGTCATGACAATCAACACCTGCATAAATTTCCTAGGTATCTCTTGGGGGGTGGCACTGAGAACTAATGAGGACATTTATGCTTTTATTTTTTTCTCTAGATTTTTTGCTGTTATAAACAAAGTAGCAAAGAGTATCTTTATATTTGCCTTTTTACATACATGTCAGAACAGGTCTTGGGGGCAAGGCAGATCCCCAAGCGATTTCAACTGAGTTGTCCTCACAGGTTGGCTGGGGTGTGAAGTATGACCTCTCTGGAGGACGGCTCTTTCTGTTCCACTTTTTTCTCCTTCCCAGTTAGCTCCCAGACCTGGATCAGAGCTGGTTCTGGTTCACTGGGAAAATTCAGAGCCATGGTCTCCCCTCCATCTCCAGGCAGGCAGCCGTGCTCTGGGTCAGCTGCTCTTACCTGTCCTTCTAATGGAGGTGGCACATTCATGATTTCCAAGAGCTCACCCCACTCTTCCCACATATCAGGTTCAGAACAGGGCAAAATAATTAGAATGTATTAGACTGATTTTTGGATTAATGAGGTATCTTAATTGTGCATATTGAAAATTATGAGTAGCTTTAAGGCATTGGAGAGATGGTGAAGTTGGACATTTTCCCAGAGAGGCTGATGAGAAAGAAAGAGGTAAAAAGTTCTCCCACAGTGACTGGGAAAGAGAGGAGTCAGAAACAGGGACTCTCAGGCTGTCAGAGAACTTTGAGGACATTTAGTCTGAGTCTTTGATGCCCATTCCACAAGAGAGACCCCTTTAGAAAGCGTTGGATGAAGCAGGTGCTACTGAATGTTCTGAGAGAAAGAAACAGAATTTCAGAACTTTACAAAGAAGCTGTTACAAGATTTGAGATTTATTCATCAGTAAGACACAAAAGGCATTTTGGTTTTTAAATGAGGAAAGGTATTGGAGCAGGAATGTTGTGGGAATGTTTCCCTTCAGAAAAGGAAAGCAATAGACAGAAAACTAGAGTTTGCATTTTGTTTCTTTTGCTTTGTCGGTACCATCTTTTGTGGGTTGTGCCTGTTTTGCTAAATGACTAATATACAGGCCTCAGCAATGGACAAAATATTTATATATATATATTGCTTGGTGACAGTTCACAAACTTGCCAAGTTTTTATTGTTAAGTTGTACACACCGAGGTTGAAAAAGAGGAGATTTAGTCCTAGGTTACATGTTGAGAAAATGACAGAAATAAAACCAAGTCCAAGTCTTCTGAAACTTAGTTACATGCCCTTTACAACAAACTGGCTCTAAGTTAATTTAAACTTGTAGAATGTTAAGATGAGCATTTATTTTTGTAAATTGCTTTGGAATGTCATATTTTCTTAGATTCTCCCTAATGTTTGCCTGCGTGGGCATATTTATTCATTGCCACCTGGTGGTAAATAAGAAATATTATGGGGAAGAGGAGAAACAGGGAGATGACAAAACACTTGTTAGTTATTCCAAACAGCCATCTTGGTTCAGAAATTTGAGATTCAGACACTGAAAAATCACAGGTAGGTAGAGCTGGTTTCTTCTGGCCCCACCGGGCAATGGAAAACCCTGTCAAGCCACGTGGCTTCCTGATTTTCCATCAAGGGTAAAGGCAGAGTTGCAGGAGCTTCTTGATATTTTCCTGCAGAAAAAAAACAAAGGCATAGACAGTGTATCTAATAATAAAGAGCAAAATCTGGAGCACATATGGCATCGTTAAATAAGATTAAATGAGAAAATGCTATATGCAAACGTGCTTAGCTTAATGCCAGCCACAAATTAGGTTTTCAATGAATGATGGTTCAATTTGAGATTATATTTCTTTCCTAGAACTTTCTACTTAATAACTTGTGATTTTAAAAATTATTTCTCGCCTCTTTTTTTTTTTTTCTGCCCGCGTGGCTGGCAGGATCTTAGTTCCCAGACCAGGGATTGAACCCATGCCCTTGGCAATGAAAGCGCAGATTCCTAACCACTGGACTGCCAGGGGATTCCTTTTCCTCTTACTTTTATTGCCACAGTCTGATGGGCAAAAACTAACTACTCCGCCAGCCTACCTGCCTGGGAGGCCAGTGCCCATTCCCTACTGGTTCCACACTCACCCAGTGTTCCTGCCACCATTCTGCCATCCTTCCCTATGTTTACCCAGTTGGAAACTACCGCTGCAGCCAACTGAAATCCCTCTATTTCCTTCATTTCTGGAGATGCAGACAAAATGATGGGAGTTTTCTATGGGGATTGTCAGGAGGAGCTGGAAAGTTGGGAATGCTTTTTTTTTTTTTCTTCCAGGTTTATTGAGATACAATTGATGCACAGCACTATATAAGTTTAGGGTATATAGCATAATGATTGGACATACATATGTCATGAAATGGTTATCACAGGTAGTTTAGTAAACATCCATCATTTCATATAGATACAAAATTAAAGAAATAGAAAAAAATTTTTTCCTTGTGATGAGAACTCTTAGGATTTGCTCTCGACTTTCCTATATAGCATACCACAGTGTTAATTGTATTTATTGTGTTGTACTTTACATCCCTAGCACTTGTTTATCTTATAAGTGGAACTTTGTACCTTTTGACTGCTTCTGGTAACTACAAATCCTATCCCTTTCTCTATGAGTTTGTTTTTGAAGTATAACTGACTTATAACACTGTTAGTTCCTGGTACACAACATAGTGATTCAGTATTTCTATACATTTCACAATGATCACCATGATAAGTCTAGTTACCATGTGTCACCACACAAAGGTAATATGTAATTATTGACTATATTCCCCACACTGTACATTTCATACCTGTGACTCAGTTATTTTGTAATTGGAAGTTTGTACCTCTTAATCTCCCTCACCTGTCCTCCCCACCCTGCCCCGCTTCCCCTGGCAATCACCTGTTTGTTCTCTGTATCTATGACTTTGTTTCTGTTTTGTTAGGTTTGTTCATTTGTTTTTAGATTCTATATACAAGTGAAATCATACAATATTTGTCTTTCTCTGACTGAGTTATTTCACTTAGCATAATGCCCTGTAGGCCCATCCATGTTGTTGCAGACGGCAACATTCTTTTTAATGGCGGAGTAATATCCCATTATATATATCACATCTTCTTTATTCATCCTTTGATGGGCACCTTGGTTGCTCCCATATCTTGGCTATGCTCTTTTTTAACTCCTTCTCTTGTCCACTGAGTTTAAGAGGAAATCTGTGAACTTCCGCATCATTGTGGGAGCACATTGGATGCTATGTTCTTCGTTTGCCTCTTTATTTTATCTCACAGTTCCCACTACTAGTGGCATATACGTCAGCACATTTTGGCCTCATCCCAAGAAGTGTCTCATAATCGGCTACCACCCACATTCCCTTCACCCCTTATGCCTCCAGGAAGCTGTATGATGCTGAGTGGCGGGGGTGACGGTGTTCAAGGGTCTGAGGAGGCACAAGATGGAGGGGTTAGAAAGAAAAAATCAGGAGAAGAATCACCATTTGAAAAATGGAAATCTTAGATTATGATTTTTTGAAGCAAAATGATTAAGCCACTTTAGAAACATGACTCATATTGACTTCTGCCCTTTCTTCCTCCAAATGATTATGAAAAATACATACTTGGAAGATTTTAATAAAATTACGAATATTAGATCATTATAATTCCTGTTTATGGAGGACAGCAGTCCAATACTTAATTGCAAGAGGAAAATGAATCCGTGCTTCTAGGAGGCACTGCCACTTACAAAAACCAAGGAAGAATAACTTGGCTATCTTAGTTTATATAAAATTTAAATTTATATAAAATTTAATCAAAGTGATATATGCATCTAGTTTAAAGAGCCAGATATTTCTACCAGCTTGTTTTGAAAAACAGTGGTTCTTGTTGCCATATTCTTCCATTCCCCCTTTCCTAAGGCAACTACTTTCACTTCCTTTGATGTGTGCACGTGTGTGTGTGTGTGTGTGTATGTTTCTGTCTTTGTCTCTAAATTATATGCTTGTATTGCTACTTCTGATTTTTCAGTCTCAGGCATTCATTCCACTATGTAATATGAAAACTTAGTTCTTCCTCACTTCATTTCCATGGCAGACACTTTCATCCCACTTTTCAGTATAGTTTAATTGTGATGTTGGCTAGCTCAATATTCAGTGTTTGAAATATTAGGACTGTGACATGATAAGAAATATACATTTGGTCCCTGCCTTCAGTTCCTGACACAGAACTCCTAAACCCTTGTAATTTCCTGAGTGTTAGGGGTAACAGGAGCATCTTTTGTTCTACTATATGGTCATTGATCTCAATTCCTGACAAAAGAGCTTCTAAGACTCTTGGCTTCTCTGGAGTGCTAGGAGTGCCTTTTTGTATGCTAATGAGATGATTGGGGGGCCCCAGCTTCAGGATGGGGGCAGGTCACCAGAAAGACCCAGGCTTGATTAGAAGGCTGGAACTTTCACCTCCACCACCAACCTTGGGGAGATGAGGGGTCTGAAGATTGAGTTAATCACCAGTGGTCAGTGATTTCATCAATCATACCTACATAATAGAGCCTCCATAAAAACCCTAAACAAGGGGATTCAGAGGCCATTGGTGAACACATCCATATGCTGTAGGGGTGGGGAACTGCACTCAAAAACCTTCTGCACCTCGTCTTGTTAAGAAGAAACAGGCCCCAAGTGGAGTCACTTGTGTTCAGGCCCCATATCAGCAAACCAAGACTTAAATACCTAACCTAACTGCAGTTATAACCTCTCCCAGAAATGTAAACTTTTACCACTCAACCTGGAATTACCTGATCAGCAATAATGAGATAGTCCACTGGATGGGCCCCTTCTGTTCCCCTTAGGAGGGCAACTTTGCCTAAAAGAATGCATTTTTTGGCTAATACAGTAATTTCCTTTTTCCTCCTCTTCACCTTTAAAAACCTTTCCATTTCTATACTGAGTGGAGATCCTTTCTATTGCTGGGATAGATGGCATGCTGCCTGATTCCTTCATTGTTCAGTAAAGTCAATTAGATCTTAAATTTTACTACGATGAATTTTGTTTTTTAACAGCCCTATGTAGTTTTCCATCTAGCTGTTCATCTGAATCCCTTATAATAAACCCAAAAACGTAAGTTAATTGTTCCCCTGAGTTCTGTGAGTTGTTGTAGCAAATTATTAAACCTAAGGTGGTGGTGTGGGAACCCCCAATTTATAGCTGATTGGTCAGAAGTACAGGTGACAAGTGGAAAGCAGTCTTGTGGGACTGAGCCCTTAACCTGTGAGTCTGCACTAGCTTCAAGTAGTCAGTGCCAGAATCCAACTGTAGGCCATCTGGTTGATGACTGGAGATTGGAGAATTTGTTGGTGTGAGACCCTCTCCCCATTTGGTGTCAGAAGTGTTGCAAGTGGACAAACAAGTTTTCTTTTAATGAAAGTGTAAATGTTATTCGTGATGGAACCATTTATTAAACAATATTTTTTCCTCTCCTGTATGGATTTTTGCTTTCTGTTCAGTTAGTAATTGTCTTGTTTTGTTTGCTTTTGCTCTCAAACTTTTTTTTTTAAAATAAAACACTTCATTTCTTTTTTTAAATAACTTTTAGAAAATATTTATTTTATTTCTTTATTTGGCTCTGTCGGGTGTTACTTGCGGCACACAGGATCTTTGTTGCGGCACGCGGGGTCTTTCGTTGTGGTGCGCAGGCTTATCTCTAGTTGTGGCGTGTAGGCTCTAGGGTGTGTAGGCACAGTGCCGCATGTGGGATCCGCATTGACCAGGGATCAAACCCTCAACCTGCATCCCCTGCATTGGAAGGCGGATTCTTAACCATTGGACCACCAGGGAAGTCCCTCAAGCTCTTTATCAGTGGTTTAAATCTTTCTCAACAATTTTGGTCTCATCAGGTATTCAAAGATTTTATTTGTCTGAGAAAGTCTCTCCTGGATCCTCTTGTCCTGCTTCTAAATGGACGTGTCCCCATGCTTGGTGTACCTCCCTTCATTTAGAGATCTGCCTTTTCAATCATCCTAGTGATTTGTTTGCGTCTCTCTTGGATCTTGTATTGTCTGTACCCTATGTCTTCCTTTATCATGGTGTACTCTCTAGCTTTGGAGGAGTAGTTCCCAGAGAAAGTATATAGAAAGTAAAGTACATAGAAGTGTATAGAAAGTAAAGTATATAGAAAGTCTTTTATTGAGACTTGGCTTGGCTTGTCTGAATGTTCTTTATTTCCACCTTGCACTTGAGTGTCCAGATAGAGGACCTAGGTTAGAGATAATTGTTACATTGCCTTTTAGCTTCCAAAATTACTTTCAAGAAGACTAAAACCACTCAATTTCTAATATTTTGAATTTGGTATCCTCCCTCTTTTCCCTCTGTAGAAGCTTGTAGGATGGTCTCTTTATGCTCAGTATTCTGAAATTTTATGATGATGTGCCAGATACTTGGTAGATCCTTTTAATATGAAAATCCATATCCTTTAGTTCTGGGAACTTTTCTTCATTTATTTTGTTGATGCTTTTCTGCCCTCTATTTATTATATCTCTCTTTTTAGAATTTCTGTTACTTGGGTATTGGATATTGTGGACTGGTGTTCTCTGTTTTTTCAGTACATTTTTTTTTTTTTTGGCTGTATTTTCTGAGAGACTTCATAAATTTTATCTTCCAACTCTTCTACTGAGTTTTAAATTTCAGATGTGCTTTTATTTACAGAGAGCTCCCCTTTTGAAATTTTTGAGTGTTGCTTTTAAACAACATTCTCTTATTTTATATAGTTTTGTCATTTTCTCTTAATTCTCTGGGAATATTGATACTGGGGGGTGGGGGGAAGATTTCTTTATCTTGCTTTGTTTTTTCCTCCAAGTAGCTATTTTATTTCTTTGTTTTGGTTTTATCTTCCATCTTTTCTCAGATGTCCCAAACTCCTTGTTGTCTGCTCTGTTGAGTGAGGGATGGAAAGGCTGGTTGGAAAGCAAGCTCATGAATGGGACTTGTTGACCATAGGCTTCACTGTAGAGTGATTGACTGGGCCAGTTGTTTGAGGACTCTCTGATATCAGTGTCTTTAGAGGACTCTCTGATATCTTCCTCTGGGAAAGTTCAAATTCTTGGAAAAAGGCTATTCTTACCTCCTGCCTGGAGGGTGAAGGCCTGGTTGCCAATGTTCTGGACTCCAAGTGAGGGGAAAGCGTTTGTCCACCTAATTTCACTGTTTTCAATATACCTTTGCCTCAAATGGATTTAATATGCACCCAGCTCAGGGATCCTGTTTAACCCTCTCCAGAGGATACACCTCCAGTCTTTTCCTGGGGTAGGCAGGAGTGGTTGCTCAGTTATGCAAAAGGGGAGAAGTGATCTGGGAATCTGAACCTTAAACTGACTTTTTGCTAATTTTTACCATTTTTTCTTTGATGGTACCTGGTACCACAAATCCTGAATAAAAGTCAGGTTACTTTTTGATTTTTCCTTCTGCCTGCACAGAGTTCAGTCTCCTCAGCTCTGCTCTGTTTTTATCACTCTTCCATCTACATACTCTCCAGTCTCCCAAATGTTTGTGCTGTCATTGTGAATTGATGCCTTGAAAATAATTTTTAAAAAATTCCTTTACAGTCAATTTAGAAGAGTTTTGGAAGGGAGTGAAAGAAGATGCATTGACTCAACCTGTCTTTTTCCCTCTTGATAACTTTTGATCTAGGACAGTAGTTTCAAATTTGTTTTTTCAGTGGAGTTCTGTCTTTAACTTAGATCTTATGCAGAAGCTTAGTCTAGAAAGTAGATATAAACAGCTTTGTGTGAAGAGAAGATGAGAAGCTGTGGTTCTACTTTCTCAGTTTTCCTTTGCCCCTTCACTACTAGAAGGAGCCCCTGGAAGGCATGGTTTCTAAACCACAGATTTAGAAGTTGTTGAACATGATTTCTCTCTCCAGTAGATATTAGAGTGAACTTTATGGCAGTATGGAAGGAGCGTTGATTTATTCTTTAAGAGATTAATTGTGTTGCTTCCAATTTGTTTAAATGGTGCAAGACAGAGAAAGAACTATTCAAAAAAATTTTGATTTGAAATAAAATTGGACTCTGGACCTCCTTGCAGGCTAACCTTATCATCATAAAAATGCTATTTTTATTTGAAAAGAAACTGTATAAATTTACCTGAATATTAAAAAATGTTTAACTTGCTTATACATTTTGATAATTGAGGATGTTGGAAATTCCCAATTTAATTTTAGAGAGCTAAAATGCTGTTTTATATTGGATTGCTATCAGATCCAGTGTTTTATCCAAAATTATTTACTTAAATAGAAGAGTGAGAGGAAGTCTGTAGGGCCAAAATATTATTTAGAGCTCGTTCTGTATGAGCATCATTGAAACTGTGCATGATTTAGCTTCATATTTATGTACAGTCTCTCCATTAAAAACGTTGTTATTTCCTTCCTTCTCCACCTTTCTGTGGCACAGACCATCAGTTACCTGATGAAACCATGGAAGAATGTGGAAGTATTTGCACACTGCAGGTCGCTCAAAGGTCCAGTGGGGAATGGACACCAAGATTTACAAACCTTGCCAAATAAAATGTGTATTTTCACATGTTTTTAAGATGACTCAGTGAGTTTTTGAACGTAATAAGAAAAAATAAAACAAGACAAAGAAGCAAACTAATGAACAGAAACCAAAAAACTCCTTTACAAGTGTAGAGCACCAAAACAAAGGGAGTACAAATAGATCTTTTTGGAATCATACACTTGGAATCTGTTATGTGTTTGACACTAGCATCATTTCACAGAAGACTCAGGCATCATCTTAAAAAAATATTGCCAGTTGTGCTACAGAAAAGGATTTATATGTTTCATTTGCAAGTATGAGACACCTTTAGAAAGGAGAAACACGACCCAAACTCTTGTGAGAATCACCTGGTATTTTTGATTGCTTTTGTGTATTGAAAGGGCTCTTAGCAACAACTCAAAGAGTTGCTCTGCCTGTGGCCTCTTTTGGAGGCAGATGATGAATGGGATGTTGACTAAAAACTATTCACAGCCTAAAGGTTGAGGGTTATGTTTTACTTGGAGGGAATTTTTAGGTCTTCAAGCCCAGGAGGCAGCATCTCAAGGAACCCTGAGAGAACTGCTCCAAGGAGGCAAGGGGGGAGCTAGGATATTTAGGAACTTTGCAACATAGGGCAGGTAGTCTGAAAGTCAAAAATTATTGTTAATGAAAGAAAACCAGATATCCCAAGTTAAGGAATTTAGCGCTTTTCTGTGTATGGGAAGATGCAGGAGTCTGGGCTCACTGAAATCATTCCTTTGAAATGCACCTCAGCTATCTGGGGCCAGTATCCTGTGTTTTCATATCCTGAGTTTCCTCAGGGCTCACCATTGGGGAATGGCTGCAGTTTCATGGCTGCTAGATGGCAGGTATGCTTTTCCTTCCTGAGTTTCCTTAGTCGGCTTGTGGCTGCAATCGCTGTTGACAGTGACATCCTTTGTTTACTGTTATGGCAGGCAATATTCCATTTATCAGGGACATGGGACCTTTCTAAGACAGGTCTAGTGGAGCGCTGAGAGATGGATGAACAGGTACCTGAGGAACGGTACTCTTTCAACCTTCTTATAGAAGAGTATCAAAATGGGAGAAAACATTCACTTTGTAGAGCTGTTAACTGTAGAAAAGGAAAAGTCTTGGGAAAAACTGTTTCTGGGAAAGCATATGTTTTGATGACTGTGCAAGTCACGTGAAAGTTTCCTGTGAACACACAGGGAATGCTTGGTTACATATGACCACAACAGGGCGTGTGTACCATGGCCTCAACTTGCTTCTTGATGACATCATGAAGCTGGCTTTTCACCGAAGGATTCTGAGAAGAGCCAAAATGTTGTGAAACCTGCAGAAACCACGCATTGCTGCTGTCTTTGAGAAGCCAGAGAAAACCGGCAAAGAACTAAATCACATCACTGAAGCTTTGTTGCAAAACCATTGGTCAGATTGGATTATCTGCTCTTTGATAACCTTTTGAGAAAAATAAAGCAGCTCTTCAAGCAAGCGACATAACCTCTTTCTCCTGAGGTCTCCACTGTAAATAGTTAACCTTGGTTTTATTTATTTTAAATCTTTTGCACATAGACCTCCCACCTTTGGAATCTTGAGTGAGACCATGTGAAGTGGGAAGCAAGGCTGTTATCTGTGAGTGGTCATGGGGGAGGACCCTGACTCCGGGATCTTCCTTGCTTCACCACCTTTACCTCTGCTTTCTTATACCCTCCTCTCTCTTTTCGTTTCTCCCCTTTTTGGTCTGTTTTCACGTTCACAGGCATTCCTGCCTTTTACAACCCACTTTAGTTGGATCTTTCTTAGTGGCTACCTGAGCCTGGGTTGGCTGATCTGAACCAGTGTCCCTTTGCATGGTGGGCAGTGGAGGCAAAATGTAACGTGTGAAATCACTTTATAAATGGCAAGGTGATGCTCTAACAGGTGGGTTGTTATTATCTTAAGCATTATTATAGGAAGTGGTTCATCCCAAGGACAATAGTTCCTCCCTGGGGGCTTGTTCTGAGCTTTATTCTTAGCTCCTCTTATCTCCCACCAACTCCTGCTTCCTCTGGCTCTTATTGTGATGTCCACTCTGGATCTGATCTGCCTATTTCCATTCTCTGTCTTTCCCTTTTTCTCGTTATGACGTATCTACTCTCTCTCATTTCCTCAGAGGCTTCTTGGGAAATGATTAATTTTGGTTTTCTAAGCACATTGAAACTAAAGTGTTAATGGCTAACAGATTTGATGTTAACACATTAGGGAAACTCACTTTTTAAGTGGAGACTCCTTGAACTCCAATATGGAGCCTGCCAGTGAAATTTTAGGCAGCCTGAGCAGCCACTAGAAGGGAAAGGGAGCCTTTTCTTAGTGTTTCCAAGACTTGTGCGTATGTATGACTTCTTCTTTTTTTTTCCTTTATATTTTACATTGTAAAGTTGGTTTGGTGGTGCTGAATTCTCTTAGCTTTTGCTTGTCTGTAAAGGTTTTAATTTCTCTGTATGACTTCTTATTCTGCCCATATATAATACATGCAGGATATGGAATAAAATATTAACTTGGGACATGAAGGGTCAGGGAAGGTTTGTGGTCATGGGAGGCAAACAGGGATAAGGACTTTTTCTAACTTTTAAGGAAAAGTTAGAAAAGAAATAGTATAGTGAGAAATGTAGTACAAAATATGGGTATTTTCAATCACCCTTGGAGCCTCTATTCTGTTAACCATTTTCCTACATCTGGCCCTAATGAAGAACAGGCAAATACAGGTTTGGCAAAACAGAGACAGGGTGTCATTGAGTTGGGAGGGATTTGCATGCCCCGGGAAATCACGGGAATCCTCTTTTCAAATCCTGGAGGGCAGGCAGGGGTGGGGGTGGGGGTGGGGAGGTGGTGGTGTTTGCTGGTTGCTACGCTTTTGCCTGAATCCAAGGAGAGCCTCTGAATCTATAGTCTCAACAGAGTGTGGCTTGTCCAGAGAGGCTGTGGATGTGCCCCGGCACCCTGGAGGAGAAGCCGAGTCTGAGCAGAGCCTCCCTGGAGAAGGTGCCCTCCTCACCCATGTTGATCTTCATGGTCATCTTTTTCCTGGAGTTGCTGGCTGCCATGCTGCAGAATGGCTTCATAGTTACTGTGTTGATCAGGGAGTGGGTACAATGCCAGACACTGCTTGCAGGCGACATGATTGCGGCGGCCTCCCTGGCCGCCTCCCGGTTCTGACTGCATGGGATGGCCCTCCTGAACAACCTCGTGGCCTTCTTTGGTTTTGGTTCCAGAATTTACTATTTCAGCATCCCCTAGGACTTCATCAACTCTCTCACTTTCTGGCTTACTGCTTGGCTTGCTACATTCTACTGTGTGAAGATCTCATTCTTCTCTCACCCCATCTTCTTCGGGCTGAAGTGGAGGATTTCTCGGTCAGTGCCCAGGCTGCTGCTGGGCTCCCTGATCTTATCTGCTCTGGTAGTCATCCCGTTAGACACTGGGAACACAATTTGTGTGCAGATGGTTGCTGCCTAGAGTTCCCATGGAAACAGCACCCTGGCTGGTAGAACACAGACTGTCTCTTTGTACTTTTTTCTACCTCATGTAATTATTATGTGGTCAATTCCATTTCTCCTGTCCCCGGTGCCCACCCTCTCGTGTTCTCGCTGCTCCGGCACTTGGAGCAGATGAGGGACCATAGACCTGGCCCCGAGTGATCCCAGCACCTGGGCTCACACCGTGGCCCTGAAGTCACTTGCCTTCTTCCTCACCTTCTACCATCACGTTACCTGTGCCCGATTATCGTTGTTGTAAACATCCTAACCCTCTGGAATCACTGGCGCTGGGCCTGGGAAGTGGTGACCTGTGCAGGCATCTGTCGGCACTCCAGCATCTCGGTGCACAGCAGCCCCAGGCTGAGAAAGGCCCTGATGAAGAGGCCTTGGAGAGCCCTGGGCAAGGAGCAGTTTGTCTCATCAGTGTCAGTAACTGCTGTCACTGGACAAGCCCATGGGTGGCAAGAATGCACAAGGTTTGGGTGTTGTCCTCTCTGTTCATTTCCTTCTTTCTTCCCCACTCTTTCTACACCCCATTAATTCTTTTTCCACTCCTTTCTGTTTCTACCCTCCCTTCCAGTGGTCCTGGTCCCTCATCTGGGTCCCAAACCACCTTGGACTAGAATGGTGGCCTCATTTCCTCACAGGCCTCTTTCACTCTCTACACAAGCAGCCCTAATAATATATTCTCCAAGCATCATTTTGGTCTGTATTCCCTTTACAGAGACCTGTAATGGTTGTCAGTTGTTCTGTGGTCAACCTAAAGTTTTTTTTGAATGGTGACATAGGTTGTCTCATACCATCCCACACCATCCCACACACATCAATTGCCCTCCTCAACCTTGCTGTGCTCTCAGAGCCCAGTCTCTCTACTTCAGCCCAGGAAAGCTTCTTTCTGTCTCCCCGTATGCTCTTCCCTGCAGCCTGTGGTCTTTTGGCCCATCTGGAACTTCCTTCTTTCCTTTCTCTGCTGTTTTTTGCCATTCCCTTCTTTTGTGCCCTGCTTAAGACCAGTTCCACCCGTGGAGCTTTTTCTTTTGAACAATTGATGTCTGAGGGCATGTTATGAGTTTTGTGCCACTATAGGACCTGCCCATGGTTTTGTGTGTTCGGTATATGTTGAATTAAAAGGAATTTTCTGATGTGGAAATGCTTTGGCCAACAGAAGATAGAAAAGGAAAACAAAGGAAATTTGCTATAGTTTTAAATTTTGAGAATCTTACTCTTCCTGTCCACTCATCCAGGAGGTGGACCCTGGATGCCGATGTCTAGGATGGTAGTCTCTAAATTAGGGTGTTTGCATCCCGGAGTGTGTGCAAAATGATCCATTGGATGTAGAAAGAAAAGCGTGACAATTTCCATTTATTTTTATCTCATCCTTTTAATCCCTATTTCTGAAATGTGTTTTATGATGTACATAATGTATTAGTAGAGTATTACAAGCATATAATTAAACTAAATAAACATGCATATGGTGGAATTCATGTTCATAATTTTTTTTTTAACTGATGGAGTTTACTATAAAAAAAAGTGGAGACCAAGAGACCAGAAGAGATTGGGAAAAACACCATACATGGTTAACAGATTTATATGTCTGAGCTAATCAAGCTAGGAGTAATAAACAACAGAACAGAATAGAGTTTACAAAGGATTTTCAAGTAAATAACTGCATTTATGATAAGTTGTCCAACAGTCTTGGGAGCTGAGACCCCAAAACATTCTGTTGTAATGCTAGCTGGAGGCTGAGCTACGGCAAGAAGAGCAAGAAAGAGGAACAGAGATGAGGTAACAGGGTGAGGCGTTTTCACTTGGAAGAAGAAGATTAGGGCTTTAAAAGAGGAGATTCCCAAATTGTAGGAGAGGAGCACAAGGGATTTCCCAAAGAGTAGAGAGAAGGTGAAGCTGGATAGAGGAAACTGTGGAAAGCTGGGAGTATCATAAAGAAATTTTTTCTTTTTTTCTTTTTTTTTTTTTTGGCAGCAATATGAGTGAGCTGGGAGGGCAATAATAAATTGCGGGGACTGAATTTTGGGGCTTAAGCCACAAGAGGGATGGGTGGAGGCAGCAAAGGCAGGAGCCTCAGGGATGTCACCTGGAAGACTGGCTTTCCCTTGGACAGAGCTCCAGAACTTTACTGAATGTCTTGGGTGGGAGGGGAATGGTGGTGCGACTCTCATGTTCTGCAACATTTTCACAGCCTTTTGATTTACGCCAGGACTAGTGGGCTTATCTCAGGAGTTTTTAATTGGTTGATGTTCTCAACCTCCCTTTCCTACGCTCTAGCTCATTAGAGCCCATAAACATTTGGTGGCCCCATCTTGACCAAAGACACAGCCTAATATCTCATCCTGACTTTCAAAGCCTTCTGGGATCTCTCCCCAGCCTGCCTTTTCAGCCTGATATGCCACCATTCCCTTATGGAAATCCTCTGCTGTAGTCAAACTTACCTATTTCCTGGACATGATCAAACTTCCATCTCCTTTACTGGTGTCATCTCTCTGTCCTTTCAACATACAAGACAGCACCTTTGCTGTCCCACAATGAAGGGGCTGCTGATGTTACTGAATTCTTCTCAGAATTCTTGGTATGGAAATAGGATGACACATACATTTAGAACCACAGCCTGGGAGTGCTCCTTTTTTATCCTCTGAGAGATAGAACTGAGCTACGTGTTTCCCACACGGACAACGTACTCAGGATTCCTACCTCTACCACCCTCATGATCATACATACAAAGACTACCTGTGAAAATTTCAAAATTCTCAGACTTGGCTTCCACCAAATAAAGTCTGAGAAACAAAATGTAACAAACAAAAAGCACAAACAACAAAAGAATCACCACGAAGCATATTCCCTATTAAAATACAAATGATTGTTCACACTTCTGGATTAACTTAATCTGCACATAGTGTATGTCCAGTAAATGTTTGTGGTTTATGATTAGTGCATGAAAGCACTTTGAGGGCAGATACCTAGTTCACTGTTACAGCCCCAGCGCCTTTCACAGGGTCATTATGCTATACGGGAGATGCTTATTAATTGTTGTTGGCCAAATTGAGGGTTAACAGCATATCTTTCCCATTATATGAGCCATCAAATATGTAGGAAGTAGAAGGGAAAAGATATAAATTTTCCATATTGAGAACTTTGTGGCTGGCCAGACGCCAGAGCTACGAGCTCAAAGTTTGCTTTATTGCTCCGTGTTCCAGGAGCAAACAGCCAAATGTCAGCCAGAGGAACAAGGGCAGGGTAGAGAGCAGCTGGGAACTTATCCCCTGGAGATTTGCATCTTCTGAGAAAGGCAGAGTGAATTCGTCGCCTCAGTTCACCTCTCCTTCCCCCAAGATCACCATGTTCACCACAGCAGGGCTTCTGTGTTGGAAGGACAGTTCTACTGGACCTTTGTCTCAGGTGAACTGGGAACTAGAAAGAGATGCTGAGAGTTCCGGATTCTCTTCTGTCTTTGTGGGGTTCTGTGCATGGAAATAGTAGGCTATGGTGCTGGTCACAAGATGAGTGTTCTGTAAGATACTCCCTCACTCTCATGTTACTTGATCCCGAGCCTTCACTATTGCCATAGCTGACCCAGAACCCTTTCTGCTTGCCTTACTCTCTGTGACACACTAACCTGCTCACACGCACCTGAGTAAGTAAGCGCTCACCTGATTGCTTTTTTTTTTTTTTTTGATTCTTTGAGCCTCATTCCTATTGAAAATGTGGCCTTTGCTTACTCCACCTTCCTCTAATTAAAGTAGATATCCAGTATTTGGTGCCTTGGACCTCTGTTGTATCCCTGATGCTCTCCTGAATTTTCCTTGGACCACTTGTCCCTCCACAGGGTGGATATCATTATAATAACACTTGTCATCACCACCTTACTTATTTCTTATACATGTGTAGAGATTTCTAGTTTCCACATATACATCCATATATGTGTGTGTATATATATTCACATATATTTGTGATCCATATTTTATAGATGAAGAAATTGGGTTTAGAGAGGTTAAACGACTAGTCCAAAGATCCATAGATGGTGACTGTGACAAAACTTAAAGCCTGGTCTTCTGCCTTCAGCTGTGGATGAAGAAGATAGGATACAAGATGTGCTGCTAACTCCACAAAGATTTCTGGTCTTGGAATCAGTTTGGGTCTTGGTCTTTTCTCCAAACTGTGACTTTAGGTGGGAGTCTTAATCTATAACTTGAGGCTTCATTTATTCATCTATAAAATTATTTAATATCTTTTTTGATGTTTCTAATGTTTAAAAAAATTTTTTTTATTGGGGTATAGTTGTTTTACAATGTTGTATTAGTTTCTACTGTACAGCGAAGTGGACTTCCATGTGCTATACAGCAGGTTCTATATATTGGTTATCTATTTTATACATACTAGTGTATATATGTCAGTCCATTTAATGTCTTCTTTCACTCTGAAAACTGAGATTCTAGTCCTAGAATCTAGTCTTATCCTGTGAATTAGAACGGATGATACTTTTCACATCTTACAGATGGAGAAACTGAGGCACAGAGGGGCCTACTGACATACCCAGTAACTCACAGTGATGGTGGAACTAGGACTAACACTTGCCTTGATTCCTAGCCCAGAGTTCTTCCTGCCATAGCCCATTAGTGCTATAGCTATCATAGTAGGCTTTCCTATATGAAATGCCCTTTAAAGGTCACTAATAAAATATGGTTAAAAAATTCACTTGAGTGATTATGTATAATTGTCTGCTGTGTTCTATTTGATGATAACAGTCACCACAAGTAATAGTATTTGAATTAACCTCTGTCAGTAGAGGTTTTGTTCAGTTTTCTGCCTGTCAAAGGGGTTTTCTAAAGGCACTTGCTTCATAGGGTCATTGTGAGAACTAGAGACAATGAAGATCACTTAGGACAATGCCCAGAACATACCAACCAACCAAGGATGTGAGCTCTGACTGTTAGTAGCAGGTGTGCTCACTGGATTTCCTCACAGAGCAGCCAGTAGGTGTGTGGTCATATCTTAGGTGTCAGCTTAGAGAGGTATAAGCTCCCATGTAAGGGATGCTAAATGCAAGGGCCTGATATAATATCCACAGCAATGTTGATATAGGCAGACAGTAGGCAGAGGAAGGACAGGCAAATTCATGGGCAGGCAGGGGGACTTTTGAAACTGAGCCTTAATGATATTTGCATCTATTCAGAGAAGAAGAAACCTCTTCACCCTCCTCAGATAGCCCACATCCTCTACTTTATCCTCTGTATGTAGGGAAGCTGGAGAGACCAGCATCATACAGGACCTTCCAGAGCCACCCTACAGGAATAGACTTTGAAGTCTTGGGACCCATCTTGTCTGCAGGAGAGATGAGTGGAGAGGACGTGGTTCCAGGACCTCAGTTGGCTGATAAGATAGCCTTTATCTTTGCTATCATTTTATTCCTTTTGTGCTTGGTGGCAGTGGTGGGTAATGGCTTAATCACCGTGGCACTGGGCATGGAGTGGTTGCTGCAGAGAACTTTGTCACCCTGCAATAAGTTATTGGTCAGCCTGGGAGCCTCTAGCTTCTATCTGTGATGGGTGGTGATAAGAACATTTATATTTTCCTGAATCCAGTAGCCTTCCCATACAACCCTGTATTCCGGTTCCTAGCCTTTCAGTGGGACTTCTTGAATGCTGTCACGTTATGGTTCTCCACCTGGCTCAGTGTCTTCTACTGTGTGAAAATCGCAACCTTCACCCACCCTGTCTTCCTCTGGCTAAAGCAGATGGTGTCTGCATTGGTTCCATGGATGCTGCTCAGCTCTGTGGGGTTCTCCAGCTTTAGCACCATTCCAGTTTTCATAGGCAACCAGAGAATATATCAGAACTATTTAAAGAGGGCTCTGCAACCTTGGAAT
Organism: Neophocaena asiaeorientalis asiaeorientalis; assembly: GCF_003031525.2. Taxonomy (NCBI): domain Eukaryota; kingdom Metazoa; phylum Chordata; class Mammalia; order Artiodactyla; family Phocoenidae; genus Neophocaena; species Neophocaena asiaeorientalis. Next base: position 1,556,053 of record NW_020174578.1, on the reverse strand, counting down.
GTCACTGGGAATGCTGTGAGAACATATGAGAGACTCTGCTTCTTCCCTTTGAAAATTGTTACCTGGACAGTCCCTACTGTTGTCTTCATCGCTGGCACGGCTTTGCTCATTACACCTCTGGGAAGACACACCAAGAAGGTCTCCCTGTCCATCTCAGGCTCTCATGATCCCAGCACCCAGGCACCCATCAAGGCTCTCCTGGCTCTCATCTCCTTTGCTGTCCTCTTTGTTTCCTATTTTCTGTCACTGGTGCACCACGGGAATTCAGGCACTGGGTGTGGCAGGCTGTGATTTATCTGTGCACAGTAGTCAACCCCATTGTTCTTTTCTTGAGTAACCGCAGGCTGAGAGCTGTGCTAGAGAGGGGCTGCTCCTCAGGGCATGGGGCATCTTGAGTTGCTTTGATGAAGAGCCTCAGAGACTCTACTGCAGAAGGCCTGGGTAGAATGGGACATTGCTTCTTTAAATCTCTTTGCCACATTTAATGCTCTTTCCTTCTTTGATGCATTTCATGATTGCAGTGAAATAGGATTTCAAGGTGAGATGGAATGTACTGAACTAGTGGTCTAGTGTCACTGATTTCCACTCAGGAAGGGTGTAGCTGATATAGTAAATGTTCCCTGTGGGACTTGATGTGGCCAAAGAAGCAGGAAACTTTTATTTCCCTGTGACTAAACTCGGTGTTTAAAATTATCCCTCTGGAAACTGGATGCAAGGATCCGGACACATGATTCACTTTTTTTTAAAAAATTAATTAATTTTATTTTTATTTATTTTTGCCTGTGTTGGGTCCTTGTTGCTGCATGCGGGCTTTCTCTAGTTGCGGCGAGCAGGGGCTACTCTTCATTGCAGCGCACGGGCTTCTCATTGCAGTGGTTTCTCTTGTTTTGGAGCACGGGCTCTTGAGCGCAGGCTCAGTAGTTGTGGCGCATGGGCTTAGTTGCTCTGTGGCCTGTGGGATCTTCCCGGACCAGGGCTTGAACCCGTGTCCCCTGCACTGGCAGGTGAATTCTTAACCACTGCACCACAGGGAAGCCCACGATTCACTTTTTATCTGTTGAATCAGACTGGAGAAGATTTTTGGAAACTCAGTTTTCCTTTGGCTTCATCCTGTAAAACCGTATTTCCTTTTTCATCCTTAACTGATTTCTAGCCATCTAGTGCAGTGAAGCTCTCTTTCCTTTCATGCAAGAGTTCCTGGTGTCTGAACTCTCTTTACAGAGCACGGTGTGATTTGTGCATGTGTGCAGCTGTGTGTGTTACCTGGGATTTGTATATTCACAGATTACCTTTTGAGATCCCCCTGAATTCTAGGGGTTTATGATTTATATATGGTTTATGTCCTCTACAGTAGCTCAGTCAGTTAGTCTGTTCTATAAATGTTAAGGTCCATGAACCCAGATGTGACTTATTTTACCATTGGGACCTACTAAAATTTTTGACGTGGAGAGGTTCATCTGTTTCTGATGCATAAGATTGAAGAAGAAGGCTCCCGTCTTGGTTTGGTGAAGCATGTAGACTGCTTTTCTGCCTTTCACAGATTTTCTCAAACTTTCCTTAAGCTCAGTGACCTCTTGAATCATTCAAACTGAGATCCCTCAATGTCCCTGTAATTGCTTTGAAATCTCTCAGCCTCATTTCCTCTTTTTCCTCCCCTTTCCCTCTGTATTAGAAGACAGGTCCCTGCTTTTGGCTTTTCAGGGCTAACATTCAGGCTATCCTAGCCCCGTGCTCTCCTGCCTCTTTTCTATCCCTTGCTGAGTCAAGAATTCCCACTTCTACACCACTCCGCAACCTTTTCCTCTTTACTGTCCTTCCCTTCTTCAGTGTGCCTCTTACCTTCCCCCACAAAAAAAAAAAATCCCCTCCACTCTTCACTCCCTCAAGTTACCATCCTGCTGATCAGTCACTTGCTGAGCGTCTCCCCGTGGGCACCTACAACCTCCTGCTGCCTTTTCTGTTGAAATGTGTTTCTGAAGGACGCACATGAGTTCCTGATCCCTAAATGTGGTATTATCCTCAGCCCCCATTTTCATGTGTCTCTGTAGTATTTGCCTCTCTTAATAGAAAATGATTTCTTAAAAAAATGGATTAAAATATTTTACAAAAAGTAATACCTGATTTTGGTAGAAGATTTTAAAGCAGGAAAATAAACATCACCAGTAAGTGCTTACCCACATGTCTTCCTAAAAGTCCTTCTCTTGGCCTCTCAGATGCTGCACTAAGTTCTGTTCCCTGCTCTGCGGCTCCTTTCGTGGCTTCCTCACTGTCTGTTCATCATCTTGACTCGGTGTTTTCCTTCACCAGCCCTCTTCCTTCCTTGACATGAATCTTCTCCTTTTTCCTTCATGTTTACATCTACTCACGTAGTTTCAATTACGACCTTCATGTGAATAATCACCAAAGCCTTGACCTTCCTCAAAACTCTAAGCCTGTATTTTTTCCTGCTTGCTGAGCATTTCTATCTGATAGTACCATGAGCACTTCAAACTTAGCAAGTTTGTAACAGCTGTCCTTTTTTTCTTCCTCCTCTTTCTTTCCCTCCACCACGCAGTTGAATCTATTTTTTTATATTATTGATATCTAATAAATCAGACTTACCAACTCTGAGTTAGTTTTCACTCCTCACTCTCCACTGAACCCTTCTATCTAATCAGCAGCTTGTCTTCAATTGGTACCCTTGTAGTATCTCTATTATCTGTTCCTTTCTTCCTGTTCCTGTAGATCCTACCTTAGATTAGACTGTCCTCTTATCCCACCTAGACTGCTTATATTTCTTTTTCACCACTTGATTCATTACAGTGTCTTCTCTCCCACACTCCCCCGACCCCCAATCAGAAGTACCATTACCAGATTGATCTCTTGACAATTTCACCCACACCCTTATCACTGTTCAGTGCCTATCAATTAGAGCACATGTCCCTAAATTGGCATTCATGGACCTCCACAATGTGGAAATAGTTTTATCTTTCACTGCTTCCATTCTAGTAGAACCAACCCTATTTTGCAGCAAAATTTGGGTTATCATTGTTCTGGACATGCCTAGAACTTCCTCCATGACGTGCTGAAATGTGTTCTCTTATCACACATCTACCTGTCAAAATCCTATTTAATTTTTTTTCCTGTTTAATTTTTTTTTTTGCGGTACGCGGGCCTCTCACTGTTGTGGCCTCTCCCGTTGCGGAGCACAGGCTCCAGACGCGCAGGCTCAGCGGCCATGGCTCACGGGCCCAGCTGCTCCGCGGCATGTGGGATCTTCCCGGACCGGGGCATGAACCCGTGTCTCCTGCATCGGCAGGCGGACTCTCAACCACTGTGCCACCAGGGAAGCCCTCCTGTTTAATTTTAAAGGTTAATTCAAATGGCTTCTCTTCAGGGAAGCTTTTCTGGATGCCCCCACACCTCAAGCTTTGATCTCTCACTTCAGAGGACATACAAGTGGGGTGTTGCTCAGTTGTGACATGAATTCTGCCTTGTGGTGGTATGATCTGTATACTCATTTTATTCTCCTTAGTAGATTTTAAAGTTCTGGAAAGTGTGGGCTGCCTCATAGTCTTCCACGTGTCCCCTGAAGCACTTATAAATACTTGCTACATTGAACAGAATGGTTCTCTTGCCTCTGGAATCCAGCTGTAAGCACATGTACTTTTGTCTGTATATATATAATCTGGGCTACCCACTACTACCAGTTATATTTTTATGGTTATATTTGAGCTGTATGCCATTCACTGGCCAGCTTATTTTTGGAGGTCAAACATATATTCTGTTTCTCTTGAGTTATGCACAATGTAGGAATAATAAATGGATGAGAGAGTAAAATTTGCCTGATTTTGTGATACCTTTACCTTCCTTCTTTCTTATGCATTTACATGTTGTTAAGCAACTGTGAAGCTCCTACCTCTGGAAATATAAGGGAAGTGCCATTTCTCCCCTTGGTTACTGACCCAGTGGACCTTTCCTAAGCAAACTGTCAACTACTCTTTGTTCCTTCCACTCTATATTATTAGGCTAGGAGATGGGACATCTACCAGAATCTGCATGATCTCCCCACAGGGAGAAGTTCCCTTGGAACTTGAACACATAGGGAAATATAAAAGAGAAGTAGGATTTGTTATATTTTTAAAATACCTAGTAATTATAAAGCAGAAACTAACACACCATTGTAAGCAGTTATACTCCAATAAAGATGTTAAAAAATACCTAGTAATATTATTATCATTAATTTTTGCCTATAGTCTAATTTCATCATGCTTTATTGTAGTATTAATAACAGTCATTCGTGAATGCTTATCTTGTGTGAGGCATGGGGCCACAAAATTTATTTACTTATATCCTTTATGTACTTAATTCTCAAACAAACACTTCAAAGTAGAAACTGAGGTTTAGAGGAGTTTACTGAGGTCTCATGGTCAGTGTATGATAGAACTGTGATACTTTAGTGCTATAATATGTAACACATTGTGTTATTGGTGTAGGAATAGGTAAGTACATCAGCAGACAATCCAGGTAATAGTTACATGGAAAATTATATTTGATAAGCAAAGCATTTCAAATCAGTGTGGGAAAAGATAGTCATTTAATAGTGTTGCAGCAAATATAGAGCCAACATTTTATCCTAGATCCTACATAGATGATCTTTAATGTAAATGTTATTTAATTTTTTAAAAGCTTCCCTTTCTTGATAATTTAATTTTCTAATATTTTATTCTATAAAATACTGCCTTTATATTTTACAGAAATATTGACTCTTTTCTCCCCACCCTTTTGGGTGTCATCAAGAGTATGTATTACCCTTCAGCTCCTACAATTCTAAACCCCTGTTTTCTTAGGTCTTCTTAAGTCAGACTCAAAATATTGTCATAATGGAAATAATTGGTAAATTTGACTACAGAAAAATTTTAAACTTTTTAAATAACAAATTCTATAAATGTAAGGATCACTGAAGTCCTTTTCAGTTTTAAAGGACAAGTAACAGAAAGGTAAATCTAATATCTCTAATATACAAAGAGCTTCTACAAATCAATAAGAAAAAGACAGGCAAACTAATAGAATGTTGATTAATGATGAAAATATATAATAAAGATTGCCAAGTAAACATGTGAAAATAAGATTATCATCACTGTTGATCAAGGAAATGCAAACTAAAACAACAATAAGACTTCTGCTATAAACACAGCTGCATAAGTCAGTGTTTTTCCCTCTTCTTTCCCTGGAAAGCACATAAAAGCAATAGAAAGTTGAAAAAGACTTTGAAAACTGCATTTTCAGTAAAGCTAAGAGACAAATAATCCAGAATTTCAAAATATGTGATACCACTACCAATCACGGATGAGATCAGTTAAAGTCAAGAAAGTCAAGAAACAACCTTTACTACAAACTCATAGCTCCTGTAGATCAGGAATCCAGGCACATCAAAATACAGTTGAGAATTTCAACTGTATTCCCTGGCTCTGGGTCTCACAGGCTACAGTCATCTCCAGGCTCAACTGTGAAGGAGCCACTTCCCAAATCACTCACATAGCTGTTGGCAGGATTCACTTTCTCCTGGGTTGTTGGAATGAGACATCAGCTCCTCATGAGCTGTTGGCTGGAGGCCTCCTTAAGTTCCTGGCCACAGCCTTTTCCATAGATCAGAGTGAATAAATGGGAAGGTGACACAGAAAGTGTCAGCAAGAGAGAGTGCCAGCAAGATGGAAGTCACAGACTATTGTAACATAGTTAATTATTTTTTTCATTATTGCTCATAGGTAGTAACCAACAGATTTGATCAAAAGAAGCAGAGGACTAAGAAAATTATATAAAATTATAGAGGTAAGCACTAGAACAAAAAAACATACTTTCCTTAGAATTAATAGAACCACAAACAAAAATGAAGAAACATGCAACAAATATAAAAATCTTAAAGAAACCCTTTAAAAACAAAACACAAAACATAAAATACTGTGCTAGAACTAAGACTAAGCATATTGGATATATAATTAAATAAAAATGGGCTTTACACCTAAAAGACAATGGTCTTCAGATTGTCTAAAAAGCAAAAACATCTTTATGGTATTTCTAAGATCCATAAAAAAGAGAGAGTTGAAAATAAAAGAATGAAAAATAACATGTCAAGTAAATGCAAACAAAATAAATTTAAACCTAAATGATCAATGAGATAAGTTTTTAATGTTAAGAGGTAAAATGAAAAATTTAGATTGGTATGAATATATGATAAATAACATAGCAGCCTTATAAAGTACAAATTACAAGAAATATAAACAGAATCACTAAAAGACTTTACCTTTGTCAAAAAGAGAAAAAAATAAGTATAATCAAATAAATTAGCTTTTATTGATAGATGTCAAACTGTACACACTCAGAAAACACAACTTCTTTGCAAATACCAATGGAATAGTCATGAAAACGAGCCTAACAAACAAAAAAAATTAGAAAGCAAAGTCCAGCAGTACGTTAAATCATTATCAAATAGAGTTTAATCTAGGAATTAAAGGATGATTCATTGTTAGCAAATCCATTAAATTATCTTATAAATAAATCTAAATGAAAATTCATATAACCACCTTCCAAAATGCTGTCATTTGAAAAAATTTAATATGAATTTTGATAAAACACTCAATAATATATGTATTCAATAACGATGCATATATCTATGTCAGCCCAAAACCTGCAGCATATTTAATGAATTTAGACATTCTTATAAGACTCAAGATATTAAAAGAATGAGTACTATGACCACTATTTACATTTCTTTTTGGCAGTACGCAGGCCTCTCACTGTTGTGGCCTCTCCGGTTGTGGAGCACAGGCTCCGGACGCGCAGGCTCAGCGGCCATGGCTCACGGGCCCAGCCGCTCCGCGGCATGTGGGATCTTCCCGGACCGGGGCACGAACCCGTGTCCCCCGCATCGGCAGGCAGACTCTCAACCACTGCGCCACCAGGGAAGCCCTCCCATTATTTACATTTTAAAGTGATAATACCTAATGTAATCAAGAGAAAGAAATTAGTTATAGACATTGGAAATGGGAGGCAAAATATATGTTTTGCATAGTTGAAAAATCCAAATAATCAACATTAAAAACTACTATAGGACAGTAAGAATTTTGTAAAGTAGTGGGGAGAAAAATAAATGCACAGAAATCAAAATTTTCTAATATATACAAATAGTCACCAGTTAGAATGAAAGAAAAGATTCTATTTGCAATAACAACAAAAAGACAAAATACTTTTTTTTTTTTTTTTTTTTTTTTTTTGTGGTACGCGGGCCTCTCACTGTTGTGGCCTCTCCTGTTGCAGAGCACAGGCTCCGGACGCGCAGGCTCAGCGGCCATGGCTCACAGGCCCAGCCACTCTGCGGCATGTGGGATCTTTCCGGACTGGGGAGCGAACCCGTGTCCCCTGCATCGGCAGGCGGACTCTCAACCACTGCGCCACCAGGGAAGCCCAAGACAAAATACTTTGAAATAAATTTTATGAGAAACATGTAAGACCTACATGAAGGACGCTTTAAAGCACTCAGGAAAACATGGAAGAAGATATGAATCAATGGAATACAATACCATGTGCTTGGATGAGAAGGCTCAGTACTATAAAGATGTCAGCTACTCTTAAGTTAATTTCCTAATTTAATGTAAGACCTATAAAAATGCCAACTTTACCCCTCTTTATAAACCTATTTAAAAAAGGGCCAACATCTAAGGCTATTATGGAAGCTGGAAGGAACATCCCCCCCAAAAGAAAGGTAGATGAGCTCTATCATACATTAAAAACCATGGTTTGATTTGTGGTATGAACCTCAAAATTTTAAAAGAGTGTGTGACTATACAACAGTAGAATAGAGAGTCCAGAAAACAAATATTTATAATATGGGACTTTAGTATAAATTCAGTAAATAAAAATAATATTTCAGATCAGAAGTAAATGGATTATTCAGTAATCGATACTGAGATAACAGGATAGTCATCTGAAAAAAAGAATTAAGGTGCTGCCATACACTGGGATAAAGTCCAAATGGATCAAATATTTTAATGTTCAAAACAATAGAGTTGGGCTTCCCTGGTGGCGCAGTGGTTGAGAGTCTGCCTGCTGATGCGGGGGACGCGGGTTCGTGCCCCGGTCCGGGAAGATCCCACATGCCGCGGAGCGGCTGGGCCTGTGAGCCATGGCCGCTGAGCCTGCGCATCCGGAGCCTGTGCTCCGCAACGGGAGAGGCCACAACAGTGAGAGGCCTGAGTACCGCAAAAAAAAAAAAAAAAAAACCCCAATAGAGTTGGGCTTCCCTGGTGGCACAGTGGTTAGGAATCCGCCTGCCAATGCAGGGGACACCAGTTCGAGCCCTGATCCGGGAAGATCCCACATGTCACGGAGCAGCTGGACCTGTGTGCCGCAACTGCTGAGCCTGCGTGCCACAACTAATGAGGCCCGCATGCCTAGAGTCTATGCTCCGCAGTGAGAGAGGGCACCTCGGTGAGAAGCCCGCACACCGCAATGAAGAGTAGCCCCGCTTGACGCAACTGTAGAAAGCCTGCGCACAGCAGTGAAGACCCAACGCAACCAAAAATAAATAAATATATTAAAAAAACCAAAAAAAACCCAATAGAGTTACTGGAAAAAAGTGAGAGGATGAAGATTCTTTTAAAAACCTTGGTGTGTGGAAAATCTTTTAAGCTCGTAAAAGAAAAGATTAATTAAAATGAAAAAGTTCTGCATGGTAAAAATTCATAAGAAATTTACAAAAAAATATAATAAGCTGGGAAATGATCTGCATTCATAGCCAAAGTCTAATCTCTAATGTACAAAGAGCTTTTAGAATCTTTAGGGAAAAGATCAACAACCCAAAAGAAAAAGAAAAAACAAATAATATGAGTATGTAATTCACAGAGAAGGAAATACAAACGGTTCTTAAACACAGCAAAGATTGTCAAACTAATTTATAACAAGAGACACGGAAATTAAAACTATACCGAGATACCCTTTTTTAACTATCCATTTGGCAAAATTCCTAAACTTTGGAAATACTTTTTTGTCAAGTTATTGGAGAAATTAGTTTTCTTACACATTGCTGATGGGAGTATAAATTAGTTAATATGGAGGGCAATTTGTCAATATCTATCAAATATACTAATGTGTACACCCTTTGATCAGCAATCCCCCCCACCCCCCGACAGGATTTTGGTGTGTATTACCTTCTTACTGGTCACATTTTGTGTCTTACACTCTTGGGCATGCTGGGACTTGAGTCTGGTTATAGTTCTAGAAGTAATGAGGGGAGATAGAGTGGGTTACTAGTAGGATCAGTAATGCCTTGCAAGGAAACTACCACAGGGGAGTGGGTTACTAGTAGGATCAGTAATGCCTTGCAAGGAAACTACCACAGGGGAGTGGGTTACTAGTAGGATCAGTAATGCCTTGCAAGGAAACTACCACAGGGGCCTCCATGATGGGCTCTGCAGGGAAGGAGTGACCAGTTTCCTCCGATAAGGGAGGAAGAGTTGCCTCTGTTGATAAAGAAGATTTGACAGAATTTAAAGGTTCAAGTTTCTAGCAATCTACACTCCAGATCTCCCTATAGTATCAAACAAGACTACATTAACGCTCAAACCACTTTTTTTTTTTTATCTAGCTTCTTCCCCTGCCCTATCTTTTTTTTCTTTTTAACATCTTTATTGAAATATAATTGCTTTACAATGGTGTGTTAGTTTCTGGTTTATAACAAAGTGAATCAGCTAAATGTATACATATATCCCCATATCCCCTCCCTCTTGCGTCTCCTTCCCACCCTCCCTATCCCACCCCTCTAGGTGGACACAAAGCACTGAGCTGATCTCCCTGTGCTATGCTGCTGCTTCCCACTAGCTATCTGTTTTACATTTGGTAGTGTATATATGTCCATGCCACTCTCACACTTTGTCCCAGCTTACCTTTCCCCCTCCCCGTGTCCTCAAGTCCATTCTCTACATCTGCGTCTTTATTCCTGTCCTGCCCCTAGGTTCTTCATAACCTTTTTTTTTTAGATCCCATATATATGTGTTAGCATATGGTATTTGTTTTTCTGACTTACTTCACTCTGTATAACAGACTCTAGGTACATCCACTTCACTACAAATAACTCATTTCGTTTCTTTTTATGGCTGAGTAATATTCCACTGTATATATGTACCACATCTTCTTTATCCATTCATCTGTTGATGGACACTTAGGTTGCTTCCATGTCCTGGCTATTGTAAATAGAGCTGCAGTGAACATTGTGGTACATGACTCTTTTTGAATTATGGTTTTCTCAGGGTATATGCCCAGTAGTGGGATTGCTAGGTCGTATGGTAGTTCTATTCTTAGTTTTTTAAGGAACTTCCATACTGTTTTCCATAGTGGCTGTATCACTTTACATTCCCACCAGCAGTCCCTGCCCTGTCTTGTGTCTCTTAATTTTCTGTAGGTTTCTCCTGAAAGCAATTCCTCAAAAAATCACTTGCACAAGAACCTCCATTATAGGCTCTGATTCTAGAGAGCTTGATCTAAGTGGTCTGATCTTCAGATTGTATCTCTCTGATCTACATTTGTATAACACTTCTTGAAGGTCTACATGGATGTATAACAGGCATTTCAAAGTTATCATATGCAAAACTGAACCCCTGACATCTTCTCACTTCAGTATGTTTCTGTTACTATTTTTCATGTTTCAGGATGCGGCCATTCTTCTAGTTGCTCTGGACAGAACATTTTACATTACAATCATGCAGCAATTCTGATGCTAAGCCATTTGACTTGTAGCTAAACCCTTTTTAATTTTTTTTAAACTTTTTGTTTTATGTTGGAGTGTAGCTGATTGACAATGTTGTGATAGTTTCAGGTGCGCAGGACATTGACTCAGCCATACTATACACGTATCCATTCTCCCCCAAACTCCCCTCCCATCCAGGCTGCCACATAACATTGAGCAGCGTTCCCTGTGCTATACAGTAGGTCCTTGTTGGTTATCTATTTTAAATATAGCAGTGTGTACATGTCAATTGCAAACTTCCTAACTATCCCTTCCCCCCACCCTTCCCCCCGGTAACCATAAGTTTGCTCTCTAAGTCTGTGAGTCTGTCTCTGTTTTGTAAATAAGTTCATTTGTATCATTTCTTTTTAGATTCTGCATATAAGTGATATTATTTGATATTTCTCTTTCTCTGTCTGACTGACTTCACTTAGTATGACAATCTCTAGGTCCATCCATGTTGCTGTGAATGACATTATTTCATTCCTTTTAATGGTTGAGTAATATTCCATTGTATATATGTACCATATCTTCTTTATCCATTCTCTGTCAATGGACATTTAGGTTGCTTCCATGTCTGGCTATTGTAAACAGTGCTGCAATGAACATTGGGGTGCATGTATCCTTTAGGAACATGTTTTTCTCCAGATATATGCCCAAGAGTGGGATTGCAGAATCATATGGTAGTTGTATTTTTAGTTTTGTAAGGGACCTCCATACTGTTCTCCATAGTGGCTGTACCAATTTACATTCCCACCAACAGTGTAGGAGGGTTCCCTTCTCTCCACACCCTCTCCAGCATTTATTATTTGTGGATTTTTTCATTAAACCATTTTTAGATAAACTGCTTTTGGGTTGGGGTTTCATATGCAACAAGCATCTCCTTCACTGCAGTCTATTAAAAGTCCGCCCTTGACACAAGGGTTTGAAAAAATTAGTGTTGAGTTGTTAACTCAGCTTTCCAAATGAACTTGCAATTCTACCACTTGCCACCACCTTCATTGCTACCACTCAGTGCAAGCCACTATTATCTCTTTCTTGGTTTACTGCAATGGTGTCCTAATGGGTTTTGCAGCTTCTGCTTTTGTTTGCCTTTGGTCTATTTTCAATACAGCAGCTAACAGCATCCTTTAAAAATATGTCACATCTCTTTCATGATTCTCCACCTGCTTTTCAACCTAGAGTAAAAAGCCCAAGTTTTCATGATGAACGAAAATGCCCTTTATGATTTTGTCCTCCACCTCATACCTCTGAAGCTGTCTCCTGCAATTCCGCCGTCCTCTCACACTGCCCTAGCCACTTTGGCTTCCTTGATGTTCCTTGACTGCTAGGCAGATGCTTCCCCAGAGCTTCTGCCTTTGGTGATCTCTGGTTGGAATGCTCTTCGCCAGATATGGGCATGGCTCACTCCCTCTTATTTCTGGCATTGTCATTGCCACTCCAAATTGCAATCCTCCATAAGACTATTCCTTGCTCTGCTTTCTCTCTTTAACGTTATTATTACTTCACTTTTTTTTTTATCATTTGTTTCCCTCAATCTAATGTAAACTTCATAAGGACAGGGATTTGTGTCTATTTTGTTCCCCACTGGCAAATGGTAAACAATAAATATTTGTTGAACACATGAGTGCCTTATTTTATTATAATTAACTAGATTACTTCATTAATGCAAAGTTCCATTATTTCTGTGCCTGTAGAAGTAACTATGGCTGCTAGAGAATGGATCATCAATGGACATTCTCATAAATTCAGACACTTTAGTGATTTTTGCTAGTTCACTAATATAATACTCAGTCTTCATATTTTCTGCAGTTGTTGTTGTAGGTGATTGCTGCCATGCTTCCTTTACATGTGAACAAGAATTTATTGATCATCTAGACATGGATGTCTAGGTATAGATCGCCTTGCTAAGTGTAATGGAGATACGAAAGCAGGATTTAAACATTCAAGAAATCTACCATGTAGCATACTAAACCAGTTAGAGGAATATAGAACCGTTAAGAGCTAGTGACCATTGTCAAGTACTAATAGTTCATATAGTAAAGAGAGAGAGAGTGAGTTTTCAATAGAGAGAATTCTAAAATGGAAATTAATCAGACACAGTTGTCTAACATTATCTAAAATGTTTCGCTGCAAATTTTATATGTCTCAAATACATGATACTGGGGAGTTTCCATTTATCTGTTTGATTTTTTATTTCTTTTTGCGGTACGCGGGCCTCTCACTGCTGTGGCCTCTCCTGTTGCGGAGCACAGGCTCCGGACGCGCAGGCCCGGCATCCATGGCTCACGGGCCCAGCTGCTCCACGGCACGTGGGATCCTCCCAGACCGGGGCACAAACCCGTGTCCCCTGCATCGGCAGGTGGACTCTCAACCACTGCGCCACCAGGGAAGCCCAGTCTGTTTGATTTTGACATTTCTTAATATCACCAATGGCCTCCTTTTCTGAATTCCTATAGAATTATAGCCTGTATCATTGGCCACTCTTGTGTGATTCACTCAGGTGAAGGGCAATAATCTTGATATTTAAAAAAGTCACAAGAACAAGGGCCCACATGGGAGGAGAGTTGTGAGGGGAAATGAATCCTGAAATCAGATCAGAGTTGTGAAGCAGGAGTGAGCCAGGATGTGGCTTCTGGTGGCTGCTCACGGGGCTGGCCTCTGTCACAGGCTTATAATGAATCTAAGTTCCAGTGGTTTGGATGGTTGGCCTTAGTAACAAATAAAAGCTTTTGAAGCTGGGCTTTAGCAGTGGGCAGCTGAATGCCTTTTGAACTTCAGTAGGCTAAGCTGACTGACATATCTTTTAACTATATATAAATAATACTTGTCCTGGACTACAGTGATGGAAACTCAAGGCCAGGGAGGGGGTGGTGGCATTTTTTTTTTTTAGGACTTTTATTTTTCTTTCAATAAAATTAAACTGTTTTTAAGAAGAGTTTGAATTAACTATTTAAGGTACACTATTTACATAATAGTATTCATTCTCTGTTTTTCTCAAGACAGTTTTTTTTTTAAATGACTCCTGTGTCATCAGATTGTTATATCACAGTAGAACTAAAGTGCAATGATTTTTGAGAGCAACATGGAAATTCTTCCTTCAGGGAGAACTATAGTTTTCATAACATAAGGGATTAGGACTACGTTTTTGAGGTTGGTAGCTTCCTACCCTGCTGGCAAACTCGTTGGGAGCCCTGAGGTTTGGGTCAGCACCAAAAGTAGGATCCATTCAATCCTGTAGGGATCAGATTCAAGGAGACTGTTGATCTTACTGCGGGAAAGTTTCAAATGGAGAAGGAAAATATCTGGTTCAAAGCTTTAGAATTGGAAAGCATTTACATTCGGACTCCTCTGTACTGAATAGAGAAATCCATGAGGAAGCTGGGGGAAAGCTGCATTTCTCAAGTTAAAGCCAATGACTGTATTTATGTGAGTGAATAACATACTTTACCTTATCTGTGTTTGAAATTTTTTGTTACATGTATTACTGTGGTTGAGTTTTTACTAATCTGTTACTTTTGGGGAATATCATCACCAACCTTTAGTAGCAAGACCAGACTTTCAGGGCTCTAACAAGTAATACTGAAAACATTTTTGTATGTACAGCATACATGTTTCTTCTCAGCATTTCCAAGCTAGATATAAGCATTACTGCTTCTATCATCACAGAGTTTATATAAAGTCTTGCTAACTCAGTCTCCTCAAAGAACCAAATATTGAAAACATCTGTAACAAAATATATCAGTAATGCAATTTGTACAAGGGTGACACAAAGATTATTTTAAAAAGGAGAAGCAATCAAGCTCATTTAACAAATATTTCCTTAGTGCCCACCGTGTGGGAGGTGTTGGGTGCTGGAGAAGACAGTCTTTGTTCTTTAAGGGAGCAGCATACTTTCTAGTAGACTGAGAGCAACGTCTCACATTGAAGCACGAATTTAAAAGATTAAGACCTATGTTGTGCCCAGAAAATATTCTTTGAGAAAATACTTTTTTTTTATTATGGTAAAATACACATAACATAAAATTTGCCCTTTCAACCATTTTAAAGTATACAGTTCTTTGGCATTAAGTACATTCCCATTGTTACGCTGCCATTGTCACCATCCATTCCCAAGAACTTTTTCACCCTGTCCAACTGAAACTCTGTATCCATTAAACAATAACTCCCCATTTCCCTCTCCCTCCCAGCCCCCAGCACCCACCATTCTACTTTCTGTCTCTATGAATTTGATTGCTTTAGGTACCTCCCATAAGTGGAATCATATAGTATTTGTCCTTTTGTGACTGGCTGGTATCACTTAGCCAGGTGTCGTCAAGGTTCATCCATGTTGTAGCATGTGTCAGAATTTTCTTCTTTATCAGGGTGGAACAATATTCCATTGCCTGTATATGCCACATTTTGTTTCTCCATTCATTTGTTGATGGACACTTGGGTTGCTTCCACCTTTTGGCCATTGTTCATAGGAGAATAATAATTCTACGAACAAAGCAATGGTAAGCCAGTCTTCAGAAGATTAATATACAACTCTGCATAATAATGAGACCTTGAATACTGCTACCAGTTCTATCCTACCTTCCCTTCCCTTGCCCTATGCCAGATCAATCAATTCTTAACTGGTTTCAAATCAAAGGGTCTTGTAGGCCAAGGTTAATGTTGAAGACAAAGTATAGTTATTTAGTCTCCCTTACTTAAATATATCACAAATGGTTTATTAGTTTTAAAACGTTAATATTCTTTTTTGATAATTTATGATTATTGTAGGAAACTTGGAAAATATAGACTATTGTAAAGGAAGTTTCAAAATCACTCAGACTTTCATTATCTGAAGATAACCACCATTATCACTCATTATTTCTTCCAGACATTTTTTCTCACATAAAATTGTATTTATATATATACATCCACAGAAATAAATAATGCTAATATCTCAGGCATTTAAATGATTTTTTATAAAATTGGGATAATAATTTATATTTTTATGTATTATGAATACATCCCTTTTATGCAGTTACAGACATAAGCCTTTAAATAAGTATTGAAAGCTACTTTGAAATTTATAAGTGAAAAAGCGTGCAAAATATAAAATGAATAATGAGCAAAATAATCATTAATTTCTCATAAGGAATCATCATTTCTTTTCATAGATGGCAATTTTCTAGGATACCCAAATATTTTGTGGAAAGTATGGCATGAAACATGAAAAAAAATAAAGCTTAGGAGTAAAAATATTTTATTCAATAACTTAGCCAAATAAGCATGTTTTTATTATAAATCTTTTACAGTGATTTTAAATAGAACTAGGACACGATACACTTGGTGATGTTGTTTCATAATTATTCCATCATAGTGGTGCTCTCACTTCCTAGAACACAGCAGGACAGTCTGAAAAGGCAGAGATTCTGAATATTTTATTGCAGGAAATATTATATCTTTTGTTCATTGTTTTGCAATCTACATTGTGATGAAATTTTAAATGTTCCATTTCCTTTCTTCAGAGAGGGAATCATGGGTCAGTTCTACCTAGAATCTCAGCCAGTGTGTTTTGGCATTATACTTTTATGTCCCAAGGAGCATGCTTTCATGTGTCTTGACTTCACATTTACTATTTTTAGCCACTATAGACAAATGTTATATCCTCTAAGACTGTCCTAGAGACCATATTTGCTGACTCTGCCTGCCACTTTGGGGATATTTATTCTGACTATTCTAGTTTGCATCAAAAGTATCATTGGTTCTCTCCCTCTCTTTCTTATAATTGCAAATTATGTGTTTATCCTTGTTTCCATTCATCCTGTCATAGACATATATATTTGAATGGTAATATAATAGTTAAAAAACATCATATTGTGTTCTACCTTTCTTAGTTAACATTCATAGTTAGTTTCTGATTGACTCCAGTCTTTTTTTCAGCTTTATTGAGGTATAATTGAGAAATAAAATTATTATATATATATATATAGAGAGAGAGAGAGAGAGAGAGTGTACAACATGATGATTTGATATACATATGCATTGTGAAAGGATTCCCACAATCAAGTTAATTAACACATCTCACTTCATATTTACCTTTTTTTTATGAGAATACTTAAGTTCTACTCTCTTAGCAAATTTCAGTTATACAGTGCAGTATTATTGACTGTAATCACCGTGTTTTATGTTACAGAACTTATTAATTTTATACTGGAAAGTCTGTATTCTTATCAACCTCTCCCCATTTAACCCACCCCCCAACCCCTGGCAACTACCATTATACTCTCTGTTTCTACAAATTCAACCTTTTTTTTAAAGATGTGCAGTTGTTAAATGGTCACGCAAGCACTCCCCAGCTATCTCTGGGCTCAGGGCAGAGGGAGCCTTTTCAATAAGTGGTGTTGTGAAAACTGGATAGACACATGCAAAAGAATTAAACTGGATCCCTATCTTACACCATACACAAAAGTCAACCCACTGAGCCCACGTGCTGCAATTACTGAAGCCCACATGCCTGTGAGATCACACGGTATTTGTCCTTTTCTGTCTGGCTTATTTCAGTTAGCAAAATGCCCTTCAGTTTCATCCATGTTGTTGCAAATAGCAGGATTTCTTTTTTTAAAAGGCTGAATAATATTCCATTGTGTATTTATGTATATATATACATGTATGTATATACATATCTTTATATCTGTATCATATTTGCTTTATTCATTCATCCATCAACAGATACTCAGGTTGTTTCCATACCTTGGCTATTGTGAATAGCCTGCAATGAACATGAGAGTACGGATATCTCTTCGAGTCAATGATTTAATTTACTTTGGATATATACCCAGAAGTGGGATTGCTGGATCATATGGTAGTCCTATTTTTAAATTCTTGAGGAATCTACATACTGTTTTTCATAGTGACTGTGTCCGTTTCCACCAACAACGTACGGGGGTTCCCTTTTCTCCACATCCTTGCCAGCATTTGTCATCTCTATTTTTTTTTGGCTGCGTTGGGTCTTCGTTGCTGTGCACAGGCTTTCTCTAGTTGTGGTGAGCAGGGGCTACTCTTCGCTGTAGTGCGCGGGCTTCTCATTGCGGTGGTTTCTCTTGTTGCGGAGCACGGGCTCTAAGTGCGAGGGCTTCAGTAATTGCAGCACGTGGGCTCAGTGTGTTGACTTTTGTGTATGGTGTAAGATAGGGATCCAGTTTAATTCTTTTGCATGTGCCTATCCAGTTTTCACAGCACCATTTATTGAAAAGGCTCCCTCTGCCCTGAGCCCAGAGAGAGCTGTGGGGAGGGCTTGTGTGACCATTTAACAACTGCCTTGTTTGCTGCTGTCCTGTGGGACTTATGAATGCAAGTCACATTAGCCCTCAGAACCAGGTAATTTGGGTGGGGGGGGGCTGTGCCTCAGATGGCAGCCTTAAAAGTTGGAGTACTAGATGTGTGTTCCAAACCCTTTGTTCCTTTGGGGGAAGCTGGTAGTTGGGGTCTCCCTCCTGATTACAAGGCACTATGCCAAGGGTGGGGTTTATGATGAGAGAGTGTCTCAGCCTTCTGAACCCATTTCGATATGGGTATTTTCTCAGTTGCCCAATATGTAGGAGTCATTCAACTAGTTTCTGGATTTCTTTCAGGGGGAATCGGTCCATATGTAGCTGTATATTTGGTGTATCTATGGGAGGAAGGAAAGTCAGGAGCCTCCTGTGTCATCATCTTGGTGATGTCACCTTGGTTCTCTCTCTTTTACTCTCAAAGCCATACACACAGTGGTGGTTGATTAGATGACAGCGGAGTGTAGAGAACAGGGCTTAGAACTCAGAGTGAGAAAATCTAACTCATTAGAAAATCTTCCTCTAGTGACCTTGAAGCAGTCACTTAAATTCTTTAAAAAATTTTACTTACTTAGGGGCTTCCCTGGTGGCATAGTGGTTAAGAATCTGCCTGCCAATTCAGGGGACATGGGTTCGATCCCTGGTTCATGGGTTCGATCCCTGGTCCGGGAAGATCCCACATGCCGCAGAGCAACTAAGCCTATGCGCCACAACTACTGAGCCTGCACTCTAAAGCCCGTGAGCCACAACTGCTGAAGCCTGCATGCCTAGAGGCCATGCTACGCAACAAGAGAAGCCACGACAATGAGAAGCCCGTGTACCTCAGCGAAGAGTAGCCCCCGCTCACCACAACTAGAGAAAGCCTATGTGCAGCAACAAAGACCCAACACAGCCAAAAAAACCCCAAACAAATAAATAAATAAAATTTAAAAATTTACTTAAAAAATTTAATTTTGGTAAAATATACGTAAATAAAATTTACCATTTTAACCATTTTTAAGTGTACGGTTCAGTAGTATTAAATATATTCACATTGTCATGCAACTAATCTCCAAAACGCTTTCATCCTGCAAAATTGAAACTCTATAACAATTAAACAACAAATCTTCATTTCACACCCCTCCACCCCTCAGCCCCTGATAACCACCATACTATTGATACTTTCTGTCTTTATGAATTTAATTACTTTAGACACCTAACACAGTATTTGTTTTCTTGTGACTGGCTTATTTCACTTAGCATGTTCTCAAGGTTCATTCATGTTTGGCATGTGTCACAATTTTCTTCCTTTTAAAAGCTGAATAATATTCCATTGTATGTATATGCAACATTTTGTTTTTCCATTCATCTGTCCATTGATGCGTGGGTATTCCTACTTCTGAGCTTTTGTGAATGATGCTGCTATGAGCAGGGGAGTACAAAAATCTTTTGAGATCCTGCTTTCAATTCTTTTGGGTGTATGCTCAGAAGTGGAATTGCTGGATCATATAGTAATTCTATTTTTAATTTTTTAAGGGACAGTCATACTGTTTTCCACAGTGGCTGCACCATTTTATACTCCCCCCAGCAGAGCACATAGGTTCCAGTTTCTCCCCATTGTCATTAATATTTGTTATTTTCTGTTTTTTGGCTAATAGCCATTCTAGTGAGTGTGAGGTGGCATTTCATTGTGGTTTTGATTTGCCTTTTCCTAATGATAAGTGACGTTGAGCATCTTTTCATGTGGTTGTTAGCCATATACCACTGTTAGTATATTATCTTTGGGAAAATACCTATTCAAGCCCTTGTCCATTTTTTCTTCCAGTTTTATTGAGATATAATCAATATACAGCATTGTATAAGTTTGAGATGTACCACATAATGATTTGACTTATATACATCATTAAATGATGACCATAATAAGTTTAGTAAACATCTATTATCTTATATAGATACAAAATTAAATAGAAAAATATATATTTTCCTTGTGATGAGAACTCTTAGAATTTTCTCTCTTAACAACTTCCATATATAATGTAGCATTGTTAATCATATTTATCGTATTTATTGTATGTTATGTCCCTAGTACTTATTTATCTTATAACTGGAAATTTGTACCTTTTGACCGCCTTCATACAATTGCCCCTCCTGTCATCCCCTGCCTCTGGTAACCACCAATCTGATCTCCTTTTCTATGAGTTTGAGTTTTTGTTTGTTTGTTTTTGAAGTATAATTGACCTGTAACATGATGTTAGTGCACAACCTAGTGATTTGAGATTTCTTTAAATTTCAAAATGATCACCATGAGAATTCAGGAGTTTTAAAAATATATTCTGGAATTAACCCCTTATAAGATATATGATTTGCAAATATTTTTTCCCATTGTGTAGGTTACCTTTCACTTTGTTGATTGTGTCCTTTGATGGACAGAAGTTTTTAAATTTTGTTATAGTCCAATTTACCTGTTTTTACTTTTGTTGCCTGTGCTTTTGGTGTCATGTCAAAGAAATCTTTGTTAAATCCAGTATCATGAAATTTTTCATCATCATAAATTTTGAGCATAAATTTTATTATATATAAAGTGATTATGATAATTCCTATCTCATTTCTTATGAGAATAAAATGTGATAATCAAGATTAAATGCTTAGCATGGTGCTCGATGAACATGACAGGTGTTCTACAAATGTTACTAGAATTTAAATGAGGGTGAGATTTCAAAATTTATATACCTGTGCCAATATTATATTCAAGCATCCACATAACAAAAATATCTGTAATTTTTTAACCTAAATATTGGGGAATAACACAGAGACAATCATTCCTACAATTGATAGACCCATGATGCTTGGAATAGTCTGGGAAATTATAAGTAGAACTGGTAGGTCTAGCCTTGAGAAATACATGATTGTAAAATGAACTGTTGTTAATTGTTATCGCCGAAATTGGAATGGTGGCTGCGCCACCACTGATTTCTGATCCTCAGTCCCCCTGCCCTCTATTCTATTGCAATGTGTTTCTCCAATTCTGGGTAGAGGGGTGAAATTTCCATTGGTCAGTATCTCATGTTTCCATGCAACAAGTACTGCGTAGCATGCTTCGCATGTTTCTCCTTTTCAGTTCTGCCTTTCTGTTTGGTACCCATGCCCGTGAAGCTGCCCATGGAGCCTCTATGGCTCAGGCCCCTTGTGAGACCGCCAACATTCATATCAAAGGGGCTGTCCCTCAATGCACCCAAGTCACCAATTTCCAGGGTACCAGAGCAGTGCTGACTCTGTACAGAGCTGACAAAACACTTTCCACCTCTTAACTGGACCCAAAGCGTCCCATCCATGACTTTGTGTAGGGAGTCACAAAGACAAAGAAGTGTGCTCCAAAGCAGAATTTTCTTCCTTTTCTTGATCAAGTTTTCAAAAATGGTTTCCTGTAAACTTCACTATAGAGTCCAAGAAACTGATAATGACATATCAGGAGCTTTGTGATCTGGCCCCTGCCTACCTTTCTGACATCGCTTTTGACATCTGCTCCCTTCTTTCCCTATTTACATAACCTTTCTTCAAACTCCTGTCGTTCTGAACTGGCTTCAGCTAGCTCTCCCTGCCTGTACTTTTTCCTATCATGATCTTTTAGCCTTAGCCTACATCCTTCCTTTTTCCATCCTCAGCTGCCTTACTGAATCCTATGTGAAATTCAAACTTCAAGTCAAGCCTTGTATCTTTTTGCAAGGCCTCCCCAGGATCCACCTGTTTTTCACCTTTCCCCTCCACATCCCACTCGATTTTATGCAGTTTTTAATGCTTTCAGAGCAGACACCAGGTACTATAATGGTGAAGAATACAAGCTACATAGTTAGACTGCCTGAATTGAAATTCTAGCTCTGCCACTTACTATAGCTGTAACTAGGAGATGTTACTTCTCATGTACCTGTGCTTCCTTATCTGTAAAATGAGGGTAACTATAGTACCTATCTCACTGGATTTCTTTTATCTGCATTATTTTTAATTTCAATGCTGAAATTTTCCCAATGGAACACTCTGGAGGCAGGCTTCTTGTGTCTTTTGGATATGTCCATCAGTTTTTTAAAACAACTTTATTGAGATACTGTACAATTCACCCATCAGTACTTCATTTCTTTTTATTGCCAAATAATATTCTACTTAATGGATATATCCCATTGTGCTTCTCCATCAGTTGATATACATTTGGGTTTTTTCTATTTTGGGGCTATTGTGAACAAAGCTGCTATGAATATTTATATACTAGTTTCTGTGTGAACATGTATTTTAATTTTTCTTGGGTATATACCTAGGGATGGAATTTTTGGATCATATGGTAACTATGTTTTACATTTTTTAAACATTTATTTATTTTTGTCTGCATTGGGTCTTTGTTGCTGCACGCGGACTTTCTCTAGTTGCGGGGAACGAGGGCCACTCTTCACTGTGGTGCGTGGGCTTCTCATTGCGGTGGCCTCTCTTGTTGTGGAGCACGGGCTCTAGGGCGCGCAGGCTTCAGCAGTTGTGGCACACGGGCTCAGTAGTTGTGGCTCGTGGGCTCTAGAGCTCAGGCTTAGTGGTTGTGGCTCACGGGCCCAGTTGCTCCGTGGCATGTGGGATCCTCCCGGACCAGGGCTCAAACCCATGTCCCCCGCATTGGCAGGCGGATTCCTAACCACTGCGCCACCAGGGAAGTCCCTGTTTTACATTTTAAGGAGCTGCACTCAAGCAGTTTTTCAAAGCAGCGGCCCCATTTTTGTAATCCTACCAGCAATGTTTGAGGGGTTCAATTTCTTCCTATTGTCAACACTTGCTATGACAAGTCGAAACCATGTGAAGTAGCATCATGGTTTTGATTTGCATTTCAATAATGACTGACAATATGGAACATCTTTTTGTCATTTATATATCTTGGCCATTTGTATATCATCTTTGGAGGAATGTCTATTCTAATCCTGTGGGCATTTTAAAATTTGGTTACTTGTCTTTTTATTGTTGAGCTGTGAAGTATTCTTCATATATTCGGGATGCAAGCTCCTTATCAGATATATGATTTGCAAATATTTTTTCCCATTATGTGGTTTTCTTTTTACTTTGTGGATGGTGTCCTTTGAAGCACAAAAGTTTTGATTTTTATGAAATCCAGTTTATCTATTTTTTCTTTAGTCACTTATACTCTTTCAATGTCATGTCTAAGAAGGCTTTGTCTAACCAAAATCATGAAGATTTACTCTTGTGTTTTCCTCTAAGTGTTTTACTCTTACATTTGAGTTAATTTTTTTTTTTTTTTTTTTTTTTTCGGTACGCGGGCCTCTCACTGTTGTGGCCTCTCCCGTTGCGGAGCACAGGCTCCGGACGCGCAGGCTCAGCGGCCATGGCTCACGGGCCCAGCCGCTCCGCGGCATGTGGGATCTTCCCGGAACGGGGCACGAATCCGTGTCCCCTGCATCGGCAGGCAGACTCTCAACCACTGCGCCACCAGGGAAGCCCTGAGTTAATTTTTTAGTATGGTATGAGGAAGGGGTCCAGTCTGTTCTTTTGTATGTGGAACCTAGATGTTACAGCACCATTTTTTTTTTTTTTTTTGCGGTACGCGGGCCTCTCACTGTTGCGGCCTCTCCCATTGCAGAGCACAGGCTCCAGACACGCAGGCTCAGCGGCCATGGCTCACGGGCCCAGCTGCTCCGTGGCATGTGGGATCCTCCCGGACCGGGGCACGAACCCGTGTCCCCTGCATCGGCAGGTGGACTCTCAACCACTGCGCCACCAGGGAAGCCCCAGCACCATTTTTGAAATTCATTGAGTTTTTATGAGTTGCAAAAAATTAATATCTGTAAAGCACTTAGAATAGTACATGAGGATGCTAGCAGAACTGAGTAAGCAGTAGTAATTATTATTTTAACATTTATTATGCTAAATCATCATCATATGTCTACGTGTCTTTCTCTCTCAAGACTACCTTAATCTTCGTATCTACGTGCTTGGCCTAGCACCTGACGGACAGTACATGCTACATGCCGAATAGATTTTTTTGAATGGATGAATGATAAGTAGGGCTTCTATGCTGATGCAGTCAGTGGGTAAAGCACAGGACAGATACCAATTTCAACACTGACATTCTGTGCTAACCTTGGGTCCGAACCAAAGGGCCTCGCAAACTTAGAACATGTCTGCCCTAGGGCATGTCCCCAGAGAGCATAGCACAAAACCCCTGGGTTCAGATCACTCTGGACAACTAGAATCTCTTCAGCATGTTTATCATTCCTACTTGTTTGTTTCCTTCTCCCCTCGTCCCTGAACATGAACTCAGGGAATGGAATCCCTCCCTAATATTTGTTTCAGCAAAATCTCCTCTGCTGGATCCTTTGGCTTTCAACCCCTAAAAGTTGAAGAGTGCAAGGCTTACTCCCAGCACCTTAACTGTTTCCGTCTACATTCTTTCCCCGCATGATCTCATCTGGTTTAATGGCTTTAAATACCATGTAAGTGCTGATGACTCCCAAACCTGTTATTCCAGCCATAAATCTTCACTGAGATCCAGACTTATATTTCAATTGTCTCCTTCACATCTCTTCTCAGATCGCTAACAGGCATCTCAAACTTAACGTAAAGGTAACAGTTTCCCCACATCTTCTCTCAGTCTTCCTCATCTGAGGAAGTAAATGGCTCCATAAAATTCTCCCGGTTGCTGATATAAAAAATTTAGGATTTGTCCTTGATTTCTTTCTCTCATCTTCATATCAAGCAAATTCTATTGGATCTGCCTTCAAAATATGCCAGCATGGTATGCCCATTCACCATCTCCCGCGCTTCCACTTGAGGACAAGTCCTCTGCTTGTACTCAGTTTAATGAAGTAGCTTCTGACTGCTCTCTTCCACTCCTGCCTCTTTCAATTCCATTCTTTACATAATAGCACAGAGGATATGTTTGAAAACATAAATTAGATTATCCTACTCCTCTCTTTAAACCCCTCTAATGGTTTCAGTTACATTGGGATAATGTCCAAATTTCTTACCATGACCAACAAGACTTTTTTTTTTAATGTGGACCATTTTTAAAGTCTTTAGTGAATTTGTTACAATATTGCTTTTTTTAAAATGTTTTTTGGCCTCGAGGCATGTGGGATCTTAGCTCCCTGACCAGGGATCAAACCCGTACCCCACTGTGTTGGAAGACAAAGTCTTAATCAGTGGACCGCCAGGGAAATCCTCAACAAGACTTTCTTGATTTTGTCCTTTAAATAACCAGATGTTAAAGGTTGAAATTTCTACCAGGTGCAAAGATTTAATAATATGAGATTTCAAACTGAGTTGCCAGTTCACAATATGCAGGTGTTCAAAGGAAATGGACATAAACTTTTCATAACTCTTGAAACCCTTTGATAAAAGAGTTGAAACAGTAGAAGAGAGAGGATTTTGTGAGAAATAAATACTTAGAAAAAGCTACATTATGAGTCCCATTCCATATTCTGCCAAGGAAGACTAGGAATGCCTCCCCCTCACCTCAAACCTGGTGGTGATCGAGAGCTTCCATGGAGCCACTTGCAAAGCTTATAGGGTCATTTCTTCTGTTGGGAGGCACTGTGGACTTTCTTCTGCCTGAGGGATTAAGAGAACGAGAGACAGACTGGGTAATTTTGGGGGCAGAATCAGGAGAATGTGGCTACATTAGGATTGTGGAGGCAGGGTTAGGGGCCAGCTGTGGGCCACAAGGGAGAGAGCGTGTGTGTGAGGGTGTCTTGAGATCTGACTAACGGGGCTGTCCAGTGGAGTGTGGAAACTCCAGCAGCAACTGTTTGGTGGTGAATGCCTAGGGACTGAGGAAGGAGTCCTGAGGGAGTGCTCAAAATAGAAGTGCTTTTGCCCCATCACAGGGAACTGCAGAGAGAGGGCTCATTAGGGAACCTCCAGAGCCCTGAAAGTTCCCATGAGGAAGAGAGTCAGCATCAAACGTCTGCCAGGCCTGGGAAATGCAAAGCCAGATTACTTTGGTTGTAGTCCAAATAAGACCCTTCCTGCTCCTTTTCCAGTCTCCCTATGCATCAGCCAATCTCAGAAGAGTTGAAGCTGCAGTTACCTAGTTTTCAATGTGCTGAACTGAAATGTCCAGTTTCTGGTTTGAGGCTGTTTTGTGAATTGAAGTGACCTTGGAACAACCTGTTTGATAAGCGTGAAAAGTAAGTCATATGACACGCTGGAGTTCTTTATCTCTGGCTGGAGAAGTTTCCCTTGCTAAATAAATTTGGAAGAAAAAGGAGAAAGGAATGAATAAAAGTACGGTTTAATAGCATTATAAGTACAGCCGAAGTACACGTGACGAAGGCTCTACTTGCTCAGCCCCTTAAGCCACGTTATCCCCTGAGAAAGCCTTCCCCAGCCTGCAAGTCTAAAGCAGCAACATTTTTTTCTCCACCTGTTCCTCAGCAATTTTACTCTTCTTTTTTCTTCAAAGCACTGACTACAGTATGAAAGTACCTTGTTCAGGTGTTTGCTTATTATCAGTTATGTTCCCTTGGATTATAAGTTCCATAAAAGCAAGAATCCTTCCTCTTTGGCTCACTGCTATATCCCCACTGACTACAACAGGTGCCCTGTGTATATAAGTGCTCAATAAGTATTTTTTGAGTGAATGAATGAATGAGTAAAAACTGTATAAGGAACATAGATCTAAGAGTGAGAAAAATGTGTATTTGCCCAACTTTAATGGAGTTTTTCTTTTCTTTTTTTTATTTTTTGTGGTATGCGGGCCTCCCCCGTTGAGGAGCACAGGCTCCGGACGCACAGGCTCAGCGGCCATGGCGCTCAGCGGCCATGGCTCACGGGCCCAGCCGCTCCGCGGCATGTGGGATCTTCCCGGACCAGGGCACGAACCCGTGTCCCCTGCATCGGCAGGTGGACTCTCAACCACTGCGCCACCAGGGAAGCCCTAATTCAATGCAGTTTAACCCTATGTATAGGTTTGTGTAACCACAGTCAAGACACAAACCATTCCATCATCACAAAAGAACTCCTTCGTGCCGTGACTATGCATCTATACCTGCCCCTCACCATACCCTTTGTGGTTTTTTTGTTTTGTTTTGTTTTTGTTTATGCTTCTTACTTTTATAATAGTGGCTTGTGCCACACAGAGTTTTTTTATCCAAAACAATTTTAGTAACTGTTGAGATTTTTGTCTCAGAAGGCATTCCTCACATTGATATCATAAAAAAACTGCCTTTTGGTTTCTTTTAGCACTTTTATGCTACCATTTAAAAAATATTTGACCACTATGGAATTTACTTTTATATAAATTATCATGTATAGATAAATTTTACTTTTTTTTCCAGATTATTAGCTTGTTTCCCTAACACTATTTATTGATCTTTTTCTTCACTAATTTAAAATGCTACCTTTTCTCATTACTCAATTCCTGTATATATTGGTTTATTTCCGGCCTTTCTATTATGTTTCACTGCCTTGGTGTAATCATGTGCCACTGCCATGGCGTTTTGCCTATTGGAGGTTTATGATGTTCGGATGACTAGTACACTAGTCTTTCTTCATTAATCTTCTTTTTCAGAAATTTCTTGGCTATTATTTTTAAAATAATAGTGTCTGGTCTCAAACAAAAATTTCTTTTTTGTTATATAAAGTTGATCCTATTCAACATATAATTTACCATAAGGAGACATACACATCCACAATATTGAGTCTTCTATTCAAGAATATGGTCTGCATTTCCATTTGTTCAAGATTTCTTTTATTACTTTCAGTAGTGTTTTAATTTTTTAAAATATAGATCTTCTGCATTTTTTGTGATGTGAATTCCTAGGTATAGTTAACCCTTTATGCCTTAGTTTCCTGGTATATTAAATTTGGTAATAGTAACTGTCTTAGAATAATTGGCAAAGGTTGAAATGTGTAATATATGTGCATGACATATAAGTAGTACTCACCATAACTTGTTAATAGTATTATAATAATGCATAGTTAATATTATCTATTTTTTCAAATTATTTTCTGTATCTGAGTCAGTATGAAGAGAGTAGGGGAACTAGGGTGTGGCAAGGACTTTTCTAGCCACAGGAAAGACCAGTTTTTCTTTTTCTTTCTCAGACTCCTGTGTTTTTCAATTTTTTGAATTGCCAAACAGGGCAAATATACTAAGTGTGACTGAGATAAAGGAAAACCACTTGTGGATAAGAAATCACTGAGAAGGAAGTCTGATGCTAAAGAAGGATATTGGAAGTTCACTAGAGGGTGTGGCTGAGAGAATAATTTACTTAAGTAGCATTTTGACATCAGCTGAGGGAAGTGAAAAAAGCTAGGAGTTGTTTTTTGTTTTGTTTTTTCCTTTGAAGAAATAAAGGGGAAAAGGTGAAATTATGATAGGAATAATAAGAGTGTTACTTAACATTATGTAGCTATTATCTTTAAACTAAATTCTATATTGTATTTTGTAAGGTTGCTATGTTACGCTGTTATATTGAAGAAAGAAATGAAAAAACTAAGAAAATGTATTAGAGAAATCAGATTATATCAGTGGGAAACCAGCTTGACTGATGGACACTGGACCACATGCTCTCTTTGGGCAGTATTTTTTAATGGTAAGTCCAGTTCTGTACCGTCAGGGAAGCTTATCTAAAACCCCCATCTTATCAATCAGTGGCAAATATCACAGCTGTCTAGTAAAGGTTTTATAAAACACATTTTCCAGAATTTAAAAACACATTAATACAAACCAGTACATAAATCGGGACGTGTTAACCTTTTGTGGGGGCCACAGATTGTTTGAGAATGTATTCGGTTAGCAAATATTTTTTGAGTGCTTACATGTAGACAACGCCCTGAGCTGGGGATAAAGTAGTATCACAGAAAACGCTTCTACTGCCATGGAATTTACAGCCTTGTGGGGAGTCAGGAATAAAGTGTCTAGTCATACAAGTGAGCATGTCGTTACAAACTGGGACAAGTGTGAGGATGGGAAAGCATGGAGGCCTTTGAGTCTGTGTAACAGGAGGATGAGGCAGAGAGCTGGGGTGGGGGAGGGCCACTAGCAGAAGGACTTCCTCAGGAAGTGATAAAAATTGGATGAGATACCACTTTAGCACACAATTCCAGAGGGGTCATAGACCCCAAACCTGTCAGTGAGCTCCAGGCTAATAAGCCCTGCTCTCCAGTGGTGTTCCTGGTCTCGATTGTGTGAAGCAGAGAATGCTGTAGGGGAGATTTTGTTCTGGGTAGAAGAGATTGGATTTGTGCCTGAGGAGCAGGGAGGTTCTGCAGTCAGGGAACCTCTGTCATGGGAATTCCCAGGTGTGTTCAGATCCATGTTGCGTCACACCTGTTTGCTCCCTGCCTTGTCTCTAAGTGATTGTAAAATGCTCTCCTAATCTTGTTCCCATCTTGGACCCTGAGCTTTGTCTCCTGGGCTTCATGCACTTATTTATTCTCCATTAAAAGTATAAATTTGAAGGCTTTCCCAGGCTAGTGCCTTGGTGAGACTCAGACTCATTTTGTGAACCTGCATTAGAAAAGCAAACTCCAAATCCCTCCTGACAGGGGTGGGGCCTATGTAACCAGGGTGTTGCTGCTCGAGATGTGACATAAGACAGAAAAACAGGCTCATATCAGAGCTAACACTTAAACACCAGGTAAGCTCTGCTTATTTTTGCTTGGTCTTCAGATGTTACTCAGATGGCATGGTTATCTTCTCAATTAAAAAAAAGGAAAATAGAAGGTGCTTTATCTATAGTTATACCCTCTGTTCAATTCTCAATTTCAAGATCTGATCATTCATTTTTACTTCTAACATTTCCCTGTATTCTAAATAACTTCTGGTCTATATCCACTAGCTTCCCAATTCTTGGTCTTTCAACCTTACCTTAAACTCTGCCTGGTCTATGAAGTTTGCCCTAATTAGAGGAAGTTGAATTATAAATAGTTGATTCACTTACTCCCACTAGTGAAGCATGAAATAGAGAGTTTTTTGGACTAAAAGAAGAAAAAAGTTTTGTCCTATTTATTTTTGTCTCAATTAGTCTAACAGTCCTGGTGGAGAAGAAGAGGATAACTTCTAGAACATCATATATTAGATGTGCTATTTCCCACATCAGAAACTGTGCTAACTTGTTATTGCCTCTAATGCAAATTCCATGGCCTTGTTTTCAAAGCCCTACTATGCATACCATCCCCACTTTCCAGCCTTACCTCCTCCGCAGGACTCCTCAAAATGAAATCTTTGCGCTAACCAAACCGGTTTGCTCACTCTTTCCCAGACAGACCTTGGTATTTTCTGTCTCCTCACCTGGCTTATGTCATTCCCCCATGAGCCAAGAATAAACCTCTCTCTTTCTATTCCCTCATCTATCCAAGTTCTACCATTTTCTGTAGCCATTTTAATTTTTCCTTCCCCTTCAATTCCTTTGCAAACCACCCAGTTTTTTCCCCTTCATGGGGGAATTTTGTGAATCCCATGGGCTTTTAATTTCTATCTCATATTTGGCAATTAACCAGATGTTGCCTAATTATACTTTTCCATTGCTGGATTATGTTGCAATTTCTTTTTTGGTATTTATCTCTTATCTTTCCAAGTAATCCCCGGGTTATGGGCAAGGACCTCATATTAGACTCGGTGTGTCTCTTGCAGCACCTGGCATGGTGTATTGAACACAGTGGAGCTTGATACAAATGTGTTTACTGATTGATATTTCTTTCCAAGTCCTGCATTTTTTCCAGGGCACCTTGATGCTCTGAGCACTAGGAGGGAGTTATGATGATAACTGTGGTGATGAAAGGAGTCAGGGTGAGCACAGAAGAGAGGTTCATTCAGTGTGCTATTTGACTGATTGACTAGATGGTGAAGTTGACATTTAGGACAATGATGAAAGTGGTTGTGGGAATTATTCTGATGTTCACTCAGTCAACAAATATTTAACATTTCTGATTGGTGTAAACTGCTTTTGAATTTCGGTGGAAAAAAGCAGAGTTACAAAGAAGATTCCAGAGCTTAAGTCATTATTTGTCAATACCTTCAAAAACAAAGAGTATATCTTTCACACACACATGTACTTGTGTGTATACAGTTGCAGAAACACTTTATCCCTTAGTACAAGCTTCTTTGTTCTCAGGGGAAACCCTTGTATTTCTGTTTCTGAGTTCTTCTGTATTTCTCGGTTTCTACAACTGAATTCCTACCCAGCATTCAGCTCCAGGCACCAGCAACACAACTCCACTAGAGTCCACCAGGACACCGTAGTGTGTGTGACATCCACACAGGCAACATGATTCAGCGCATGGTGCCCACAGCTGGGCAGGTGCATGGTGATTGCCATCTCCACTACAAAATTAGCCATGCCCGCAAGCCAAGAGACCACCATCAGCCTCGGGCTGACTGCTGCCATGTAGTGCAGGGGGTCACCCACCATATAATGGTCATAGGCCATTGCTATCAGCAGCGGGAACTCAGTCCCCTCCAGAGCCAGGGAGAGGAAGAGCTGGGCCCCACATTGAGTAAAGGAGATGGTCTTCGTCTCCAGGAGGACGTGCACCCGCATCTGGGGAACCGCACAATGGAGAGGTTGCCGAGGAAGAAGTACATGGACGGGTGGAGGCGGGCGTCCAGCTGATCAGGAGGATGATGAGTCCGTTGCCCAGCAGGGTCAGCAGATAGGCGGCCCCAAACAGGACAGAGAGCCCAGCCTGCGTCTACCTGTCACTGGAGAGGCCCATGAGGACAGACTCACCCAGGTCAGCTTGTCCCTCCTCATGGAGCAGGTGGGTCAGGCTGCAGGCAGAGGTGCTGGGTTAGAGAGGCCAGAATCAGAATCAGAATTCACAGTCTGGGTTTGAACAAAGGACTTTAAGTAGGACTGCGAGTACTTGTGTTTTTCCTCCGGTAGACTCTGAGTTTCTTGAAGTCAGGGACCTTTTCTGATTTTTCTTTTTATACAGAGATTTCTAACAAATGTTTCACAATAAAAACATTTTGTTGGGTGAATGAATAGAAAGAGTTTAAAGTACTAGTCTTGAGGATTATTATCTGATCCCAAGATGTAGGACTTGTATTCTGAAACCCCGCCTTGTCCTTATTACTCATGCTGGAGCAGGTGGTTTTCCTGCTTCTCCCATTATCCAGGCTGGGTCAGTGACAGAGCAAAAATCCCTCATTTGGTTCTCAGTGTACTGATTAATCAGGCTTAATCCTAGGATGATAAGATCAAGGCATCATTGTAGAACATTATACCAACTATAATTATGTCCCAGTTTCTGTGATTTTGCTATTTCCTTGGTGAAATGCTGGCGTTTATTTGAGTGCTAAACTAAGTGATTAATGTAAGATGAATGCACACATCACTTACTTGCAATGACGTTTGGAAACTGACGGTGCCCACTGGTGAAGTCAGTAAGGGAGTGCCTCTGAAACCCTTGGAGCTTTGTTATGTGTAAATCCTTCTGTCATAGCAAAGACATGTTTGCCCTTGGAACACCTCCCTATTTACTTTGCTTGTCTTTAGCCTCTATCAAAGGATAAAGATGTCTTTTTTTTAGTAAGAAGGTACTAAGCAATTTTATAGTCTGTATTTCTCTGTTAATAACAAGACCCTCTAGTCCCATTTCAATGTTCATCTCATGTGTCTTTACAACACGTCGGGAGAAGGTAGTGCTGTTGGCTAGTATGAGAGTAAGTAGAGACCACAGAGAAACATAGAAGAGTCTGACTGCTGGGAAAGCCCTTTTGGATGTCCATTTGGGAAAGTTTGAGAGGGAAGGAAAAAACTCCATGTTAAAGGGTTTGCCTATGAAAATCCCACAGGACCCAAGGTGGAAACCAGAGCAGTGCTTTCCACATTGGCTACACATTACAATTGCCTGGGGTGCTTTGAAAACTCCAGAAGCCCAGACCACACTCCAGAGTAATTAAATCAGAACCTCAGGAGGGTGAAACCCAGACATTAGTATGTTAGTAACTTTTTAATATTTCCTGGTAACTAAAATGTAAAACTTTAATTACAAGTTTGAGAATCACTGCTTTAGAGGGAACTTTTAACCTTATTTTTGAAAACTTAAGACGTAGTATTTTTGAGAGAGGAATATGTTTAGAGATAAAACCAGTAGAGCTTTTGAGGAGGAAAAATCTTTGACCTAAACTTCTCATGCTTTGTTTGAAAAAGTTGAGGCCAAATCCCACTGAATAGTGAAAAAGTGATCCTGAATTTCTTGCCGTTTGTGTGCTGGGTCTCCCCTTAGCTTTAGCCTTCTGAGGTCTGGTCCAAAACAAATGTTTTAGAATGTCTTAGATCTAGGGAAGAACTAGTTAGTATCAACTGAGACAATGTGTGAGAAAGCCCTTCATAACTTCAGAGCATTATCTAAATAAAAAGGATTTGTATTAAAGATATGAGAGATGGGTCACAGAATCCAATGAAATGGAAATGAAAACAATTCACCCCAAGTCTTTCTAACAGGGTTTGAAGGACTGTGGTTGGATGGGGGTGAAGAGGGCAGAGCAGCTGGATGCTATCCTCCGTCTTTCCTACTAGCTAGTTGGAACTTACAACTTTCTTCTTTCAGTCCGTTTGTGGCCGGAACGTGTCACTGTAGAAAATGCCCAGAATAGAAACTGGCTTTGGCACAATACCCAGCTGAGTTTCTGAACCCTGCACCTGGGATGGGAGCCCCTGGCTTTCCACAGAGCCTATTTCTTTTGTCAGTGCAATAAGTAACCAAGCTTTAGTCCCTGAATGTGGCTCATGAGTGCCAAAAACAGCAACTGAAATTCTCACCACTGAAGAGAATAAAATGCAAAGTGAGAGTCACAGAAAAGAAGGTAGGCTGGAAGGAAATTCTGGGATCACCATTTCAACCTCATCATTTTACAAATGAGGAAACTGAGACTCAGAAAGCAGAAGTGGTTTGCTCAAGATCATTCTGCCAGTTGGAAGCAAAGCTGGAACTGAATCTGAAATCTGAGGACCACAGTCCCCATCTTCTTCTTGCTACATCACATTATGTTACCACTTGGAGCATGAAGAGTGTATCACAGCTGCTAGTGGGGAGCCGAGTTCCCACAGAATGAAATGTAGCACAGGTTTGATTTATGGGGGGAGGGGAACGTCAGAAAAGGTGCGGTGTTTGGATGCCGCTCCTGGGGAGCCAGGTGGAAACTTTGAACTGCCACAATGTAACGCAGGGAAACAGGCTGAAGAGTAGTTTGGACAGATCAGTGGACTGGTGGTCCAGTTCGTCAAGTACCAGCTGACCTCTTTCCATTTTATCTGTAAAAGGGAAACATCCACCCCATAGTGTAATGGGGGGATAGAGCCCACATACCTTGACTCTTAACTTATTCTGAAGCCAGGAGGTGGAACTGGAAACCCCCCTCCACTAAGCCCAGCTCTTTCACTCCTCTTTTCTGATTTCTAGCAAACAAACTGCTTGAAGGGTAGAGAGGGTATTTTTTTCTTTTTATTGTGCCCTTTCTAGTTCTAACAGAGACTGGCATATAGAGCCGGTGGACTGAATGAATGAGTGAACACCATATCGGGGAGGGTTTCTTTAAAATTCATCCTCTCATCTAGGAGCTCAGTGTAGAACCTTGTTACTGATGTTTTCAGAGTCTGCTCTGTGATACCGGCTCAAGAATGACTCTAAACGGAAGGGTCTTTCGAGGGACCAAACAGTTGTTTCCTCCTGATTAGTAAGTGCCCTTCAAATACATTGAGTCTCTCTTTAAAGAGGCAAGGGCCAAGAAAAATTTCTAAATTCTAAAACTCAATGGGATAAGTAGGAAAATATTTTGGACATTTCCCCCCTCTTTTCTAACCTACAACCTAATGAACTGATGTCTTCTTTGGATAAACTAGATGTATGCACTACTGCTGCAGACAATACAATCTAAATTTTATTTTATATATAAAAGATATGCTTTAATTATTAGGATTAGAAGGTGTCAATAGATTATTGTCCCAACTACGTCATAATTTAATGAAGGATTATAGCTCAACAAGTATAGAACGAACATCAGTTGACTCCTTCCAACTTTTAACTGGTTTTATCCAACCTCATAGACAAAGTTTGTTCATTCAGCTACTTGGTGAGCATTTCTGTAGCCAGGTTATGTTAGAAGGTGTACTAGAATACCGCACTCCTCAAAGCTGGATGTTCCATAGACATGTGATGAGGGTAAAGGAAAATACATCAAAGTATAAGCACTGTGGGTTTTTTCTCACTCACTGACGAGGAAGAACTCCTGAGGCTTCTTTGCTGTAGAAATCACAGACACTGGGTAAAGGGCGGGCAAATGCCTAAGTGTGGAGGCTTTGGTTGGGGGAGAGAACTTTGAGAAGGAATAGAGAAAGGAAAAGGTAATCTGTTGATTTGAGGGGAGAAATTGATAGTCTAAAAATGAGAGTTAAAATATGTTTCTCAGGAGATGGAGCTGAGTGCCTCAGATGGGAGTTGGAGCAGTAGGGGAAAGGACCAGGGAGGGGATTAAGAGGAGGATGGAGGCTGGTGGTCATGGTCCTAGGGGGAGAGGGAGGCAGGAAGGGGCTGAGGGAGTGAGTGAAAGGGAGGGAAGGGAAAGGGAGGTCTTCAATAAAATTAAAAACAAAAGTTTTGCTGGACATGTCTCCAAAGAAGATATACAAATGGCCAACACACACGTGAAAAGATGCTCAACATCATTAGTCATTAGGGACGTGCAAATTAAAAACACAATAACATATCACTTCATACCCACTGGGATGGCTACAATCAAAGGATCAGAACGTAAGTGTGGTCGAGGAAGTAGAGAAATTGGAACCCTCATTCATTGCTAGTGGGAATGTAAAACAGTTCAGCCATGGTGGAGAACAATTTGGCATTTCCTTAAAAAGTTAAACATAGAGTTACCATATGACCCAGCAGTTCCACTCCAGGGTATGTACCCAAAAGAATTAAAGACAGGTTTTCAAACAAAAACTTGTACATGAAAGTTTATAGCAGTACTATTCACAATAGCCCAAAGTTGGAAGCAATCCAAATATCCATCACCTGATGAATGGATCAACAAAATGTGGTTATTTCCCTACAAGGGAACATTATTCAGCCATAAAAAGGAATGAAGCCCTGCTACATGCAACAATATGGATAGACCTCAAAAACATTATCCTAAATGAAAGAAGCCAGACACAAAAGATCACATATCGTACGATTCCATTTATATGAAGTACCCAGAACAGGCAAATCCATAAAGACAGGATTCAGACTAGTGTCTGTAAGGGCCTGGCCTGGGAGGGGGGATGAACGGGGAGTGAGTGCTTAAAGGGTATGAGGTGCGCTCGGCGGGTGATGAAAATGTTACGGAACGAGATAGCATGAGGCTCTGCAACATTGGGAATATGCTGAGTGCCACTGAACTGCACATGGTAGATGTTTAAAATCGTGAATTGTATGTGATGTGAATTTTACCTCAATTTTACAAAAAAGTTTTGCTAGGAGTTTTCAAAGATACTTCATTTTCTCCTCCTCAACCTTTTGACATTTTCTCAACAGACTAAGTTTGAATTGTTCTCAATTTATATTTTGTATATTTGCTTGTGGGTAAGACAAACCAGAAATCTGTAATATTTAGGTAAGAGATGCTTCATTCTGATTTTTAAAAGTTGTTTTAAACATTTTTCTGGATAAAATATTATTGCCTCACTTTATTCTCACTTTACATTCTAGGATGTTTAGAGTTCAATCATTAACTGTGGGTTAGAAGAGTAGAGTGAAATTATCACTAACAGGGAGTTGTAATTCTTTCTTTTTTAAGTAGCTTGGCTTATCTCTAATGGTACGTGGAACAATTCTTAGTCAAGCATGTGTTCTGAATACATCCTTCAGTTTTCATAAGAGCATGTCCTTAGACCTGATTATGTAGAAAGATATTTGTTTGAGGTTATGAACATTCACTTTTTGGCCAGCCACTTGCCACCCACTGCAAGTCTGAAGGGGAAGTGAGCAGAGTGATATCCACGTGATTCACGCTGTGTCCAGTCCTGCACGTCAAGGATGTGGGGCTTATTACTATGACTTTGGCTCCAAGTCCCCATGTGAATACCCCAGCCTACTGAGTTGAGCTGGACCACGTGTGATCACATGATGACGTTTGTACCTCTGGCCTAAGACCTGTTTGATCCCATGGGCACGGTGAATCTTGTAACTTAGAGCTTGTCCCCTCTTTTTTTCACTGATTTCAGAAAAGCTTAGACATATGGTTGTAGCATTTAGGAAACAGACTTTCTTAGCATAAATTTTGTGTACTGCTCAAGCTTCTGATTTAGTCTTCCTTTCTAATTCATATGTGCCAGTATATCTTTCTTTTTTCATTTAATTTTCTGTAGGCTGTATGTATTTCTAAGTTGTAATTCACCTTTTTTAGACTAAGTCAGGAACCAGAAATAGTGCCCAGAGATAAAATTCCACTTCTCTATTCAAAAGATCGTATGGATTGTGGCCCCTCTCACCTGCTTCCTTGCACACACGTGCACACACATGCCCACACATGCACTTGCACACAGCAGGCGGAGGGCACGCTCCAGTGCCCACCGTCTTCAGAGTGAGGCCCTCTATGACAAGGTCGCATTCTAATGCTTTGATTCAGAGCGCCTCATCAGAGCCTGACTCAGAGCAGCCTTCATCTCCTTGCTCCTCGGACTGTAGATGAGCGGATTCAACATGGGGGTAAAAGGGCACAACCACCTTGTCCTGCTTGCCTCAGGCCGTGGAGCCAGGCTGCACGTAGGTAACCAGGGCCGGCCTGTAAGGCATGGAGACCACAGTGAAGTGGGAGGCGCAGGTCCCAAACGCTTTGCGGTGGCCCCCGCTGGAGCGGATCCGCAGGATGGTGGCCACAATGTGGGTGTAGGACAGTGCGACCAGGCAGCAGGGCACCAGCAGCACCACCGTGCTGGAGGCCACTGTGACCGCCTGGTTGAGGGTGATGTCCACGCAGGCCAACCTGAGGAGTGCCAGTGTCTCACAAGTCGCATGGTTCAGCACGTGGTGCCCACAGGTGGGCAGATGCACTGCCAGCCCTGCACAAAGCCTTGGCCGCATCACTGCCACGTAGAGCAGGGCGTCGCAGATGGCCACATAGCGATCATAGGCCATTGCTGCCAGCAGCAGGAGCTCAGGGCCAGGGAGAAGAAGAGCTGGGTTCCACACTGCGTGAAGGAGATGGTCTTCTTCTCCAGGAGGACGTGCACCCGCATCTGGGGAACCGCACAATGGAGAGGTTGCCGAGGAAGAAGTACATGGACGGGTGGAGGCGGGCGTCCAGCTGATCAGGAGGATGATGAGTCCGTTGCCCAGCAGGGTCAGCAGATAGGCGGCCCCAAACAGGACAGAGAGCCCAGCCTGCGTCTACCTGTCACTGGAGAGGCCCATGAGGACAGACTCACCCAGGTCAGCTTGTCCCTCCTCATGGAGCAGGTGGGTCAGGCTGTCAGGGGAGGAGCAGAGGCAGGGAGGGGCAAGTAAAGGTCTCACTCCAGGAGTCTGGGAGTAAGTCGTGGGCCAGGACTGGAGCACCTCCCGTCAGGTTCCTTAACCTAGGTGCTTAGGAGAGAATGCAGTGAAGATGGTGGGGAAAAGGACATTTGAGTTCTCACACTAGACTCAAGGATGAAGTCCCTGTTTTGGTCGTCCTTTTACATCTAGGATCCAGCAGTTAGTTATATAGGATATAAGCTATTGGTATAGAAGGAAAGATAGAGGGGAAAAGTGGCGGAGAGAAGGGAGAAAGAATGATAGAAAAGAAAAAAGGAAGGTAAAAGAGAAAGGAAAACTAAGGAAGGAAGGTAGGAAAACAGGAAAAGGAGGGAAGTGAAGTAGAAGACAGGGAAGAAAGGAAGGAGTCTCCACTGTGGGGTGGCTGTGGGAAAAGTATTACAAGCAGATACTTGAGACCAAGAGGAGCGCCTAGGGGTCCATCCCTAAAAGACTGAATTCATTTGCTCTGTATGTTTCTTCTGGGGTCCAGGTCTGGGTCACTGCCTAGAAAGGAGTCCTCTCACATCATTCTCGTGCCCGTCAGTCTGGACGAAGTTTAAATACTTCAAATCAGTATAGGTTAAGCCCCTGCTGTGTGCCAGGGACTGTGCTAGACATCAGACACCTGTCTGTGGACCAGAAATGCAGAAGCATGAGTCTCGCTCCTTGGTTCTTATAATTTAATCGGGGACATAGAGATTAAATTAATGATTACAAAAATTAATTAAGTATAATTGTGCTAAGTGCTATGAAGGAGAAGAACAAGGTTACTAGTTAATTAAATTTGCAGTTGTAATTAAATTATGACTGCAGTTATGCCTTATTTCTCAATAATATGCAATGTATGTAGTAAGTTGCAGGCATTTATTTAGATGTTTAAATAAATGATAAAAAAAATAATATAATGAGAGCATCTGGAAACCAGTGATACTTAACATGTCACTACTGAGTATGAAGTGACTGACATCCACTGATTCTTTTCAGGGGGAGTGAATTCTTTCTTAGCTAAGTTTGCCCTGGGTCATTTTCCTTCCAACATGTTGACCAGTCTTCTATAAACATAGAATTAAATGCCATCAGTTTTTCTTAATAGAAATGTAATATCAAGGTATATTTCCTGCTCTTAAAATATGAATAATTAGTACATTAATTAACTCAATTATTTAAAAATATTTATTGAGCATATGAGGTACTATGCTTTCAACCAACCTCTAGGAAGTACTGCCTTTCAGTGTTAGGAACTTGTTTTAGAAAATCAGCAGTGCCACAGAATCAAATAAGAAATTTTTTAAAAATTGGGTCTTGGTAAAATCTATGAGAATCAAATGAGACAGCGTAACAAAGGACAAAAGCAATATATCAGTGTTAAGAAAACCAGAGTGGAGCCACATAATCAAATGCAACAGAATTGAAAAGCATAATCCAATTCAGATTCTCTCTAGCTGGGAAGGGGGTCTGGGTGCTGATTGGTGGAGGGAGAGAGCAGAGAACCTGGGTGGATCAGGCATCTCTTGCCTTCCACTCAGCCCTGGTCCTGCAGTGGCCAGCAGGTGTCACTGTAGAAACTGCTAAGAATAGAAACTGGCTTTAGATTCTCAGGATTGGAGACAAGGTTCTGGGGCCTGAGTGCAGTAGTTGGTGGTTGGGATTCTGAGCGCTGCCCCAGGAAGCCTGTGGCTACCCACAGAACCTCGTCCTTCTAACAGCAGAGAAAGCAATTCAGCTCTGATCTACTACAACCGGAGGCTGCGACAGCATCCAGAATCCTCACCTTTAGAGCTGCTGTCATGAATCCAGATTCCCTTCAGAAGGGCCCTGTTACTATATAAGAAAATTTTTAAAAATGTTAGACATGAAAGGAATCATAGAGATCATGTATTTTATCCATTTA
This sequence comes from Neophocaena asiaeorientalis asiaeorientalis, assembly GCF_003031525.2. Taxonomy (NCBI): domain Eukaryota; kingdom Metazoa; phylum Chordata; class Mammalia; order Artiodactyla; family Phocoenidae; genus Neophocaena; species Neophocaena asiaeorientalis. The sequence continues at coordinate 1,515,630 of NW_020174578.1, read as the reverse complement.
ATTCTACAGACAGGAAAACCAAGGAACAGGGGTAAGGTGGTTGGCCCAGGTGTCAGATCTACCTGGGACACAACCTGGAACCAGGTTTAAGGCTGTGCTGCACATTCTCAGTTCTCACTGAACCTGTTTGTGAGGGACGGGAAGGGGTTCTAAAAGGATATGGTCTAGGAAGGGAGGCACCTAAAGAATCTTAGATTGGAGGCCCAGGACACCTATCTTGCCATGCGGAGAAATGCTGTGTGGTGAGTGGGAAAATCTTTGAATGAGAAGTCAAGGGACCTAAGTTCTTGTCTGCCTCTTCCATTAGCCTGCTACGTGCCCTGGGCAAGTTACTTGTCCTCTCTGAGCCTCAGTTTCTCCATTTGAAATGTGGGAATAATGATAATGCCTAGCTCACAATATTTTGAGTAAGATCAGATGAAATGAATATGGATGGGCTTTGTAAAGTACTAAGTAAACACAAGTGGCTGTTGTTATTATACTCAACGGGTGAGGTCATTTTGCGTGGTCATAGGGTGACAAGAAACAATATGAATTTGTGCTATAAAGGCCAGAAATTTAACAGAATGTGAGCCGTAAAGCCCCTCTGCAATACATCTTATTGCCTAAATCACTTAATTAAAAAGACCCTGTTACTCAATACTATAACCTATATGGGAAAAGAATCTGAAAAAGGATAGGTATATGTCTATGTCTAACTAAATCACTTTGCTATACACCTGAAACTAACACAACGTTGTAAATCAACTATACTCCAATATAAAATAAAAATTAAAAAATAAAGAAAGAAATAAAAAGACCCTGTTTAAATAAAGTGAAGAATAAGGTAGAGTCTGTTTATACCAGGTGGGTAGTACCATGCTCTACACACAATATAAATGCAATATATTTTTCTCCAATGAAAATTTGATGCTGTTTTTAGATGATAAAAACATTGGTTTTTATTAATAGATGGGCTTGTTCTCAGTTTGGGGGGATAATTAGAGAATTTCTTTCCATTTAGCTTGACTTAGTAAACATTCACTGAGCACTGAGTAGAACCTGGTCCAGTGGCAAGTGCTGGGGTGAGAAGGATCAATACAGTCTGGTCTCCATCTCTAGCAACTCGGCCAGGCAGGAGGATGGAGAGGATGAGTTATCATGATCTTATCAGAGTTTTCAGAGGAAGCTTGAGTATCAAGTCTGGTAACAGGAGACATAGAGTCGGACTGTGTAAATAGCCGGGAAGATATGTAGAAGTACTAAAGGAGAAGCAAAGAAACAAGTGCATTTACGTCTTGTAAAAGTAGATGTGGTTTACAGTGTATGTAGATTGGTGGTAAGGAGGCATGGTCCTCAACCTGTATCAATAAACCGTCTAGGTATGGTTGTAGGTCACTACCTTTCTGAGCCATAGTTTCTTCATCTGCAGAACGACTAAGTTGGGTAAACACTAAGATTTCTATCAGCTCTCAAGATCTGCAGTAAGTGAATATACACCAGCTGTAGTTGAAAGCAGTATAAAAGGAGGGGAAAAAATCTTTGGTCTTTGATTACTCTAAGTATGCATAGCTAGTGGGGCTGTAGGAAATAAGATATGGGTTTCCGGGGTTGGGGATCAAAGCATTCATATCACACGTAACTGTTTGGGGATGTGCCAGTGAGTGAGACCATGTTGGCTTGAAAACCAGAGGCTAAGGAAATAGGGATGGCACCATACAAATAGAAATGGGAAAACTATTTGGGTCAAGGCTGAAAGACCTGTAGGCTTTTGACACATGAAATTCTTTCCAAAATTGGACCCAGATATTTCTTACATAGTGTGGTAATCCATAACAACACTAGATCAGGGACCAAACCTGAGAAAAGGAGGGGTCCATGTCTATGTTCTGTTCTTATACCAATCCCACCTTCTCCATTCCTCTTTTTATCTCCAGTATAATGCAAATGCCTCGAAGCTAAGAAAAGAGACTTAATCTCTTTTGATCACCACTCTTCAGCTCTTTGAATGTATGTCTGTATATACTAAACACTTCAGTTTATACTGTTGATGGATGACTGACCAAGACCGAGGACTTGATTGAGTGGAAGAATCAAAGCGCCTCCAACTGCAACCAGTGAGAAAAACCAAGTAGAGGATCCTAGGACAGTCCTGGCTGCTCCAGGGGTTTGGGCTCTGTTGTCTCACCCTCCTCCTGTTGTTCCCTGTGGGGAGGACTCACCGAGGCTGAGTCCTCACCTTATGCACAGAACTAACTCACTTTGGATGGGGAGGCAGCACATCTTTCAGGAAGTCCTTGAAGCAGTGGTCCATCCTCTTCTTGGGGATGGAGGTTTACTTTGTCAGTCTTAGCTGATAACTTTCCAGAACCTAAGAATCCCCAGAGGGCAATTACTTGCTCTTGCTGTGTTTCTTTACTCATTCTCCCCCCAAGCTGCTTCTTAGCAACCACAGCTCCCTACTCTTCTAAGTTCCCAATGGGATAGACATTTTGAAAATGTTTTATCTCAACTTTTAATTGTCTTTCTAGTTCTCAGAGCCCTTCCCTGACTTTTTTTTGAGTCTTTCACTGCTTTTCAAGGCTCTGGCATTATTGGAGACTTTTGACAGGAGTCAGGAGACAAGAATATTTACACCTCTGACCTGATGGGAAGGGACTGAGATTAATTGGGAAGGAGAAGTGGAACTAAAATCCAAGTTTGACCTCCTTTCTAAGAGAAGATGAATGCGTCTTCTCCCCTCCTTCCACATATCTAGTTTTGGCGACCAGGGAGTGGGGAGTAAAGTAGAAATTGCCAAGTAGAACCATCATGTTCATGTCCCAGAAGTCATTGAGAAGTCCCAAGTTCACAGTCATTAAAATATTCCCACAGGCTCCTTGGTGGTCTCCAATATCACATAGCTGTTGAGTTGTGTATTCTCACAGTATCAGAAGTTTTTCAGGCTTTCCCTAAGCTTGATCTCCCAGTTCTTGATCATATTGCATGAAAGTTTTAATCTCTTCACTGGAATTACTAGAAGGAGCAGAGAAAACAGTGGGTTGGGATTCGATTTTGTTCCTATTTACTTATCCGTTTCTGTAATAATAGAACACGGTCTTTGGTAAGATGGAAACAGATATATTGTTAGCAAGTAACCCATTAGAGTTTTTCTGTAATAATTGGTCAGTATTAGCAAGATAAAATTTAATTTTCTTGAAGATTTGCCACTTTAATGACAATGGACTGGGGAACGGTAATTTCACTGCATGCTCTTCCCTTTGTGCAGGACCTGTAATCTCAGGTTCACCTCTGTTCCTTCCACCATCCAGCTATGCTCAGGACCCAAAGGACCTGAAGCTCTCCCAACCTCGAGCATTGAAAACTGATGGGGCCCTTTGACAGAGTTGGAGCCAAAAGTTGAGGGGAGGGCAGAAGTAAAAAGAAGTTTGAGGGTGCCGTGAGGGAGAAGAGAGAGAGAGATTGACACCTGAGAGGTGGGACTCCGGAAGTACATCAAAGATAGATTTAGTATAAATTAATATAGGTGACTCAAGTGTAAAATAACTGCTGGGTACCATCTTCCAGACAACATAGTGTGTGGTCTTCTAATAAAAATATTTCCTTGCTGTTAAAACAAAACTTCATCTTTCCTACTTTTCCAAGCACTAAGGTTACAGATAATATGTAACTGGGTGAAAACAATAGGTTAGAAAATAGTAGCTTCAGAACAATCGTAAATTGAAAAGAATATATACATACAGTTAGATATGCATAAAGGCAGAAACACAAAGAAAGAACTGAAAGGATAATCATAAAATGTCAATAGATTATCTCTGGTAATAAGTTTGTAGGTATTTTTATTTTCTTCTTTTTGAAAAATGTCTATAATAAACATTTTTCTAATATGAGCCCAAATTAAAATTTAAAAATTATTATTGATATAGATATGTCACATTGAGATAGGGATGCTGGGAAATCAACTTGCTGGCTTAATGTCCCACACTACTGAATGGTCTTTGGAAAACATGGGTGAGTGTTATGGGGTGGAGGGAAGGTATAATTAAAATCCTGCCTCAGCAAAGTAGGTATGACTACAGGTTTAAAATCATTTATACCATGAAAGGTGAATCTGTAAACATTCTATGGTGGCAAACACTCTGGACTAGGGCCAAGATAATTGGTGTTTGCTGGGGCTTTGGTGTAAATAGCTCTTTGCCTTTCGGCATGCTGTTTAATCTCCTTGGGCCTCAGTTTCCACACTTGTGAAACAGAGCTTCAGCGAGACTGTAAGGATCCTGCAGCTCTGGAAGTCTATGTTTTCCATTGTGGACATTGCTATATTTTCCTAGATACTGACATCTGAGACAGGAGTTAGACCATCATGGGATCCAAAGAGTGGTCTTGAGGACATAGGGGTAATTATCTCCTTTGAGCCTGATTCACATGAGGAGGGAGTTTCATTGACAGAACCAATATTTTATGTACTATTTGGATCCCTAGCCCTTGGAGATAATTCACTTCCTGCAGTGTCTGTGCAGCCCCAGGCCTGCTGCTTCCCTGGGTCTTTCCCTTCATTCCTTTGAACTTGCCCCACAACTACTGCTTCCCCACCCCTTACTTCTCCCCACTGATATCTCCTTGCCACAAGACTTTCCTGTTACTAGGAATAGTTTAGTTCACTCCCAGTGAACTACTTTATCGGGTTCTCAGTTATGCACCTACCTCCCCTTTTAGTTCTTTCTACTTTTTTTTTTTTTTTTTTTTTTTCCTTAACCAGGGATAGCTTTCCCACATGAAATGTCAAGAGGCAGCTTCTAGGAAGCAGGTTACCTGGGCTGATGATCTCTACACTTGACAGCTGATTCAATAGCTTTGGCTACAACTCATCACAAATTATCTCTGTCATGAGAGGGTCTGAATACTTCTCTGATTCCTACCTCTATCACACTAGGAAAATGTAAAATGATTTCTGTGATTTGGTCTTCTCTTTGTGCATAAGCAACTATGTGACTTGAGGGAAACCACTTAGGTGGTGCTGGTGGGAATGAGAAAGAAAGACTTGGCAACTAATATTTAACGAGTACTGAATGCTTTATAAGAATCATCTCCTTGAAATTTTATGTAATTTCCTTATTTTATATTAACATTGGACAGGTTCAGTACAGCTCATTTCTAGAAAAGAAGTCTTTCCTTAATAGATTACTAGCACACACAAGGAGCTCAGAGCTACCTTTACTTCAAGATCAACTTGCCTATGTGATGGTGAAACAACTTTAAATACTCTTCATGGATGTTATATGAAAATGTAGCTTATTTGTTTTCTGTAGTGATCTATCATCCCAAGTTTACATTCTGATGCTTGGTATGGAAAGAGGAAAAAAGCAAACAATATAATACTGCCAATTAAAAATATCTTAGTTTCCTACAGTATAAACAGTATCTTTTGACTAAAAGTAATCTTTCCAGGTAAATAGTTAATTAATTCAAAGTTCAGCCTTTGATCAGAATGGTTTATTTCTTTTTTTTCTCATTGGTGGATTCTGGGTATAAGAGAAAACTGCTACTATGGGATAACGTGGAACTTGGGATGAGGGTGTAGAATCACTCTTGTTTCATGCTGGTCCTGGTGCTGGTCTCTGCAGTTGGGCAATCACTCTTATCTGCCTGTGTACACATGGCAGGTTTCTGCTGAGACATGGTCAATCTCGATCTAGCCCATGGCATCCAGTATTGAAGTCTGTGGCTGAGGGACACATGGGCAGTTTGTTGTCTTGGCTTTGTCAGTGTTCAGTGGCAATCCTTTCGTTGAAATGGTTCTGCTTCGGGGTTTCTGATGTGATTCTGACCCCTGTTTTCCACACACACACCACCTCCAAGAACTGATCATGATTCCTTTTGGGGGAAGTCCACCTTGTAGTCCTTTTTCTCCACCAAGTTGATCCTACCCTGGCAGGTTCTCTGGTGGAACTTTCAGCTGCCTTCTGTACCTCGCATTTGAAACATGTAGGAGCTTGAGGCATCCATCCCATGTTCTAGGAGCCGGGAACATGTCTCAGACCTATTTGGTGCCCTCTTCCACTGCTGTGCTCTGGCCTCCTGAGCTACAGTCTCCCTTGAGGTCTCCAAGTGGGGATCAGGTAAACGTTTCTACCTTTGACGATCTCCTCCCCCTATCGCTTGTCTATCCTTTAATCTCTGTGCTCCATATGTATCTGAACTCTGATCTAGCAATCAGCAGTCACTCTGTTCCATTCCATTCTTCCATGGATGCCATTGCCTGGGGGCGCTGTGGAACCATGTGGGTAGAGGAGGGATTGAAGGACTCTACCTGGGCAACTCTGACTATGGGATCAGGCAGCTATACGACAATCAGATTGTCATCACTAAGCATAAGACGTGAAATATTTTGCTAAAAGAGTCAGTTTGGTTCTTTGTGAGAGTCACTTCCAAGTTCCCCAGCTTGGTATGGGCTCGACCCTAAAGGGGGACTTGGGTATGTGCCATGTCCTGGGGAGTGAGGAGAGGATAACAGTGTTCTGTCAAATTTGTAACAACTCTGTGAGGTCGGCACAGACTTGGCCAGAGCTAGACGATTGGTAAAGAACCAGCTGAGATGAAAATCATTATATGACCGGTTTCAAATCTTAGACTCTTTTTTAAAAAACATTTTTTTCTTTTAGGCCGCGCCACATGGCATGCGGGAGGTTAGTTCCCCAACCAGGGATCGAACCTGTGCCCCATGCAGTGGAAGCGCGGGATCCTAACCACTGGACCGCCAGGGTATTTCCGTGAAATTTTAGACTCTTTTCACTAGACCATGCTGCCGCCACCATTATTCTTTTCTTTCTGAAATAAAAGGGCTGCAAATGGAAGAGTGTAAAAGTCTCTTCATGCCCTGATGTTCTGAACTTCACTACGTAGAGGTCAGCAGAAGGAGAAGCGGTTGGGATCTTTTCCGTGCCCCAGTTAAGCAAAACCATGCCTCTCACCCAAAAGGAGCAGGGAGAAGTTCTGGCCGGGTGTTTCCTGCTACTCTTAGATACAACTGTCTTCTGGCCTTTAGACGAGGAAGCTGACTTGCTTTTCGCTCTGGAGTCTTCCTACCACCTCCAGGTCTCTACATTTGCCTCAAGCTTGCCCTAACAAAATTGGCTATTTTTAGTACTGAAATGGGACTGTTTGGGGAACTGAAAGTGACTGTAAACCTTTATATTTTCTATGGGAACCAGGACATTATGCTACATGCTATGGATTTAGTCCAAGCATACCCCACAGTTCGTTTTGTTTTAATACATTTATTTATTTATTTATTTATTTATTTACTTATTTTTGGCTGCATTGGGTCTTCGTTGCTGCGCATGGGCTTTCTCTAGTTACGGCGAGCGGGGGCTACTCTTCATTGCGGTGCATGGGCTTCTCATTGCAGTGGCTTCTCTTGTTGCAGAGCACGGGCTCTAGGCGCACGGGCTTCAGTACTTGTGCCACGCGGGCTCAGTAGCTGTGGCTCGCAGGCTCTAGAGCGCAGGCTCAGTCGTTGTGGCACGTGGGCTTAGTTGCTCCGCGGCATGTGGGATCTTCCCGGACCGGGGCTCGAACCCGTGTCCCCTGTATTGGCAGGCGGATTCTTAACCACTGCGCCACCAGGGAAGCCCCACAGTTCGGTTTTGAAGGTGTGGGGGTGAGCAGGAATAAAGTTATTTTCTGCTTATACCCTGAGAATTCAGGATGTTCAGTGAGCCAGTTCCTCTTAGTTCCCAGAACACAATAGATCTGAGATCTGGTGGTCTGGAGCCTGGGAATCTCATCCTGGCTCTGACCTTTTCCCAAGACTTTTAAGCCTTTTAAAAGTCTCAGATGGATTCTGTGTAGCAGAGGTGGTTTTATCTACTTAGCAGATCATGATGTTGCTGGAAGAAGCAAAGCCTGGTGGTTAAGAGTATAGGCGCCTAACCCTGATTGCCAGCGTCAGAATCTTGGCTCCCTACCCTGTGCATTTATGACATTGGACAGGTTAAAGTCTCTTTTGCCTCAGTTTCTTCAAATGTAAAATGGAGAGAATGATAATATGTGTCTCATGTGGCTCTTGTGAGGATTAAATGAGAGAATTCATGCAAAGACCTTAGCACAGTGTCTAGTCTTATGATGAACCCTCAACCAGCGTTAGATATTTTTATGTTTAAAATACTTTCAACACTTTAGAAGAAAGGTGCTAGTCAAACCTATGCTACAAATAGAAACTGTTCACCCCCCCCGCCCCCCATACATTTACTTCCATCCTGTCGAGGCTTGTAAACTCAACATTTTCTTTTCTCTTTTGCAAAATACAAGCTGTTCCAACAGTTCTCTGCATCAGATCCAGAGTGTTTTATGCCGTCCTTGGAATTTTGTGAGAGATGTTTTGGAAGTACCTTTTAAGAAACTACACTGGTTGGAACTGATGCTCAAGCTTTGCTATAAGTGTAGAAAACTTCCGAGCTCCTGTCCTGTGGAGCTGGAGAGGGCAGCTGGAGGCGATCCAAAGGAGAGGATAGATTCCAGCCCAAGAAGCCTTCTTCTGACCAAGAGGGGTGGGCACTGGGAAAATGAAGCCTGAAGGGAGGTCAAAGAGGAAAGTGAGTGTAGGGGCTGGGAATGATTATCCAAGAACAGATATGGGTCCAGAAGCTATTCACAGAGGTGACAAGAGCCCTTTCCGTCTTGCCTCTGTTCAGGTTTAATAGTGAACTTACTGCCAATGTCCTGAAGAAAGGGTGAGAGAGTGAGGAGTGCTGCCCCAGAAACTGCCTTACAGACTTCCATCCTCTCCTATCTCCAGGCCCAGTGCAGAAAAGATTCAAAGAAATTCCTTTGGCTCCCAGAAGAAAAACAACTCTCCAGCTCTGATCTTGCTAGATGGGAGTTCCTCTTCTCCTTATCCTGAAAAAGGAAAAAAACCTTACATTTATATCATGCTTAATTACTTTCAAGCAATTTCATAGACACGATCTCATCTGAGGAAGGAGAAAATTGAGGCCATTGGGCTACACAAAGTTTGTCCATTATCAAGTATTTCCTAAGTCTGACTCCAAAGCTTATATTAGGTTGGCTCTTTTAAGAATTGTAGTGAGAGAATACTGTAATCATGATTAATATCACCACCATCAAACATATATTTAGAATCCTGCTCTACTAGTTTGAATAGCATTAAAATCAGTGGAATGTCTTTAAAGGAATTTTTTCATGTGCCTGTTAAGTGGGCCGTAGTTTAGATGTGGGCAACTATCTCATACATAGGGAAATTTCATTAAAGATTTCATAAGCGTCTTCCATTCTCACTTCACCTTTCTTCATCTCTTCTGGAGGACCGTATTCTAGTTCCCTCCCTCTGCCCTCTTCTAAACAGCTTGTGCCTTGACCTACCTCAGGTGGGGAAGTATTCACTGACTGGGAACTGCTAACTCTTAGCAATCTAGCCATCACCTCCCCAGTTGGAACTTGCCACTTCAAGGAAAAGGACCTTGTAATCAGAGTAATTGGAATTTTCATATCAGAAAGATGTTTATATGCTCGAGTTCGAGGCATGGGAGATGTAGCAGTAAGTAATGTATGAGCTCTCCGAGGAGGTGGGTAAAGATGGAATCTGGAGCCCAAGGAGGAGGATTATATTTATTCCACACACACTGTCTCAGGTATCATTTGTAGAGTTTGTGTTTGTATTAATCATGTTTTTATATTTTTCATACTTTATGATGTTTTGACATCTTAGGGGTCTTGCTGGTAGGGGATAGGCTGCCCCTCTCAGAGCTGGCTAATTTCTAGACATTGCAAACCAACTCCCTTTTGATTACAATTTTCCTATGCAAACCAACCAATCCAAAGCCCACATCCCAGTCACCTTTATTTAACTCTCAGGCACCAAGCCACCATCTTCCCTGCTGTTATCACCTCAGGGCCAAGTCAACTAGACTGGGCAGCTAGAGACCAGTCCTATGGCCCAGAGCCTGCCAAAATTATTCAAACTATCCAAGCCTAAGTTTCCTCCAGCTTTCCTACACTGCCTAATCCATTCCTTCCTCAGAAACCACAGTAGTGTCTGAGGGTCATGCTCTCTCCTCTCTCCTTCTGCCTCCTGACTGACCTGGTGCTTCCCCATGGGCCCTGCGTGGTGTGGCCTGCCCCCTTCCCATGCTATAAACTCTTCTTTCAGAGGCAGTTGTCTCTGTGTCTGCCACCTTACCATACCAGAGTAAAACAAATCCCAGGTACAGGTCTTAAAACGGCGTTAATGATTTCAGCATTTAAAATGAAAGCCAGTGTTACTTTCTACTCCGGCAGGTGAGTAAGCGCAATTTGAGTTGGTTCTACATGTTTCTTCAGTGTTGGCTGGAGTCAGGCAGTCCTTGCATGATCTCCGGCTAGACAGCCTCTCTGGAAGTGGGCTGTGTAGTTTGGCTGCCATGCCTTTACACATGCTTTGCTGAGGTTTGTACGAGTGAGCTTGGTGCTCTTTGGGCCAAATTAGACATCTCTAAAGTCATCTCTGGCTCCAGCATCATATTATTTAGAAATAGGAGTATCATTTGGCCCTGTTGATCACTCCATCCTTGAAATTGTCTTTCCTTGGTTTCCATGACATCATGTTCTCTTGGATTTTCTTCTACTTTTTTGATTGCTCTTTTTAAAAAACTCCTCTGTGCATTCCTTTTCCTCTGCCTAGCCTTTATTTTTTTTGAAAACATTTATTGAATAAATAATGCATATATATGTTTAAGGAAAGTATTAAAAAAAGTAAAAGTTTGCTCTACCTCTGTCACCCAGTTCCACAGACTCTTAATTTGATTACAGATGTGTGTGTGTGTGAGGGTGTAAAACTATAGGACATACACAAGCACACACATATGCTCATACACACATGATATTCTGTGTGTTTTTATATGTAAATGCTATCATACCGTAACATTTATTTATTCACTCATTCTTTAACAATTTACTGCTGTTTACTAATTAGCAGCTACTACATGCCGGACACTGTTTAGGCCCCGGGAAGACCACGTGAGTAAAGTAGACAATTTTCATAGAGTTTATATTCTGTTGGGAGGAAGAGACAATTTAAAAGAAAGTCATTTAAAAGAAAGAGAATTTTCAGTAATGAGAGATGATTAGAATTTAAGGCGTGCTAATGTGAGAGAGGACAGACAGGTGACATGTAGGGTGCCCAGCGAGGGCCTCTCTGAGAAGCCAGTATCTGAGCCCAGACGGCATCTGCATGATGAAGAGCAGCATTTCAGGAGTGGACATAATAAGGAAAAGGCCAGAATCAAAGATGTGCCAGAATCAAGGATGACTCCTTAGTACATACTTTCATGTACCTTGCTTTTTCATTTAATAGCATGTATGAGAGATGGTTTCAGGTCTATAACAGATAGAACTGCTTCATTCTCTTTAGCAATTGCATAAGATTCCATTATAGGGATAAAACCATAATTTATTTCATCAGTCACATACTATTTAAAAAATCTTCAATCTTTTGCTGATGCAAGTAATGCTGAGATAAATATTTTTGAATATACATGTTTGTCCACAAGGCAAATACATTGGTAAGGTCAAACTCCCAAAGTAGAGTTATTGGAACAAATGATATGTTCTTTAATTCTCATTTTAATTGATGTACACAATTGACCTCCATAGAATTGAACAAATATATTTTACCACCAACTATGTATGAGGGAGTCTGTTGTAAATATCCTTCAAACTCTGTGTTCACGTTTTTGAGCAGGAAGTGCTCTAAATAGCATTTTCTAATTTTATTTTGCATTCCTCTTATGAGTGAGGTTGAAACTCTTTTCCTGTTTAAAATCCATTTGCATTTCCTTTTCTGTGAACTGTCTATTCATATCCTTTGCCCATTTTTCTTTGTGATTGTTAGTCTTTTTCTCATTGATTGGCAAAAGTTTCTTATGTATTAATGAAATGAACCTCTTTCATACATTAGATATGATCTTCCCAGTTTCTCTTTTCTCTTTTCATTTTGTTTAGGGTAGTGTCCCAGGAATGAAGTTTTTACTTTATTAATGTAGTTAATAAATTACGCATTTGTGTCATACTTAGGCAGTCATCCATCTTTCATTGTTGGTCTTCCTCAGAGTCCTATCTTGGAACTGCTCTGTTCTTCCTCTGCTCACTCTCCCTGGATCATCTCAGCCTTGTCAGTTGCCATTGATGTGTGGATGATTTCTAAATATGTTTCTCCTGACACATACCCAGCTGCCAACTGTACATCTCCACAGCCCAGGTCAGCATAATCAATACTGAACTCATCATTTCAACTTTGTCCTGTATTCAGACTGGTTACTCTTCCTGTGTACTCCATCTCAGTGAGCCCAATGTGTCATCTTTTCCAGATCAGATAATCCAAATCATCAGTGAATCCTTTTTTCCTTTTATCCCTAAGCATTCAATCTGCACTAAATTCTATTATATCTACCTTCTAAATATTTCTCAAATCTGTCCATTTCTCTCCATTTCCATTACCACTTACCTAAAATGGGCCAACATCATCTCTAACCTGTGTTTCTACACTAGCTTCCTAATAAATATACTTTCTGTCATGTCCTTCTTCAATTCTTTCTCTACACAGTAGTCAGAATGTTCAAACTGGATCATATCACTCCCCTGCTTAAATATCTTCAGTGGCTTCTCTTTTTTCTTCTTCTTCTCCTTCTCTTCCTCCTGCTTTTTTCTCCTTTCTCTCCTCTTTATTCTCATTCTTCTTTAGGGTAAAATCCAAACTCTTTAACATGGCATACAAGGCTTACATGATCTGGCCTGCATTTGTACCTCTAGCATAACCTCTTAATACCTCTCAGCACACAGCACCCCACTTCCCAACATCACCATCAATAAGAATCAGTCCTCTTGACAAGTCCTTGGAATGTATCATGGCCTCTTACCTTGGGGCATTTGCACATGCTGTTCCCTTTGCCTGGACTCTCCTTTCTCAGCTATCTTTGTCTGGCTCTAGCTATCACAACGTGCCCTTAGATCTTACACATTACTTCTTCCATAACCTCCTGATGCTCCCACCACCCCAAGACCAGGCACAATGCTTCCAACAGGATCTTGTCACACCATAGTACTCATCACTTAGTAATGCAGTGCCTATTTATTTGCCTGAATCCCCTAGCAGATTTCAAGCTCCACATGGGCCTCACCTTCATCGCTCCAATAATTTGGAATGCCATGTTAGGTATACAGTGGCGTTTGATCAGAGTTGAATCCTTAACTCTCCAGTCGCTGGCATGGAACCATCACTCAATAAACAGTTATTTGTTGCACGTATGGATGAAGGAATAAATTTTAGAATTTTCCTAATGTAGCCTAAGTTTTGTGCCAATTTGTTCGCTTTACTATAGGATATATTGATGTAGTAACACTGTATAGAAATAGTCACATTGAGGGAATTTCTCTAGTCAGTTTTACAAGGCAGGGTGTTTAGTAGCTCTTCCTTTTAGCGTCTTCTCCTCACTTTATCTTTGACGGTAATATCTCCACCCAGCTACCGAGGTAGATGAGAGCACGTCAGTGCACTCCTGCTCTTGTGCTACGTGGTGGAATTCCCTTCCAGTTCACCCAGAGCCTTCAGGAGACATCCTTCAGGTATTCATCCTGGGGGTGGAGGGGAAGAAGTCTCTCTGATTCACTGAGGCCCGCCAGTACTATTTGTCTTAAATAGTAATTTTTATATATAAGAGTAATATCCACTGAAAATGATTATGAGAAATTTGGAAAATATATAATCAATAAAATATAAATCACTTGTAATCTTATCACATAAAGAGCAATTACTAGCTTTCTGGTGGGTGGCATCACTTCCTTGTCTCAGTAGCTGTCTGTAGTCTCAAATCTGTCACCCCTCTTGAATCTCTCCCCTGAGCTCTAGACTGGTGTATTTGCTTCCTCAGTCGCCATCTTCGCTGGCTTGTCCTGGCAGCATCTCAAGTCCACACGTTCTAAGCAGAAGTCCCCATCCTCCTCCCTCCTCACTTGCACCTGCTCCTGTGTCCTTTTCAGCGATTGTACCACCATCCACCTGGTGACCTAGGTTAGAAATGATCCTTAGCTTCTCTTTCTTCCTCGCCCTCATATCCAATCAAGATTCTGTTGTTTCCTCCTCCTGCATATCTCTTTATTCTTTCCATGTCCCTTAATCAGCTGTGTCAACACTCTGGTCCAGACTCCATCACCTCTCTCCTGTAATATGGCAACAGCTTCCATGGGTCTCCATGCCTCCAGTCCATTCGCCACACTGTGGCCAGAGTGACCACCCAAGGAGGGGCAAGCTGTCGTATCACTCTATGAACTCAAATCCTTCAGCCCTTTACAAGGACCTTCCCGAAATGCCCCAGCCCCTGTTTAACCAGTTCCATTTAGAGCATTCTTCACTCTCCTCTTCACTTGGCTGACCTCTACCCATCCTACAGTTCTCCACTGAGCCATCTTTGCCCCCCAAGAAGTTCTCCCTGACTCCCCTCTCCCCTGGAAAAGTCTAGCATGAGCCCCTCCATCCATCTCCTGTTTTCTCCTCACATCTGTCCTCTGTCCCCGTGAGCTCCCTGGGGCATGAGTTGTGCCTTCTTTGTCACTACAAGCCTGCTACCTTGCCCAAGCCCAGCACATGGGAAGAACTCTACAGGTACTGATGGATCCACTCAAATCAGGTCTAGGGTTCTATTCCACACAGAACTGGCGGAGGATGGGGAAACTGTTGGGAGACTCTCCTTAGGGGGACACTTTTCCAGATTCTCTTTTCTGAATCCGGTTCTTGCGCTCTCCCGGTGGCGTCCTCAGTGCAGACACCTGCTGATAGGGGGAACTTTAGGGAGCAGAGCCGCCCCCCCGGCCTGGTCCTTACCGGCTATCATGGCTCACACAGATCCTGCCCTGGGGTTCAGCACCCAGCGGGTGGCGGCCATGATTTTGCCGTTGCGCAAGCTGTAGATGAGCGGGTAGAGCAGCGGCGTGACGTTGGTGTAGGCCAACGCCAGCGTGCGATCCTGCCGTGGGGGAGTAGCTGGCCTTGGGCCGCATGTACGTGAAGGTGGAGCAGCCATAGTGGAGGAAGGTGACAGCCAGGTGCGAGGCACAGGTGCAGGCAGCCTTGCGCCTGCCGCGTGGGGAGCGCAGGTGGCTCAGGGCGGCGGCGATGGCGCCATGGAAGGCCAGGATGAGCAGCGAGGGTCGCAGCAGCAACACCAGGCAGGCGCCCAGCAGACACAGCTCCTCCGCGTAGCTCTGCGTGCAGGCCAGGTGCAGCAGGGCTGTGATGTCGCCGAAGAAAGGCACTAGCAGGTGGGAGCCGCAGAAAGGCAGGTTGAAGACGGCCACCGTGAGCCCCACGGACACCGCCAGTCCCCCGAGGCAGCAGCAGGCCAGGGCCAGCCGCGTGCACAGCCCAGGTGCCACCACAGCCGCGTAGCGCAGCGGGTGGCAGATGGCCACGTAGCGGTCATAGGCCATAGCGGCCAGCAGGAAGCACTCGGCCCCGCCCAGAGCCACAAACATCTGCATCTGAACAGTGCAGCCCAGGAAGGAGATGGGGCTGCCTCGGCCGCGGCCTGGCGAGGCCAGGTGGGCCAGGGAGCGGGGCACCACCGCCAGCATGTAGCAGAGCTCGATGGCTGACAGCTGGCACAGGAAGAGTAGCATGGGCGGCCGGCTGGCCACTAAGGCCACGGCCACCAGGATGAGCAGGTTCCCGCTCAGGGTAGCCAGGTGCACGGCCAGCAGCAGCAGGAAGAGCATGAGCCCCAGGTGGGGAGACTCCGCGAAGCCCTGCGGGAGAAAGCCGCAGGGCATGGTGGCATTGCGGGCGCTGTCCGCGCACTGGCTGCCCAGGGGTACCTGTGGGAAAGAAATGTGGGAAGGGAGAGGTTGTGGGCTACGCTCCTTGGGCGCTGCTGGTGAAGAAAGGGCTGGGTGGAATTTAGAGGGTAGGAGGGAGTAGGGCTGCAGAGAGGGAGGTGGGTTGATGGCTCCATTCCCATCCCCCCTCCCCATGAGGGACGTCTTATTAACTTGTTCTAAACAATGGTCCGGTTTCTCCTGCCTCTGGGCGGGAATTCTTACAGGTGCTTCTCAGCATGCTGCTTCCAAAGAAACCCTGATCTTAGGCCCGTCCTTTACAGTGCGCCTCTCCGGACCTCCGCCTACGGAGAATCCCCTCTCCAGACTCCACGTATGTTGTGGGTCCTGCACAGCCACCGGTATTAGTCCTCCTCAGCCTCAGCTCCCCGGGGCAGGAGCTGTGTCTTTAGGCTCTATTTCCTCCTCCCTGCTCTACTCTGCCACTTCTGAGTTGCTTGTCGAGTGTCTCAGAATCACAAAGACGTAATGCAGATGAGGATCTTAGCCATCATCTCATTCAGCCTCAAAATTTTAAAGAGAAAAAAAAAGAAGCTGGGGAGGAGCAGGATGAAGGGCTTAACTGCTCACAGAAGGTTAGGACCAGAATCTGCATTCCTGAGGCTGAATCCAGAAATTCCCACGACCCCATCTGAGGTTGGTAAAAAAGGTCACTGGCATCAGTCAGTCAGTCCATATTGATTTAGCCTTAAATAGAGACCCGAGTCTGTGCCTGGCACTGAGGCAGACACTTAGGCAGCAGGGGATGGTTAGCAGAGAGGCCTGACTGGGCACATCAGGAACAATGTGTCCTAACAGTCTTACTAATACTCTGCCAGCATGAGAAAAAGTGATGTGTATCTGTCTTAACTCGCCCTTCAGAGGGAGCAGTCCATTCCAGATATGCTGTCGGAACACAGTCTCTTTCTAAGCATTATCCAGTGACTCATGCAGGCAACATTTGGAGAACATTTGATAGCGTGTGGGTTGGCTGCAATTGTTATAAACCTCTGGAGTCAGGGAACATGAGGTCTAAGAAATTCAAGGCCATGCCAACTAGAGGAGGACGTTTGATTTTTCCAGTAGTTATTAATGGTATCTCTTTTTAATTTTAATTGTAAGTTCAACCATTATTTCCTCTTAGTGACTCTGAGTCACTGTCTATAATCAGTGTTGGAAGTGGAGTTTGTGCCCGTTGTTACACTACAGAGTGCAACAGCAATGAAGCTGGGCCACGGGCGACAGGTAAATTGGATGCGAGAACCAGAAAGAATGCAGAGAGCTTGGCTTTTGCTATTAATGCTCCTTTCTGAGATAGTTCTGGGGATTTCTATTTATCAGCGTCAACCTGTGCTCTCTTTTTTGTCATCCGAGGGGAATGCCTTCAAACAGATGTTTGCATTGCAATGGAGGAGGAATAGGGTGGGGTTGTGGGTGGGTCTGAGGGATGTGGAATCACTTCCCATCATTTTTCCCCCAATATTCAGCCACCTGGACAAATTTAACAAACCTGCGTTGAGTGCCTCTTCCCTGCCAGGTGTCGTAGCTGTGGGTGTGACCGAGAGAGAAGGCTGACTGTCCTGGAGGTTCAGACAGGACGAAGCTGTTGAAGTAACCGGCTCTCTTCACTCTGCTTACCCCTCGGTCTTTTACTTCTTCCTTTCCATCTCCTTAGAGAAGCAGGGTGTTGTGGGTAGAGAAACACAGACAGTCCAGTTCTTCCACCTTCATGCTCACGCTTCACAGAAATGGAGACGACGTGGAAGGCTGGGCAGTGGCTCCAGTAACTCTAAGCTCAAGGTATACCACGTTTACAAACAAGGCCATGGAATGCAAGCCAGACAGTTTAGTTCAATCAAAAGGAGACTTGAGTATTTCTACTTTGTCTAGAGTTTTTAGGAGGATTTGTCACAAACTCTAGGAATGTATGTTAGAAATGTCTTTTCCCTGGGAGGGAGAAGGGAAACAGACACTTTCACAACTTCAACAATTTGGTCTGTTCAAAACCAGGCTCCAGCCTAGTAGGAGAAGCTACAGGGGGAAAAGAAAACACCCACTTCGTCCTCCAGGGCCAGAAGGTCTATATTCTCACTCTTCAACAGTAATAGCTAAGAGAGTGTCAGGCAAATGCTCGTAAGGACTTAATACATTTAACTCACTTAATCCTAGCAACAATCTGATGAGGTATGTGAACTCTTACTGTACCTATCTTACCGGTGAGGAAATTGAGGCCTAAAAGAGTTAAATGTCATGAAGCTAGTTAGCAGTAAAGCCAGGTTTTCACTCAAGCAGTTTAGTCCCTGCTAGTCCATGGTCTTATCCACTATACTGTCTTCCTTACTTATCACTCTCCTAAAAATTCTTCTCACATAAGACACAACCTCTTCCCACATCTCCTACCTTCCCCTGTCCAGAACTTACCTGTACTCTCCTAGGCATTTCTATTCTCAGATTTCCCTTGGCTGACATTTCTTCTTAGGACATGTGGATGTGAGCACTAATACAGATCATCTAAGATAGCAAATCTAAAAATAATTTCTCCTTAGCCTTGACATTCTTCATTCCTATTGTTACTGTTCTGACAGATCTGCTTTCCTAATTGTGTAAGGCTTCATGGAGCACCCACAGATTAATGGCTGGCTGGTGGCCTGGGACATCTGGATGCAGCTGGAAGCCTTGCTGGGCTGGGGCCATAGATCTGGGATTTGATATTCACTGTGTAGAATAATTAAAATTATCTGTAATAATGATGTTTTTTGATCAGTCATTTAATAGCCAATTGAAACACTTCTAAGGAGAGTTTATGCGGAGATTTGAAAGGCAGACAGGTCAGGCTCCTCTGGGTCTTGAAGATTCCATAAAATGCTGAACTAGCTTGAAGGTCAAATGGTCCAGATCCTCATGCTATAGCAAGGGATGCCCCATAGAGGACATATAACCAGCCTGGGACCTCACCACTGTCTGTTGGCAGCAGAACTGGGCTCTCAACTCCTGTTTGATGGTTCTATTTCTGCCAGAATTGTCTTCCAGGGTAGACCTGAGTCCACTGATCCAGTATTAAAATTGTTTACAAAAACACCAGAGGAGAGGTCACAGAAAAATCAGATCATTGTCCCATAGGAGGTTAAATTTAAAGTTGTACATAGGCCTGAATTTCCATAATTTGACTTAATAACCTGTCATGAGCATCTGGTCTATGAATTTATACAAATTGTTCTGAAATCTATTTTCGTCCAGTGCTTTTTTTTTAAGGAAAAACACACACCATGCATTCAAAAGATTTTTCCTTTTTCTTTTCCTTAATCCTCAATGAAGTAGAAAGGCTCCCCACAGCCTAAATTTTTGCTCTGTTATTTGATGGGTGCTTGATTTGGGTTGGGGACAAGCTAATTAACACTTCGGAAGCCTTGCCTCCTCACTGTTGAATGGGGGTTGTACCAAAGGAGGGACGTGTGAGTATTCCGTGAGACAGCATGCAAAAACTAGCACAAAACCCCACACAGAGCAGGTGCACAACAAGGCTGGAAAACATTCTCATCTCTGTCCTTCAGGCCTTGACAGGCTTAGATTGTATTTCTTCTGAATATTCATCTTTCCACCATGAAAATCTCCTCACCCCTTGATGGTGTCTCTTCAGGTGCCTTTTCCGTCTTTCTGGGATCCAAGAAACAAAGGTATACATAGTACTCTGGATTTAGGGGAGAATACTTTTCTCATGGGGAGAAAAGTAGAGATAGACATAAATAAGTCTCTCTCTACCTATGATCATTATGATGACCATCATCTTTCTCCCCCCACCTCTCTTTCTATCTTTTAACTTTTTTTTTCTCTTTGGTTTCCTATCATCTTTATAAGACTGTACAGACTATGGAAGAAGACATCTATGAATTCAAATCCTGGCTCAACCACTTACTAGCCACATTACCTGCGGGTAATGTACTCAATTCCCCTGTTCCTCAGTCTCTTTACATCTAAATGGAGATAACGGTATCTAGTTCATAGGCACTCTACAAAGGAAGCTCACAGCACAGTGCCGGGCACAAAGCGGACATGAAGAGATGGTTATTAATCACATCATGTTATAACCCAACTTCTGCAGTATGATGTCAGCCTTTGGGCTCCACCTGCAGAGCAGCTGACAGCTGTAATTACTATAATGACTCCTTTTCCTATGTCATGAGCCTTTTCCTTGGTTTGTGACAGATAACTTGAAACCCAATTAACATATATTTGCATTATTATATATTTCAAATTTAGATGTGTGTTCTGAAATAAAATCCCTTGAATTAAAAAACTCAGTTACCTTTTTCTTGCTTTGTCACGCAAAATTACATCTTTCAGTGTTTTGTTTTTTTTTTCTCATCAGTTTGGTAATTTCTTTACTCCAAGGAGCTAAATATCATCTTTGATTGTAAAGATTTCACTGTGCTCCTTCCAACCGTTTATAATCTCAGCCTCAACCCTGAGACAACCCTGGGACATGAGCCTCTTTTCTGGCATGATGTTTCTGTCTTGTGAACCAGTTTCTCTTACATGATAAAGCAGTCTACTGAGTCCCCATGACTAAATTTGGTAAGATAGCTTGTCAGAGCTTTTGACAGTCTAAATAAAAGAAGTCCTTGCTAGTTTCTTGTTGGCATCTTTATCCCCTAAAAGCATTTAAGTAGATTTAATAGGGAATGTTTTCCTTACACAAACATTCTTGCTTTTCTCCTTTTACAGCATTTTCTGAAGTATTTGTTGATCCTACATGTTATAAAAATGAGATGCCCTTGA
Source organism: Neophocaena asiaeorientalis asiaeorientalis (assembly GCF_003031525.2). Classification (NCBI taxonomy): domain Eukaryota; kingdom Metazoa; phylum Chordata; class Mammalia; order Artiodactyla; family Phocoenidae; genus Neophocaena; species Neophocaena asiaeorientalis. The sequence goes on along the minus strand of NW_020174578.1, from coordinate 1,495,014 downwards.
TATTTCTGTGTCTGCTCTGGAGCCCTTCTTAAAATGATGGTTACAATTCTGAATCTTTTAGTTCTCTAGCTCTGGGTCGATATGTTACCTTGGGTTTTGCATTTTGGCCAACATTTTCTTCTCAGTTTCCTGACGATTCAGAGTTACGTGACAATATGTGCACTTGTGTTAAGAGATCCCTGAATAGTTGCCACTGTTAGTTCTCTTTTCTCCAGAAATCAATTGTGGGATTAAAACTTTGAGTAAAGTGTCATTTCAGGTGCGCTGGTCTCTTTTATTTTCATCTGGAGAGGACATTTGAACCATACAAATCTAGGAGTCCTGCTGATTTTAGAGCTGGCTCTCTGCCTTTAATGCTTTTAAAGAAACTCTCTGCTTGAACAAAGCAGCACCCATTTAAACTAATATCTCTGACCCAGGCTTCCGCCAGAGGAAGAAGGATATGCTTCAAACATGAGCCCTTTAATCTTCAACATCAAAATTGTCCGGCAAAGAGACTGTCCCAGTTCTGGAATTGTGAAGGTCAACTTTATCACACATAAATGCATGATCATTGTGCTGTTACATACTTTTTAAAGTATTCTAGTCCTGAGGGTCAGTTACTTTGTCTACTTGAATAAATATTTGCAGTTTTGCTCTATAAAAAATCTAATTTGGGACTTCCCTGGTGGTGCAGAGGTTAAGAGTTCGCCTTCTGGTGCAGGGGACATGGGTTCGATCCCTGGTCCAGGAAGATCCCACATGCCATGGGGCAGCTAGGCCTGTGCACCACAACTACTGAGCCTGAGCTCTAGAGCCTGTGTGCCACAACTACTGAGCCCTCATGCTGCAACTACCGAAGCCCGTGCATCTAGAGCCCGTGCTCCGCAACAAGAGAAGCCACCGCAATGAGAAGGCTGCACACCCCAAGAGTAGCCCCCGCTCGCTGCAACTAGAGAAAGCTGGCACACAGCAGCGAAGACCCAACACAGACAAAAAAAAAAATCTAACTTGTTTTCAAAATTTATTTAAAAAATCAGCTGTTGTTTTCCATGAATTTGGTTTTAATAGGTTTGAGAATACTTTTAATTTCTGACTTCGTCTTGTGCTACAAAATAGAGAATTCCCTCAAAAACCCAGAAGCCTCTGTTTCTTATTGGCCACAGACTGAGAGTTGGAACTAAGTAATGGGGCAAAGCAGCTGCATGGATGAGGAAATCAAGGCTACCTCAGTTCTGTCAGGGTATTTTCATGATTCATTAAAATGGGGAAAAAAAACATGGTTAAGGAAAAAATGTTGATTTCCTCGGCCAGCCACCTTCCAGGAGAGAGAGCTTCTGATATCTTTGGAATATTGTCTCAGAAAGCCATGGACGCCTCAGAAAACCTATCATCTGCAAGAGTCATGTGCATAATTTTGGCTTCAGGACCTTTTCCAATAGGACACTCCCCCTACCATCCTACTGCTTACCCCTGAGTTTCTAGAAGAGACTCCTGTGGTTGCTGAGAAAGAGGAACAAATTACTAGATGAAATAAGATAGAATGCACAGGATTCAGCCTGCCCAAGTGTGGGCTCTGATGGGGGACTGGTCTTCTTCAAGGGAAGCCCTGTGGCCGGTGTCTGGGGCATAGGGATTTAGTGCTTTGTCCAGGATGGGAGGCATACATGGAGCTTTTCCTGTCATGGTATCATCAGTGGTCAATTTTGTGTCCCATGAGGTAGGATGATAATCATAGGTAACACCTTTTTGAATACTTTCTTTTCTGCCTCTGAGAGTTGAAGAATTCATATTTTCTTCAATTCTATTCTTACATATTATTCTAGAGAAACAAGATATTATTGGATGCCTCTCGCCATGAAAACTTCCGTTCACTTGAGAAGACAGAACTCTCCCATTTTTAGATGAGAAAGCTGAGGCAGAAGAGATGCATTGGGGCAAAGTCATTCAATAAAAATAGAAGCAGAACCTAACAGTCCTGGCATTTGTAGCTGCCTCGTGTTTCTCAAGCCCAACCCTACCTCAGTGCACCCAAGATTGAAGGGTTCCACAGCTTACAGCGCCTTGAACACCGGGTTCTCCATGGTTTATTGCTGTGAAGCACCAGATCTGATCTAAGGAGGGTGGTCTTTCTCTCACCAGCAGTTATCTCTTTTGGGTAAACCTACTCGGGAAGTATTTTTATTTCCTTATTTTCATACTCTGCTCTCGATGTTTCCCTCTCTTCCTCTGCCCTCCTACCCCACAGTCTTCTTACCTGGGCTCAGAGACAAGGGTGACTTGGAGATGGGTGGAGAGGAGGTTCAGATCATGGTGACTGGAGATTAGAGAGATCACAGGCAAAATGAAAAACAGCAGACTTTAGAGCTGCAGTGGGCAGGTGTAGAGGAGAAGGGCTTGAAAGGAGAAGAATGAGGGATGGAGACACTGGAGAGGGGCGAGCGCCGGGAGGGGATTTCCCACAGCAGTTTCTGATTCGCTGTGTCTGGTCGGTACTATAATCTTAGCCTGCTTTATATCCCTGGAGAGTTGGGAGGAGAAGGTTATACTAGTCCCTTCCAGAGGGAGGGCAAGAGAAAAAGCATCCTGTGATTAATTCTCTCGTCATAAAATCCCTCCTCAAGGTTGGAGACCTAGGAGGGCTTGGCACACGTGCAGTGACTTTGCAGCTGTCCAGAGAGAAACAACTCCCTATTTCATACTGACCACCTGCCGAGTTCTCTCTGCCCCACTGGTGCCACAGTCTTTCCCTAGAGTGTTCCATACTCCTCTGTCATCACAGCAATTCTCATCTGTGCATGTGGTAGTTCGAGAACCTGTGGAGAAGGATCAGGTACCCGATGGGTCTAAGCTGTGTTAGTTTGTCCCATGTCTAGAGCAGGAAGCTAGCTGGATGTTGAGATGCATGAATGAATTGTCTTTAACTCTCACGTGTGTCCAAGGACCCCAGAAACTGCACTAGGAAGCTTCCACCACGGGATACTCCTGACAACTCTGGCAGGTCCCTCTAAGTTTGAGAGCTGAAGACTTGCTCTTGATTTCTCGGTTATTATCCTGCCTGTCCACCTGTGTACATGCACCAGAATCACAGAACTGTAGAGGTCATTTGCTCCAGTTCATTTACTCGTTCACTTATACTTTAACTGTTCAACACATGATGCTTATTGAGCACCTACTATGTGCCAGGCTTTGATCTAAGTACTGGGGTATAGATCAAGGAGCAAACCAGACAAAAATGTCTGTCTTCATGAAGCTTACATTCCAGGGAGAAGAGATAGACAATAGCCAAATTAGGTAAATTATACGGCATATTTGAAAGTAAGTCCAATGGAGAAAAATAAAGGAGGATAGGAAATGTGAGGGGGTGACATGCAATTTTAAATAGGATGTTTGAGGAAGGCTTTAGTGGAAAGGAGACATTTGATGCAAAATTTGAAGGAGGTAAAGAAGTGAATCATGTGGATATCTGGGGAAGAACATTCAAAGCAGAATTAGAGATCCTGAATGGAGAGCAGGTCAGGTGTGCCTGAGGCACAGTGAGGGAGCCCAGCGTGGCTGCGGTGAAGTGAGGACAGAATAGTGGCAGATGAGGTCAAGAAAGTTGTGGACAGCCAGTAAGAGGTGCCTTGCAGGGGATTGCGAGAGACTGGCTGAAAGACTGAAATGATGTAAAAAAGGTCAGTCTGGTTGCTGTGTTGAGAATAGACTTTAGCGGGGCAGGGTGGAAGCAGAAATCAGCAATGCAGTAATCCAGGTGAGGGAATATATGATCTAGATGAGAATAGCAATAGAAGTGGGAAGACATGGTTGGGTTTTGAATGCATTTCATTTATTATTTCTTTTTTAAAAATACATTTTAAATGTAGAGCCAGCAGAATTTCCTGATGGGTTGGACATGGGATGTGAAAGAAAGAGAGAGGCCAGAATGATTTTTTACCTGAGCAACAGGAAGAATAGAGGTATCATTACCTGAGATGAGGAAGGCTTCAGATGGAGCAAGTTTGGGAAGAAAGAGTGGTCAGAAGTTCAATGTGGGGCATATTAAGTTTGAGATGTCTGTCGGATGTCCAAGTGGATCTGTTTAATTGACATGCAATCTGCAGTTCACAGAAGTTCAAGTTAGAGGTGTAAATTTGAAGTCATCAATTATAGGTGATACTTTAAGTTACGAAACTGGGTGAGATCGTTATAGGAATGAGTATAGTTAGAGAAAAGAAAGGGTCCCAAAACTGATTGCAGGGGTTCTCCAAAATTAGGGCTCTAGGAAGATGAAAAGAAACCAGAAAGGGAGAACATGCAGGGAGTCTATAGTCTCCATTTTTCAGCTAGGTAAACCATATAATTGTGTCTGCCTATCACCAAATTTGCACATCTCCATCATGGAATATTTACATGGAGAATGATTCCATGATATAGTAGGATGACTTCCCCCATTGATAACAAACAGTTACTTCAATCCCTACATAATTCTTCTGTTAAAGGTAATGTGGAGGGTTGAATGGTGTTCTTACAGGGAGCAGTGGACCTTCCTCTTCCCTTTTCCCCTTCTTCATAAAGTGTAAGGAGTTATACCAGAGGCTGGAAGTGAGGGCAGAAACCCAAACCCTATGGTGAAGGAAAGAGTTGGAAACAAAAACTTCTGGGTTCTAAAATTGTAGATTTCTTTCCCCAATTTTTTTTTCTCTGTATACTTTAGGAAGTAATTTACTTTGTCTGAGCCTTAGTTCACATGACTAAATATAAGAATGATAATACAACCTGTGTCTAATTAGCAGATTTTGTTTTGACATTTTATTTTTAACAGTTTTATTGAAGTATAATTGAAATACAAAGAAAACTGTACACATTTAATTTGTTCAATGTGATGTGTTTGGACGTATGCAGACACCCATGATACCATCACCATAATTAAGGGAATAGACATAACGCAACACCTCCCAGAAGTTTCTTCGGGTCTCTCTTGGTCGTTTTCTCTCTCTCTCTCTCTCTCTCTCTTTCTTTTTGGTGGCAAGAACATTTAACATGAGGTCTACCCGCTTACCCTCTTAACAGATTTTGAATACAGTGTTGTTATCTATAGGCATGATGCTGCACAGCAGATCTCTAGTTTTACTCACCAAGCATAACTGAAATGTTTACCCTTTGAATAACAACTCCCCATTTTCCCCATCCCTCAGTCCATGGCAACCACTATTGTATTCCCTTCTTCTATGAGTTAGACTACTTTAGATTTTTCATATATGTGGAATTAAACAAACTGATATTTCTCCCATCTTACAGAAAGTCTTTCTTGGTCCTATTTTTCCATCTGGTTACCAGTTTTGTGCACTTGGAGAAAATCCTTAGGAGAGTTGTGTGCAGTTGCTCTCTATACTTCCTCTCCTCTTATTCTTTTTAAAAATAGCACTTCATTGAAAAAGCAACAACAAAATAACAGTTTATTGAGGTATGATTGACATGTAAAATGCTGTTTGGAGATTTTAAATGAGATCTTACTTATGAAAACTTTTATAAAACCTAAAGTACTCCATAAATGTCACTTATAATTATTACTATGTTGAAGAGCCTTGATCAACATATTTTCCAAACAGGACTCCATCCTGCCTTTCCCTGGCACTGAGTTTCAGCATGTAGAGGACCCTCCCATTCTCATTCTTTTTATGCACATAGTTTCCCTGTAAAGTGAGAAGCAGTTAGGAAGGGACTCAGTTTGGACAGGCCTCCTTAAGTGGTCAGGACTCACGGATGTGATGATACCGTTCACAAACAGCAGTGTATCATGGTTCAGAATTTTGGGAATGGTGCCAAGAGGATCTTGGACATAATTTACAGGATGTATAAGCCCTGACCTAAAGCAAAATTTACCAGTGACAGGAGTTTAGAGTTTTATACATAACATTTTCTTTGGCTGGAGTCTGGCTTTATTTAAAGAGCTGTGTCAACACAGGGATTGTCTGCTTGGGCCCAGGGATTCCTCAGAGGGTTGGTGCCTCTGTCGCCTCTTGGAGGGTTGGGATGAGTTTTCTCAGACTCAGAATTATGTGGGATCTGTGTTTGAACAAAGACTGGAAATACTTACATCATCTCTACATTCCTCAGCCATTTGTCACCAGATTGCAAATCCCTGCTTCTAGCGAGAAAAGATACTGCTGCTCTCTGACTTCAGCAGAGAAGAGGTCAGTCAGGTTATTGAGTTTGATGAATATCTATGGCCCTAAGGAGGAAAAGTTAATTTCTTTGCGGGTTTTGCATAATTTTTTTGGTAAATTTATAGAAATACAGGTGATAGGAAAAGAGCAATAAACTTAAAGTATCAAAAATAAATGAAATTATAATGCTACATAAAGAAATCAAGAGCACAGAAAAGAAACAAAACAGATCATAAACAAAACCTTAAGTCGATTCTCTGGCGATTCTAGGAAGACAGACAAATTTCTGGAATTTTCACCATGGAAAAGTGAGAAAAGATACAAATGAATTAAGAAATGAAAAGGTAGAAGTTAAAATAGATATAGTAGTGATTAAAAATAATAAAATAATATTATTAAATAGTATTTATGGATGCAGGTGACACATCTGAAAATAAAAGCCTAATTGGCCCAAGAAGAAATAGAAAATTTGTATAGAATTATGATCATTAATGACCTAGAGCTGCTACTGAAAATATAACCCCTCTGCCCTTCTCACTACTCCGATGGAAAATACTTTTACTGATGGACTTTACCAAACTTTCAAGATGAATATAAATATAATAATAAATATAAATAAAATAGAATATAAATATACTATAAAGTATATAATCCACATATGTTTTTCCAGAAAATGAAAAAAAGCAAGAAAAATTGCCCAACTCATTTTATGACATTTGCATAACCTAGGTTTAAAATAATTCTTATTAGTATATTATGTAAAACATATACACTAATTTTACAGATGAAAACATTTAAAAATATTATCCAAGGAAATTTAACATTTTTTAAAAAAACGACATATTTTTACCAAAGGGACAATTTTCCCAGGGATACACAGATGATTCAACTTCAGAAAAATCTACAAATTCACTCTCATGTTGGTTGACTAAAGGAAAACAGTTATCTCAATATACATGAAAAAAACCATGAGAATTCTTAGAAAGCTAGAACTAGAGAGGAACTTCATAACCTAATAAAAACTACATATAAAAATTCTACAACAAATGTGGTATTTAATGGAATCTGAGGCACTTCTTCTAAAATCAGGAGCAAGATACACACTATAAGTATAAATGATACTTAACAGCACAGTACCTACAATTCTAGCCAGTACAAAAGGAATGAAAATAATAATTGATATGGAGGAGAATATAATTATTTGCTGACGATATGATCAGTTACATTTAAAATCTGAGAAAATTAATAGGCAAATGAGTCACACCAATAAGAAAGTTCAGCAAGGTTTCCTAATATAAGATTTACATACAAAGTAAATAGATTTTTTCTAAATCAGCAGTAATCAATTAGAAAATATCAAAATCAATTAGAAATTAGAAAATATCATACCATTACAGTAGCAACACATTATAAAATATATAGGAGTTAATTTAACAAAATGCACAAGAGCTTTGTAAAGAAAAATATATAAGACTCTAGTAAAGGACAAGAAAGGAAATTTAAATAAAGGTAGAAACCATATTCATGAATGGGTCATTAAAAATGCCTTTTTTCCTTGTAAAAATGTCACCTTTTCCAAGTTTGAGATATATTAAATGCATTTCCAATAATAATTATGATAGGAAACATGAGGCAAATTAGTATATTGGTTTAAATATACATATAGAAAAATAAAGACCCTAAAATAACTAATAAAAATGTAAAATTTTAAACATTTTTTTCAAAGAGGAAAGAGTAAAGAGGATGAGTAACCCTCCAGATATTGACATACTGCAAAGCATCAATTAGTAAAACACATTGATATACATTTGTATAAGAAAAAAAATGGGCATTTGGTAAAAGATTGACACCTCAGAAACAGACCCATAAATTCAGGTGAACTTGGTAAAAAAAATTGATGGATTTGAGTACATTAAATATAACTATTTTGGTTAACAAAGGACAACCAACATAAGTAGAAATAATATTCCAGGAAGTGCTACTTGTATCATCAGTAATAAAAAATGGATTGAGTTATTTAAGGAAATATCACTAATTTAAGAAAACAAGAAAAATGGACAAAGGATGCGATCAAGCTGTTAAAGAAGAGGAATTTGAATGAATAAGAAGTCATTGAAGAGATGATCAGCATTGTTTTCAGCCAGAGAGAACAGCATTAAAATAGCCATGCAATCCCTCTTTTTTCTTTCTCCGTCATCACTGCTATGACTTGGATACTTGGCCTTCATTTTTTTTTTCTTTTTTTAACATTTTTATTGGAGTATAATTGCTTTATAGTGGTGTGTTAGTTTCTGCTTTATAATAAAGTGAATCAGTTGTTCATATACATATATCCCCATATCTCTTCCCTTTTGCATCTCCCTCCCTCCCACCCTTCTTAGCTGGTCACAAAGCACCGAGCTGATCTTCCTATGCTATGCGACTGCTTCTCATTAGCTATATATTTTATATTTGGTAGTGTATATATGTCCATATATACACTACCACTCTCTCACTTTCTCCCAGCTTACCTTTCCCGCTCCCTGTGTCCTCAAGTCCGTTCTCTAGTAGGTCTGCATCTTTATTCCTGTCTTGCCCCTAGGTTCTTCATGATCTTTTTAAAAAAATTTTTAGATTCCATATATATGTGTTAACATATGGTATTTGTTTTTCTCTTTTATTGTTTCTAGATTTTTTGATGATGGCCATTTTGACCGGTGTGAGATGATACCACATTGTAGTGGGTTTTTTTTGTTTGTTTGTTTTTTGCGGTACGCGGGCCTCTCACTATTGTGGCCTTTCCCATTGTGGAGCACAGACTCCAGACGCACAGGCTCAGCGGTCGTGGATCACGGGCCTGGCCACTCCGCGGCATGTGGGATCTTCCCGGACCGGGGCATGAACCTGTGTCCCCTGTATTGGCAGGTGGACTCTCAACCACTGCACCACCAGGGAAGCCCCGCATTCTAGTTTTGATTTGCATTTCTCTAACGAGTAGTGATGTTGAGCATTCTTTCATGTGTTTGTTGGCAATCTGTATATCTTCTTTGGAGAAATGTCTATTTAG
>NW_020174578.1:1292929-1485738 GCF_003031525.2 Neophocaena asiaeorientalis asiaeorientalis | reverse complement strand
TGCCTCCTTTATCAAAGATAAGGTGACCATATGTGTGTGGGTTTATCTCTGGGCTTTCTATCCTGTTCCATTGATCTATCTTTCTGTTTTTGTGCCAGTACCATACTGTCTTGATTACTGTAGCTTTGTAGTATAGTCTGAAGTACAGGAGCCTGATTCCTCCAGCTCCATTTTTCATTCTCAAGATTGCTTTGGCTATTCGAGGTCTTTTGTGTTTCCATACAAATTGTGAAATATTTTGTTCTAGTTCTGTGAAAAGTGCCAGTGGTAGTTTGATGGGGATTGCATTGAATCTGTAGATTGCTTTGGGTAGTATAGTCATTTTCACAATGTTGATTCTTCCAATCCAAGAACATGGTATATCTCTCCATCTATTTGTATCATCTTTAATTTCTTTCATCAGTGTCTTATAATTTTCTGCATACAGGTCTTTCGTCTCCTTAGGTAGGTTTGTTCCTAGGTATTTTATTCTTTTTGTTGCAGTGGTAAATAGGAGTCTTTTCTTGATTTCACTTTCAGATTTTTCATCATTAGTGTATAGGAATGCAAGAGATTTCTGTGCATTAACTTTGTATCCTGCTACTTTACTAAATTCAATGATTAGCACTAGTAGTTTCCTGGTAGCATCTTTAGGATTCTCTATGTATAGTATCATGTCATCTGCAGACAGTGACAGCTTTACTTCTTCTTCTCCGATTTGGATTCCTTTTATTTCTTTTTCTTCTCTGATTGCTGTGGTTAAAACTTCCAAAACTATGTTGAATAATAGTGGTGAGAGTGGGTAACTTTGTCTTGTTCTTGATCTTAGTGGAAATGGTTTCAGTTTTTCACCACTGAGGATGATGTTGGCTGTGGGTTTGTCATATATGGCCTTTATTATGTTGAGCTAAGTTCCCTCTATGCCTACTTTCTGCAGGGCTTTTTATCATAAATGTGTGTTGAATTTTGTCAAAAGTTTTCTCTGCGTCTATTGAGGTGATCATATGGTTTTTATCCTTCAATTTTTTAATATGGTGTATCACATTGATTGATTTGCATGTATTGAAGAATCCTTGCATTCCTGGGATAAACCCCACTTGATCACGGTGTATGATCCTTTTAATGTGCTGTTGGATTCTGCTTGCTAGTATTTTGTTGAGGATTTTTGCATCTATGTTCATCAGTGATATTGGTCTGTAGTTTTTTTGTGTGACATCTTGGTCTGGTTTTGGTATCAGGGTGGTGGTGGTCTAGTAGAATGAGTTTGGAAGTGTTCCTCCCTCTGCTATATTTTGGAAGAGTTTGAGAAGGATAGATGTTAGGTCTTCTCTAAATGTTTGGTAGAATTCGCCTGTGAAGCCATCTGGTCCTGGGCTTTTGTTTGTTGGGAGATTTTTAATCACAATATCAATTCCAGTGCTTGTGATTGGCATGTTCATATTTTCTGTTTCTTCCTGGTTCAGTCTCGGAATGTTGTGCATTTCTAAGAGTGTGTCCATTTCTTCCAGGTTGTCCATTTTATTGGTATATAGTTGCTTGTAGTAATCTCTCATGATCCTTTGTATTTCTGCAGTGTCAGTTGTTACTTCTCCTTTTTCATTTCTAATTCTGTTGATTTGAGTCTTCTCCCTTTTTTTCTTGATGAGTCTGGCTAATGGTTTATCAGTTTTGTTTATCTTCTCAAAGAACCAGCTTTCAGTTTTATTGATCTTTGTTATTGTTTCCTTCATTTCTTTTTCATTTATTTCTGATCTGATCTTTATGATTTCCTTCCTTCTGCTAACTGGGTTATTTTTGTTTTTCTTTTTCTAATTGCTTTAGGTGTAAGGTTAGGTTGTTTATTTGAGATGTTTCTTGTTTCTAAGGTAGGAATGTATTGCTATAAACTTCCCTCTTAGAACTGCTTTTACTGCATCCCATAGGTTTTGGGTTGTTGTGTTTTCGTTGTCATTTGTTTCTAGATATTTTTTGATTTCCTCTTTGATTTCTTCAGTGATATCTTGGTTATTAAGTAGTGTATTGTTTAGCCTCCATGTGTTTGTATGTTTTACAGATTTTTTCCTGTAATTGATATAATGTCTCATAGCGTTGTGGTCGGAAAAGATACTTGATACGTTTTCAATTTTCTTAAATTTACCAAGGCTTGATTTGTGACCCAAGATATGATCTGTCCTGGAGAATGTGCCATGAGCACTTGAGAAGAAAGTGTATTCTGTTGTTTTTGGATGGAATGTCCTATAAATATCAATTAAGTCCATCTTGTTTAATGTATCATTTAAAGCTTCTGTTTCCTTGTTTATTTTCATTTTGTTCATCTGTCCATTGGTGAAAGTGGGATATTAAAGTCCCCTACTATGATTGTGTTACTGTCAATTTCCCCTTTTATGGCTGTTAGTATTTGCCTTGTGTATTGAGGTGCTCCTATGTTGGGTGCATAAATATTTACAATTGTTATATCTTCTTCTTGGATTGATCCCTTGATCATTATGTAGTGTCCTTCTATGTCTCTTGTAATAGTCTTTGTTTAAAAGTCTATTTTGTGTGATGTGAGAATTGGTACTCCAGCTTTCTTTTGATTTCCATTTGCATGGAATATCTTTTACGTCCCTTCACTTTCAAGTCTGTATGTGTCCCTAGGTCTGAAGTGCATCTCTCGTAGACAGCATATATATGGGTCTGGTTTTGTATCTATTCAGGCAGTCTATGTCTTTTGGTTGGAGCATTTAATCCATTTACATTTAAGGTAATTATCGATGTTTATGTTCCTATTGCCATTTTCTTAATTGTTTTGGGTTTGTTATTGTAGGTCTTTTCCTTCTCTTGTGTTTCCTGCCTAGAGAAGTTCCTTTAGCATTTGCTGTAAGCTCGTTTGGTTGTGCTGAATTCTCTTAGCTTTTGCTTGTCTGTAAAGGTTTTAATTTCTCCATTAAATCTGAATGAGATCCTTGCTGGGTACAGTAATCTTGTTTGTAGATTTTTCCTTTTCATCACTTTAAATATGTCCTGCCACTCCCTTCTGGCTTGCAGAGTTTCTGCTGAAAGATCAGCTGTTAACCTTATGGGGATTCCCTTGTATGTTATTTGTTGTTCTTCACTTGCTGCTTTTAATTTTTTTTTCTTTGTATTTAATTTTTGATAGTTTGATTAATATGTGTCTTGGCGTGTTTCTCCTTGGCTATATCCTGTATGGGACTCTGCGCTTCCTGGACGTGATTAACTATTTCCTTTCCCATATTAGGGAAGTTTTCAACTATAATCTCTTCAAATATTTTCTCAGTCCAGTTCTTTTTCTCTTCTTCTTCTGGGACTCCTATAATTCGAATGTTGGTGCATTTAATATTGTCCCAGAGGTCTCTGAGACTGTCCTTAGTTCTTTACATTCTTTTTTCTTTATTCTGCTCTGCTGTAGTTATTTCCACTATTTTTTCTCCAGGTCACTTATCCGTTCTTCTGCCTCATTCTGCTGTTGATCCCTTGTAGAGAATTTTTAGTTTCATTTATTGTGTTGTTCATCATTGTTTGTTTGCTCTTCAATTCTTCTAGGTCCTTGTTAAACGTTTCTTGCATTTTGTCTATTCTATTTCCAAGATTTTGGATCATCTTTACTATCATTCTGAATTCTTTTCCAGGTAGACTGCCTATTTCCTCTTCATTTGTTAGGTCTCGTGGGTTTTTACCTTGCTTCTTCGTCTGCTGTGTGTTTCTTTGTCTTCTCATTTTGCTTAACTTACTGTGTTTGGGGTCTCCTTTTTGCTGGCTGCAGGTTCGTACTTCCCGTTGTTTTTTGTGTCTGCCCCTGGTGGCTAAGTTTGGTTCAGTGGGTTGTGTAGGCTTCCTGGTGGAGGGGACTAGTGCCTGTGTTCTGGTGGACGAGGCTGGATCTTGTCTTTCTGGCGGGCAGGTCCACGTTTCGTGGTGTGTTTTGGTGTGTCTGTGACCTTATTATGATTTTAGGCAGCCTCTCTGCTAACGGGTGGGGTTGTATTCCTGTCTTGCTAGTTGTTTTGGCATAGGGTGTCCTGCACTGTAGCTTGCTGGTCGTTGAGTGGAGCAGGGTCTTGGTGTTGAGATGGAGATCTCTGGGAGATTTTTGCTGTTTGATATTACGTGGAGCTGGAGGTCTGTGGTGGACCAATGTCCCGAACTTGGCTCTCCCATGTCAGAGGCACAGCCCTGATGCCTGGCTGGAGCACTAACAGCCTGTCATCCACACGGCTCAGAATAAAAGGGAGAAAAAAAGAAAGAAAGGAAAAGATAAAATAAAAGTTATTAAAATAAAAAACAAAAAATAATTATTAAGGAAAAAATTTTAAAGTAATTAAAGAAGAAAGAAAGAGAACAACCAAACCAAAAATGAAATCCACCAATGATTACAAGCACTGAAAACTACACTAAAAAATCAAAAACAAACCAAAAACATGGACAGACAGAACCCTAGGACAAATGGTAAAAGCAAAGCTATACAGACAAAATCACACAGAGAAACATATGCATACACACTCATAAAAAGAGAAAAAGGGCAATATATATATATATATCGTTGCTACCAAAGTCCACCTCCTCAATTTGGGATGGTTTGTAGTCTATTCAGGTATTCCACAGATGCAGGGTTAACTGCATCAGATACATCATGTTAACTGTGGAGATTTAATCCGCTGCTCCTGGGGCTGCTGGGAGAGATTTCCCTTTCTCTTCGTTGTTCGCACAGCTCCCGGGATTCAGCTTTGGATTTGGCCCCGCCTCTGCGTGTAGGTCGCCTGAGGGCGTCTGTTCTTCTCTCAGACAGGACGGGGTTAAAGGAGCAGCTGATTCGGGGGCTCCGGCTCACTCAGGCCGGGGGGAGGGAGGGGCATGGATGCGGGGTGAGCCTGCGGCGGCAGAGGCCGGCGTGACGTTGCACCAGCCTGAGGTGCGCCGTGTGTTCTCCCAGGGGAGTTGTCCCTGGATCCCGGGACCCTGGCAGTGGCGGGCTGCACAGGCTCCCCGGAAGGGGGGTGTGGAGAGTGACCTGTGCTCGCACATAGGCTTCTTGGTGGCGGCAGCAGCAGCCTTAGCGTCTCATGCCCGTCTCGGGTCCGCGCTGTTGGCCGCGGCTCCTGCCCGTCTCTGGAGCTCCTTTAAGCGGCGCTCTTAATCCCCTCTCCTTGCGCACCAGGAAACAAAGAGGGAAGACAAAGTCTCCTGCCTCTTCGGCAGCTCCAGACCTTTTCCCCCGACTCCCTCCCGGCTAGCCGTGGCGCACTAACCCCCTGCAGGCTGTGTTCACGCTGCCAGGCCTCTCCCTGCGCTCCGACCGAAGCCCGAGCCTCAGCTCCCAGCCTTCGCCCACCCCGGTGGGTGAGCAGACAAGCCTCGGGCTGGTGAGTGCCGGTCGGCCCTATCTTCTGTGCGGGAATCTCTCCGCTTTGCCCTCCGCACCCCTGTTGCTGTGCTCTCCTCCGTGGCTCCGAAGCTTCCCCTCCGCCACCCGCAGTCTCCGCCCGTGAAGGGGCTACCTAGTGTGTGGAGACCTTTCCTTCTTCACAGCTCCCTCCCACTGGTGCAGGTCCTGTCCCTTTTCTTTTGTCTCTGTTTTTCCTTTTTTCTTTTGCCCTACCCAGGTACGTGGGGAGCTTCTTGCCCTTTGGGAAGTCTGAGGTCTTCTGCCAGCGTTCAGTAGGTGTTCTATAGGAGTTGTTCCACGTGTAAATGTATTTCTGATGTATCTGTGGGGAGGAAGGTGATCTCCACGTCTTACTCTTCCGCCATCTTGAAGCTCCTCTCCTTGGCCTTCATTTTATATCTTCACATTAGCTTCTCAGGATCCAGATATCTTTTGTCAAGAAACAAAAGCAAAATTGCCCTATTTCTCAAGGGATTTGTATAAAAATTACTAATCAGAGCAGGTATGATACCAACACTAGACATGGAAAATAAGGAAGCTGGGTTTACATGAGGACAGCAGCTCACATGTTTATCTTCATTGATTCCACATTCTTACTAGACAGCTCTGAGCCAAGGACCTTTCATGGTAACTAGTTGCAACTTGGTGGAAAACATAACTTGTTGTTATTTTCCCTGTTTTTTTGAAGTTTAGTAATAAATACATGTGACAACTTTTGAACTATTTTTATCCCTTAGTTTGTGAAATAACATATTTACCAAATGTGAGTTTGAGGCTACACCCCAACCTCACTCAGATGGTTTAATGCATTGAATATCACACCTGACATTTACAAGATGCTAAACAAACTATTAAATGAAACAAGCAAGCAAAAACAAAAATCAACCAAGAATAAATGAGAAGCCCATTTTATAATCATCAAATTGGCAAAAATTAGAATGCCAGATGATATAAGGTCCTGGTGAGGTTGTGGAGAAATAGGAACCCTCCTGCACTGTGAGTGGAGGTATAATTAGTGCAGTTTTTATGGAGAACAACTTAATATTAGTGAAATTGCATCATGTTAATAGTCTGTGTCTGTGCAGTTTCACCTCTGAGAATATATCCCACACTTATTCTTCTGGAGAGACAGGAAAGATAAATTCTCAGAAGTTTACTGCAGCACAGTTTGAACCAGCAAAGAGCCGGAAATAACATGAGTGCCCAATAGTAGAGAAATAGGTAGGAAAATGTGCCACATGCAAATAATGGAATACCATGCAGGGGGTTAGAAGTAATGAGCTAGAATTAAGTATGTCTACATTAATAACTCTCCAAATATAATGCTGAGTAAAAACAGTAAGAAAAAGAAATGTAACATAATGCCAGGTATCTTAATTAAACACATGAGTGAGTACCTGAATAGAATAAGAAAAGAAGAACCTTGCATGACTGATAATGTAATTGTGCCGGAAGGTGATTATAGCCAAGTTAGCATTTTGCGTCACTCCCTGAGGCTTAGTTTTTCCCTTTATCCCCTGAAATCTGTGGGAATGGGAAAGGATATAATTGTTATAGCTAATTAATATCAAATAATGATTGATCCTTCCCTTATTACCGAGTCTTCTCATTTGAGGTCTGTGGTATCACCAATTCATATCAGAAATTATTGTCACCATTGTTTACAAATTTCTAAGATTACTTTTACCATCTTTGATGATTTCTCATAATAACAACTTCGAAATGTGAGGATGAGGGCAATATTTTCAACCTCCTTGCAGTCACATAATTCGTTCGTTAATGAAGCAGTACTGTTGAACCTTGTCCCTGATTTTCCTATCCATTCAGCTTCTGCTGCATTTTCAGTGACTTCGGCACTTAAGTTGTAATATACTAACCATACTTCCCATCCTTGACTATTCCCACCTTTTTGCTTAACTAGTAATGAGGAGATGATTTAAACTTCATTACTATCACCAACACTCCTCTCAGATAACATCTACTAAACCTTTTAACTAGTTGCACCCTTGTATGACTGCCTACTTACTGAAATTTCACCCATTATACTAGCCTACTTTCTGACCAGACACCTCCCAACCTTTCCCAATACCCCAATGCCTGGCTAAACTTCAAGTGGGTTCCTACAGATGCTTAATAATAGTTTGCTCATTTGCTGATGAAATCTCCACAGCTTCCCTGTCCACCAACCTTCTTCTATTTTTCTTATGCTTACTTCTGCTCACTTTATTCTGAAACAGATATTTCTTATTGATTATTGCCACTGTTTCTCTGTCTAATTCCACCATCCCCACTATATAATAGCTTAGAAAAGTTCCTGGAATACAGTAAATGCTCTGTAAATGTGTCCTGCTGTTCTTACTACCACCACTCCTACCATCTACTGCTATTCAGTCTCCTGGGGCCACCATATGTCAAACGATTATTATACATTAAGCCTAGTGCCAAGGATTTTACGTATGTTATCTCACTTAATTTAATACGTTTTTACTGAGAACACTGAAACCGTTCAAGAAAAATCTTTAGGCTGTACAAAATTGATCTCCTTAAAATTTGAGCCCTCCTCTTATCCTTTTTATCTCAGAAAAAGAGGTGTGTTCCTCCTCTCCAAGGCCAACACTTCAATGTGTATTTCATTCTCAATCCTTGTCTCTCACTCTCAAGACCATGTGTTCTTGTTTTCTGACTCTAGATTCTTTAGTCTCTCTCTTTCCGCTGGCTCCTTTCTCAGTCTTCAAATATGCTCAGGTCTGCCTAACTCGTCTTGAAAATCCCCAAGTTTGAACTGATTTCTGTATAAGATTCTATTATATTTTTCTCCTTCAGTTTTCACTATCTTAACACCTCTTCTTGCCTGAATTCTATGTTCCTAGAACCCACCTCTATTATTTCTGAACTAATCATAGTTGGTAATGATTTCCTAGTTACCAAACCGTCTTCTAAATCTTTAGTCTCATAGATTTTTCTAGTGCATTTGCCCCTTTGACTATCGTATCCTTAAAACTCTTCTTTCATTTGTATTACAGGACAGATTCTTGATTCTTGCATACCTTTCTGTGCACATTTCCTGGCTCTCCTTGCCTCGTAAAGGCCAGATGGTGAGCATGATATGAGGGTACCACCTGAGGGATGTTGGAAACAGAGCATGCACAGAAGGTCAGGGTTGAGGCAGCAGCAGAGTCATTATTCACGTTGTTGCAGAGAAACCAAGAGGACACAAGAAGGTAGAGAAAGCCAGAAGGTTCATATTCCTGGCGCCAGTTGAGAGCTGAGATAGCTGCAGTTGTAGGTGAAATATTATGAATGTCTGGGCATAGTTTGTCAAAGGGTTTACAAAAACTGATGGAGCTGGATGAAGGAAGGGCAGAAGGTGTGCAGGGAGCAGTTGGTTGCAGGTGTGCAGGGTGACAGGGAAGTAGGTTGGTTGGTGGGCAGAAGAACAGATGGAAAGCAAGGAAAAGGGTTAAAGAGAAGAAGTTTTGGCACCATTTACTTACCTCCTCCTAGTGAAGTTAATCTTGGCTTGACCTTGCTCAGAGGCCTGGGGGTAATTATAGCACGAAGCAGCAGACTGGGTGATCGTGAGAGCAAGGTGAAGACCTGGGTTGGTCTGCTTATTGGCAGTGGAAAGAGTAGAACCTGGCAGAGGTACAGATACAATAAGCAAGGCACTTGGACCATCGTCATCCTTCCTCTTTAGTAAACATCAGCCATCCACACATTTTATAGCTTTTTATTGTAGAAAGTTTCATATATACTTAAAAATAGAGTAGTACAATAAGCCTTCATGTATTTATTATCCAGTTCAGCAGTTAACATTTTGCCAATCCTGTTTAATCTGTCTTTGCCCCACACCCTTTGGATATTTGCTTTTGCTGCAGTGTTTTAAAGCAGATCCAGAGCATCCTGTTATTTCACACACAGATAAGTAAGTGCACTCATTTGTTTTGTATCTAAGCACCTGCACACACTGGTGCATTTTCTGCTCTGGAACAATTATTCATGTAGCTCTTCAGGTACGATATTTGAGTACCAGATGAGTCTTAAGAAGGAGTAGTAGCCTAAAAGCCCAGTGGGTTCTGCAAATGGATGTAATAAGGACTCTGGAACTAGTATCTTCTGCCTCCTTCAAATTTTGTGGCTTTAAGAGGCCCCACTAAGGACTAGACCTTATTCCATAAATTAAAGCAGGTTATTCCTTTCTTAAGCAGTCTTTAAAGTTGAAATTTGTATTTTGGGTAAAAAGGATTTTGTTATTTGAAAGTCTCTGAGCTAGTCTGATAAGCAACATTAGAATCATCATCATAATCAATCTGAGCTATAGAGCAGCTAACTCTGGGAGACAAATAAGTACTCGAGATAAATGAGCCAGACCATCAGGAGAGGCATGAAGGAATATAAAGCGTAACTAACAGCACAGTACTGCATACGGTGCCTCCAATAAGCGGTACCAAAATACGTGTGCTCAGTAATTATAGTGAACTAGCTGTAAGTCAGCAATCAGAACATATAACTTAATAAAGGATGTCTTTCCTAACATGTGAATTTACTTACCTTAGAGATCCCTTCAAAAAAATCACATTTCATGCTATGTTTGAATCATCTTCATTTAGAAGAATAAATCGTATAAGCCCAGGGCCATGTGGACAATCTGGGACGAGTGAGCTGAGCCCTCAGCAGGCCTAAGGTAGTTAGAGAAGTGTGGTGTTGAGCTCAAAGGTGGGCTTGATCTTACTTGGTCAAGAGCCAGTTTAAAGGCCAGGAGGGATCTGTACAGGGTACTAGTGGAAGGTAAGTTCAGAAAAGGATGTGGACCTGAGGACGTAGATGTCATAAACTGTTGTTTTGTGGAACATTAGTGCCAAGCAGATGTTCTTAAGTTTTCATTGAAAACAGTGTTCTTCTCAAGTGCATTTTGAAATGCAAATTTAAAAAAAGTTTCTGGTCTTGATCACATATTCAGGCTGTTAGCTAATGTTCATGTAAATGGAGAAGAGATGATAGTAGGTAGCATTTCTTTCTTTCCTTTTTTTAAATGAAGTGTCTATTATCCAAAGAGCATGTGTTTCTCAACACATAGTTTGGGAAACACCAAGGTAAGGAATTGATCTTATCTTAAAGGATATGAAGAGTCATGGAAAGTTTTTCTGCAGGAGACGAAGTGACATGTCACCAGGATTAATCTTGTGTGGTTTTAAGATGGAATGAAAAGGGAGAAAATGGAGACAAAGAGAACACTATAGTAATAGTTGAAAGGTGAAGTCATGAGGGCCTGGATTTGAGCAGTGGGTGTGTGAATAAAAGAGAAAGCTCACGTACGGGAGAACCTTCAGGTTCAATAGATAACTGAATGAGAAAGGTGAGGGTAAGGGATAAGTCAAGTGTTATTCAGAGTTTTTGAGTGTAGGCAAAATTTGTGACCGTTGACAGAAATGGAGGCATACGCAGAGAGAGAGCTAGTGAGCTGGAAAGGATGCTGAGGTCAGAACGGGACTCACTGAGCTGCACGTGGCCATTCAGGTGATGATGCACAACAGCTGCTGATGTGGGCGTGAAGCTCAGGAGAGGGAGGGCAGGGCAGGACATGGAAACTTGGAAATTTTTGTGGCTGGATTTTGAGTGGCGGAAGGCTGGTAGTAAGAGTCCATGCAGATTTTATAGGCAGTGTGGTACCCCAGAAAGAATAGACTCTGTCTGGAGTTAGAAAATCTGGTTTCTAATTCTATCTCTGGCACTTTGGACAAATTATTTATCTTTCCTGAACCTCGATAGATAGATAGATAGATAGATGATAGATAGGTGATAGATAGATATACAATAAAAATGTCTGTCTCGAAGGATTGTTGTGAAGGTTGACTTAGATAATGTTTGTACAGTATAAACTGTAAAGGGCGGTACCAATATTAGTTACTGCTATGAGTGTTAGAGTTAGCAAACTAAAATGTAAACTCCAGATTCAGAGATCAGTCCCAGAATAAGTGGGCAGTGAGTAAAGACCATTATAGTTCATGCCTACACAAGTGCCAGGGGCTTCCCTGGTGGCTCAGTGGTTAAGAATCCACCTGCCACTCCCTGACTTCAGACTATACTACAAAGTTACAGTAATCAAGACAGTATGGTACTGGCACAAAAACAGAAAGATAGATCAATGGAACAGGATAGAAAGCCCAGAGATAAACCCACACACATATGGTCACCTTATCTTTGATAAAGGAGGCAGGAATGTACAGTGGAGAAAGGACAGCCTCTTCAATAAGTGGTGCTGGGAAAACTGGACAGGTACATGTAAAAGTATGAGATTAGATCACTCACTAACACCATACACAAAAGTAAGCTCAATATGGATTAAAGACCTAAGTGTAAGGCCAGAAACTATCAAACTCTGAGCGGAAAACATAGGCAGACCACTCTATGACATAAATCACAGCAAGATGCTTTTTGACCCACCTCCTAGAGAAATGGAAATAAAAACAAAAATAAACAAATGGGACCTAATGAAACTTCAAAGCTTTTGCACAGCAAAGGAAACCATAAACAAGACGAAAAGACAACCCTCAGAATGGGAGAAAATATTTGCAAATGAAGCAACTGACAAAGGATTAATCTCCAAAATTTACAAGCAGCTCATGCAGCTCAATATCAAAAAAACAAACAACCCAATCCAGAAATGGGCAGAAGACCTAAATAGACATTTCTCCAAAGAAGATATACAGACTTCCAACAAACACATGAAAGGATGCTCAACATCATTAATCATTAGAGAAATGCAAATCTAAACTACAATGAGGTATCACCTCACACCAGTCAGAATGGCCATCATCAAAGAATCTACAAACAATAAATGCTGGAGAGGGTGTGGAGGGAAGGGAACACTCTTGCACTGCCGGTGGGAATGTGAATTGGTACAGCCACTATGGAGAACAGTATGGAGGTTCCTTAGAAAACTACAAGTAGAACTACCATACGACCCAGCAATCCCACTACTGGGCGTATACCCTGAGAAAACCATAATTCGAAAAGAGTCATATACCAAAATGTTCATTGCAGCTCTATTTACAATAGCCTGGAGATGGAAACAACCTAAGTGTCCATCATCGGATGAATGGATAAAGAAGATGTGGCACATATATACAATGGAATATTACTCAGCCATAAAAAGAAACGAAATTGAGCTATTTGTAATGAGGTGGATGGACCTAGAGTCTGTCATACAGAGTGAAGTAAGTCAGAAAGAGAAAGACAAATACTGTATGCTAACACATATATGTGGAATTTAAGAAAAAACAATGTCATGAAGAACCTAGGGGTAAGACAGGAATAAAGACACAGACCTACTAGAGAATGGACTTGAGGATATGGGGAGCGGGAAGGGTAAGCTGTGACAAAGCGAGAGAGAGGCATGGACATATATACACTACCAAACGTAAGGTAGATAGCTAGTGGGAAGCAGCCGCATAGCACAGGGAGATCAGCTTGGTGTTTTGTGACCGCCTGGAGGGGTGCGATAGGGAGAGTGGGAGGGAGGGAGACACAAGAGGGAAGAGATATGGGAACATATGTATAACTGATTCACTTTGTTATAAAGCAGAAACTAACACACCCCATTGTAAAGCAATTATACTCCAATAAAGATGTTAAAAAAAAAAAAAAGAATCCGCCTGCCAATGCAGGGGACACGGGTTCGAGCCCTGGTCCGGGAAGATCCCACATGCTGTGGAGCAGCTAAGCCCATGCGCCACAACTACTAAAGCCCGCGTGCCTAGAGCCTGTGCTCCGCAACAAGAGAAGCCACCGCAACGAGAGTCCCGCACACCGCAATGAGGAGTAGTCCCCGCTCGCCGCAACTAGAGAAAGCCTGTGTGCAGCAACAAAGACCAACACAGCCACACACACAAAAAAAGTGCCAGGATCTGAGGAGCTGAACTGGTATGGGGGAGGTAACGTAGGGTAAGAGTGGGCAAATAGTTTGTAACAAGGAATTCTGTTAGCAATTATTAGAGATCTACGCATTGGGAATCTGGGGCAGGTGGGGGCCAGCCCCTGGGTGCACTATATGAGGGAAGAAATCTAAGCAGCAGGCCTGGGGTGGAAGATAAGGACACCCACTCCCTTGGAATGCCAAGAGCTCAGCATTAGCAAGAGCAAGGCTGGCAACAGTCAGAATTGGTCTCAGAGTTTGGAGCAGAGAATACTTATGGGGGTCCTTCGACAATAAAAATACAACAATAACAATTAACTCTCCAGCACTTACTGTGTGCCAGGCTCTACTATAAGCTCTCCTCATACTGACTGAATCATTTGGTCCTTAGAGACAACCCTAGGCTTCTCAGTCTTTTGCAGATGAGGAAACTGAAGCCCAAAGCAGTGAAGTGACTTGCCCAGGTTCACACTGCTGGTTAGTAGCAGGGTCAGGATTCGCAGGGAGTGGGCTGGCTTCAGAGTCTGCCTTTTACCTTGGGCCACAGTTCTAGTGTTAGAAGGGAGAGGAGGTTTCCTAGAGGGTGGATAATCCATTCAACAACCCACATTCCGGGGGTCTGGAGATTTTTATTGCTAATCCTTGTTCTTTATACCTCTGTACTCTCCATCGCCACCATTAATTAGCGTAGTCACAGTCACTGCATTAGTCCTGCGACAAAGGGTGGTGGCTTTTCTTAGTCTACTGGATTCTCTGTTACGGAGGCAGAGCAATGCGGGGTGGGCCCAGGGCTCTGAGAAGGCTGGGTTTGAGGCTGACCCCACTCTGTGTGGCTGTGTGCCCTTGGCTGTTAACTTAAATTCTCCAAGCCCCAGTTTTTTCATCTGTTGCTTTAGACTAGTATTGTGTGTGAGGAGTCCATGTACAGGCTTTGGAATCACACACTTTGAATCCTGACTTGGCCTCTTATTAGCTGTGTGCTGTTGGGAAAATGATGGACTTTTCTGTTTCTCTGTTTCCCCATGTATAATATTGGGATAACAGCAATCATACCTGTGCCAGAGAGCTGTTCTGAGGATTTAATAGAATATTAGCCCCGATACCTGAGGCTCAGTCAGTGTTCTCTATATGCCAATTTATAGGGTTATGGAGAGGGTGCAAAGTTGCTCATTCTGTGCTGTGGTGAGTGCAGTACATGGCACAGAGTGAGTCCTCACTAGACCTCATATGTTATTATCTCCTTGTTTATCCTAATGCTTTTACCACAGAACAACAGCAGTGCACGGCCCTCATTCTTTTCCTTGAGGACTGAACCTCTGCGTGTTCTTAGGGGATGTATCTCTTGAATGTAGACGGCCTGTAGGTAGGATTGAATCTAAAATTCAGTCTTGTTACTGATTCCAGAATACAGAGAGATATTTTTGTCTTCGACTACTGGCCGCAGGGCAACATCTTCCCAGCTCCTTTCTGTGGTCTCACCTGGAGCGCTCTCCTGCCCTTTGTCGCTCTCTGAAGGCTTCGCAGCAGGGCCCTTAGCCCTCCAGAAGAGCCCTCACAAGGCGTGGCTCTGTGGCTTCAGGAGCGATGGCTGGCAAGTCTGCTACCTCCACTTACTTTTGGCTAGATGACCCCTTGTAAGCTTGCTTCATGAATCTTACCACATACCCTACCTCACCCTCAAGCTCCTGGCAGGAAAAAGCACTTCTGTTTTAGCTGGAGTTTTATTTTTATCAAAGTTAAAAAATTATGTAAGACTGAAAACAGTATTTCCCCTACTCTGCCCCTGTCTGCCTCTGACTTCTGTTCCTCAGTATCTTAGTCTATTATTGGTTGATATTTTTTTTCTTTTTTTTTTTTAGTTTTACGTATTTCTCAACTTTCTATTGTGGAAGATGGGAATTTGGCTTTCTTACACTCCTCCCCAACACAAACACACACAAGACAAATACACATACTTCCTTTCCCCATAGAATAATTACATCATTATCTTGGTATAGAGCAATATTCACTGTATCCGTTATTGTAATTATGTTAAGAGTATTCATGGATGAGCCGTAGGTTACACTATTATCACCAATTATTAAATTTCCTTTCTTGTAAAACTTTCATTTCCCCTAGAGTTAATAATTACCTCATTTTTGTTTGTTTGCTTAGCTTTCTAGGTAGCTGTTAGTACTTCACCCCATAGCACTGAGCCAATAGTGTAAAGCTGTGAGTACATTTAAACATATCAGCAATATGTCAGTTTCACCGTTGTCATGGAGACGTCCCCCCTGGAGTGGAAAACTACTGCTCCAGCTGGATGGTTGGTCTTTGCTCACTGTATGTACATCTTGTCTTCCTCGCATTGATGGCCCTTTATGCACATCCTGGAGATTACCTTCACTTTCTCTGGGGTCCCTGTTTCCTGGATGCCCAATGCTTCTCTCTCTCATTTATTCCCTTATTTGTTGGAAAATATTCCCCTAGAAACTTCCTTAATATAAGGAATATGAGAAAATAAAGATGTTGTTGTCTTTAACATCTGTTAATGTCTATCTGTCCACACAATGGATTCATACTTTGGATGGATATAAGATTTTGTGCTGAAACTCATTATTCCTCAGAATTGTGAAGGATCATTCTATTGTTTCTGGCCTCCCGTGTTGCTTTTGAGAAGTCCAATCGCATTCTGAATCTCAACCCTCTTCACATAACCTATTTCCGTCTTTCTCTCTGAAAACATTTTGTGTCCTCTGTTTGTCCAGAATAACCTGACATATCATGGCACTGTGCCTGTGGGTGGGTCATTTTAAAATTGAATCATGAGTACTTCAGTGGGTTCAGTCTTGAAGCTCAAGGCTTTCGCTTCTAGGAATACTCATTTATTATGTGTTAGATAATATTCTTCACTTTCTTTGTTCTTTCTTTTTGGAACTTCTGTTCAGGACCCTCTGGACCACTCCTCTTTCTTTTTTCTCAGGTATGATTTTTCTCTAGTTTTTCCTGTATGTTTTTTTCTTTACTTATATAAGGGAGATTTTCTTGAATACCTTCCTAAACTTTCATTGAATTTTTCATTTCTACTGTCAAAGTTCTGATTTTAAAGAGCATTTTATTCTCTGTTGTTTCTTTTTCTTGTGTGACGTGATGTTCTATTTGTTTTCACTTGATAGATGGAATATCTTGTAATTTCTCTGGGGAGATGCATTATATATATTTTGTAATAATTTTCTTTCTCCTGAGAATTTTTTGTGTGTATATTTTCTCTAATGTTAGAGGTTTTTAAAATGACTGATGCTTCCTAGCTTTCTGCCGTATTTATGAGACAATAAAACTGTTTAGAAGCACAATATGTACAGACAATTCTTGCTGGTTGGTAGGCTTCAGCAGTTGAGTGGTGCCTCCGCTACTTCGACAGGGGACCTCTCAATGTCACGATCATAAATTTCTTCTACTGACTTGTCAGTGTACTCAGAAAGAAATTCACATATCTCTAGCTGGTAGGGTATAAGTCTGGCTGCCAACATCTCGGGTGAAAGGGGTTTGAGGGTGAAATGGGGAAGAAGCCTCACTCAGTGTCTGTAAACTACCCCTGTTCTCGGATGTGTATGGAGTCCCTGAGTACAGAGTTCCTCTAGTTCAACCTCTTCATCTTCACCTGGGGTAGAGTGGGGGCAGCTCACTGACTGTATGGATCTCACTGCTTTTGTGCAGACTTTTTAACCAGACCTTATTTCTTCAGCTTTCAAATCCCGACTCTTCCCCAATTCCAGAGACTTTCTAGTAATCTACAGCATAAATCTAGCCTTTAAGAGCTACTATATTTCCAGCTTGGTTTCTGTTTCCCTTGATCTGCTAAGTTGGTTACCCATCAGTTTGTGTTGCTCTCATCACTGCTCCTGTTCTCTTGATCCCCTTGAAGATTTACACCTTTTGTAATTCCTTAATTGTCATTTTAGCGAGGTATGAGAGGGAGAAGAGGTAAATCTCATGCATAAATGGACGTTTCTTGAGAAGCACTTGCACCGTCTTCGGCAGGGCATGTGTGGTTACCAAGCATGGAAGATAGTTTTGTTTTTGTTTTTTTCATTTATTTTCCTTCCTGACAGCAGCCAGATTTGGTTTTAGGATTTAACTCCTTCATAGTCAGATGAAACAATAACCACTGGTCCTGCTCTCTCCAGTCAGGGGCTGGGCATGTGGCCCATGCTGAGCCAGACTGATTCTTCCCCTTAAGATTTCAGTCTTCAGAAGATGTAAGACAAGTCTGAAGATACTTGCCATTCGTCCATCCCATCCATGGCATCCTAACTAGATTTCTTCTTCTATTAGACAATTTCTGGTTTTCTTGCCTTCTAGATTTCAGAAATGACTGCTGACTTTAAAAAATGCACAATGTGAGAGTTTCTAGTTAAGTTTTATTTGGGGCAAAATGAGTAATATAGCCTGGGAGACAGCATTTCAGATAGCTCTGAACAGCTGCTCCGAAGAGGTGGGGGGAAGGTCAGTATATATTTGTGATTTTGGTGGAGGGGGAGTACATGCAATCAAGCACATATTGTTTGCAGAAGGTGTTTGCTAGTCATGAGGAGTAGTCATCACCATGAAAGATTTTAGCGCTTTTCTAGATATGAGGAGATGCAAGAATTGGGATCATAAAATAGGCGCCTGAAAATATCTATCTGAAGACCTGTTCTGCCAGTTTCTCCCAGGGGCGCCTCACTTCTGCTCTCCCCCCTGAACTCCTTTCAGGGCTGTTGAAAAGCAGCAGCTGCAGCAGCACATGTTTTAATCCTTGTAGAGGGAGATGGCAGGTGCCAAGTTGTAGTTGACACTTTTATTACCATTGGTTTCAAATCTGATTCTATGGGCTTCCAGTCAATTTTATTAGCTTCTGATAATGTTTCAGTAATTTCACACTAGATTTTGTCATTACTCTAAGGCTGTGTAAAAGTTGCCATAACTTTGATTTGGCGAAAAGCTGCTTCATTACCCAACCCTGCACATTTCCAACTCACTAAGTTTTCTCTAAATTCTTGCAAACTGACCAGTTCTTTCCTCAGTTCAGCTCTTTTAGGTAGCACCTCAATAATGTAGCTAGTAGCAGTCAGCTCATCTTTCAACATTCTTCTACAAAACATCTTTGCTTAATGTTATAATTTTGGTAAGGAATTTTTTTTTTTTTTTTTTTCCGGTACGAGGGCCTCTCACTGTTGTGGCCTCTCCCGCCGCGGAGCACAGGCTCCAGACGCGCAGGTTCAGCGGCCAGGGCTCACGCGCCCAGCCGCTCCGTGGCATGTGGGATCTTCCCGGACCGGGGCACGAACCCGTGTCCCCTGCATCGGCAGGCGGACTCTCAACCACTGTGCCACCAGGGAAGCCCAACGTTATAATTTTGTTAATGACAGTTTCTGTCTTACAAATGATCACAGTCACAGTTTATGCCAAATGCCTTGCCTCTATATAATACACACCAGCATTTTTTCAGCTTCCACCAACAGTCTTCTTATAGCCTAAAGCTAATGCCACATATTCCAAGTTTTTGTTATGTCAGTACCTCACATCTATGTTTCAATTTGTGTTTCAGTCAGCTATTGCTATGTAACAAACAACCACAAATCTCAATGTTATATGACAAGATTATGCAGTCTTCATCAAGTTCCCTTTACATCCTTGTGAAAAATAAGTCGATCATTTATGTGTGAGTCTATATCTGAATTCTACGCTTTTACATTGATTTATGTGTCTGTCCTTCCACCAACACTACACTGTCTTGATTAATGCAGTTTTATAGTATGCCTTGATATGAGGTAGTCCTCCAGGTTTGTCTTTTTCAAAATTGTTTCAGCTCTTGCAGTTCTTTCGATTTTTTTTCAATGTAAATTTTAGAACCAGCTTCTCAATTTGTACAAAAAATATCCCACTGTAACATTAGGATTGCATAGAATCTATAAAACAGTTGATGGGGAATTGACATCAAGACTTTCAACTCATGAACAAGGTAAATCTCCTATTTGTTTAGGTCTTTGATTTCTTTCACCTCTTTTTTGGAGTTTTCAGTACAGAGATCATAAACATATTTTGCTAAAGTTTTTGTGTTACAATGCACGAAATTATTTTGTATTTTTTGGTGTTATTATGACGTTGCTGTTTGCAATTTTCCAGTTTCCATGGGTAATATATAGAATATATACAGAAACATGATTGATTTTATACTATCAGTAAATTGAACTTATATTGGCCTAATATCCATTGACCTTGCTAAACTTACCTTCTAGCTCTATTAGCTTCCTTGTAAATTCTTTGGGATTTTCTCAGTATACAACCACGTCATCTGTGAAGAGAAACATTTTTATTTCTTCCATTGCAAACTGTATGTCTTCATGTCTTCAAGTCTCTTATTTATATCTACTTATTGCAATGAGTAGAACTTCCAGTATGATGTCAAATAAGAGTGGTGAGAGTGGACCTCCTAGCCTTGTTCCTGATCTTAGGGGTAAAACATTCGATCTTTCACCATTAACTATGATGTTAACAGGCCATTTTGTAGATGTTCTTCCTTAGTTTTAAGAATTTCCATTCTGTTATTAACTCCCTGAGAGGTTTTTTTTTGTGAATAGATGGTGAATTCTGTCAAATGATTTTCTGCATCTCTTGGAATGAGCATATGATTTTTTCCTTCTTTTGTGTACTGATGTGGTGAACTAATTCGTTAACTTTGGAATGTTCAGCTATCCTTGCATGCTGAGACAAACCTCACTTCATCAGGATGTCGTTTTTTACATATTGTTGGTTTGCAATTGCTAGTATTTTATTGAAGAGTTTTGGATCTTTTGTTGTGAGGGATATTTGGTCTGTAGTTTTCTAGTAATATCTGTTTTTAATATCAAGTGATGCCAGCCTCATAAAATGAGTTGGATAGCATTCCCTCCTTTTTTATTTTCTGGAAAAAATTTGTGTAGAATTGATATTGTTTTTTGAAATGTTTGAGAAAACTTGATGGTACAGCAGTCTGGCCTGAAGAGCTCTTCTTGGAAGGTTTTTTAACCACATATTCTATTTCTAAAATACATATTAGATTATTGAATCTATATATTTCTTCATATCCATTTCACCTTTATAGTTATAAATGTCTGTAGGATCTGCAATGATGTCCCCTCCTTTGTTCCTCTAATTGGTAATTTATATCTTTTCTCTTTTTTTATCTTTGTCGATATACCTAGTCATTTAATAATTTTTAATTTTTTTCCAACAGAACCAGCTCTTTGGTTCATTGATTCTTTCAGTGTTTTTCCATTTTTTATCTGTTGCTATTTATATTATTTCCTGGGAATTCTGGAACAATTTCCATGAATCAACACTCTAGGTCACTGTGTTTAAAACTTAAAATAAATTGTGACTTATAAGAAATACTCTTTACATCATATCTTGATATGGGTACAGAAAGCCTACATACATATAATTACAACAAACTTTCTTGTATTACGTGTGATAAATTTCATTTTTCCCTAATTTAATTCCCTTCGGTTCCAACCTGGCTATATTCTCTTTTGTTAAGAAAAATCTGTTCACAGCCTGCTAACTATATTCACTGACTGCTAATGGTTAGTGATCTACAATTTGAGAAACTTTGCTGAAGATTATTCTGTTAACAGGTCATATATACCACACTTCGTGAAACTGGTTACTATTTCTTGATCCATGTCATTGATAAAAATAAAAAAACAAGATAAGATACATTATCTAGTCCAACAGCATATCCCTAGAAATCTATTGAGAGGTTGAAACAGAGCCATTAATGAATATGTTGATACTTTGCATGTGGTGGTTTATATATCCATTTGACAAACACTGAACCCAGGTATCAATTTAGGTAATGTGAATACAGCAGTGAATAAAGCAGTCCTTTACCTATGATATTTCTATCTTAGTGGCTAAAGTAGTTAATAAACAGAATGTATAAATAAGTATGTCAAGTGGTAATAAATGCAATGACGAAAAGTAAAGCAGGATAAACGAGAAAGACGTGGGATGCCAGGCTATTTTATCTGGCAGAATTAGTGACTATTTCTCTTAAAAGAGAAATGAAGAAATGAGAAATAGCTGGGGAATGAGTATTCTAAACAGGGGAAAGAGCAAGTGCAAAGGCCCTGAGGCAGGATCAAGGAGCTAGAGAGGAGAACATTGCGGGAGGAGAGTGGTAGAGATGGGAGCAGAGAGGTCGTAGAGTCTAGGCCATGGACGGCTTTACAGGCCTTGGCAATTACTGGATTTTACTCAAGAGAAAGGGGAAGCTACTGAAGTGCTTTTGCAGCTGAGTTACGTGATCTTTTAGACTTACATGCTAAAAGACTCAGACTGCTGTGGGGAGAGTAGAACACAGGGAAGATGGGGCAAAGGAAGGTATTGCAAAGGTCCAGGCAAAAGGGGGTGGTGACTTGCGTTAGGAAGATAACAACAAAGATGGTGAGAAGTGATGAATTCTGCTTCTATCTAGTAAGTAAGGCTGACCATACCTGCTGATAAATTGTATGGGGGTTCAAAAGAAGGGAAAAAGCCAACCCCCAGTCCCTATCATTCCATTTTATGTATTTTTATAACATTAGTTACCATTTATAATTACACTGTGTATTTTTTATTTCTTGTTTATTGTCTTCCTTAACCCGTAGATTAGGTATTGCATGAGATTAGAAGCCTTGCCTATCTGTTCACAGCCATATTCCAGCACCTAGAAGAGTGCCTGGCACTAAAGATGCTTATTACATATTTGCTTGTATGAACGAGTGAAAGGAAGGGAATTTGACATCCATATTGAGTCCTAAATATATTTTGGCCTTTTCACCTCTAATTTCACTTCTAGGAATCTATTTTGAGGAAATCTTCACAAATACAAAGACTTATACCCATAGACACTCATCAGAGCAACTGATGCTAATAGTGGAAAATCAAACACATCCTAATTGTTCAACAAGAAGAAAATCTGGGGCACTTCCCAAAGGTTTAAGGAAGACTTTGACCACTTTCAGGGCAGGACAGTGGATGGCAGGAAACAGCTGTCTCTGCCAGGGCGTTAGCACCAGAGCCCAGCAGACCCGTGGACAGAGGACCATGCCAGCTGGATGGCAGGGTGATGTTAGTTCACTTCAAATCATGCATTCTAATCACAACTCTTAAAATCTTGAGGGTTTAATTTTAAAAGTTTTACAGCGGGCTTTGAGCCAGTTCCTGGGGCCTCACTGTTGTCAGCTCTCTTCACCATGGGCCTGTGTGGAGGGACTTAGGGGGAAGGAGAGAAGTAACTAAGGGAGGAGAAGTGTACATATAGAATGACACGAGGGAAAGTGAGTGCAGAGCTTCAGTTAAAACCCAGCTGGGCAATTTGCATCAGTGAATCTAACTCTGAGAAGGAAAAGGTAGTCTTAGGAAATGCTGTGGGAATATGGGTTTGCTTGGCCCCTCAGAGGTAACACTTCCCATAGACATTGCAGTATAGCTCATGGCAGGAACTCGGCATCTTCCTGTGGGAACTCGTGCTGCTGTGCTCAAACTTGACACACTGGCATGTACCATTTTACTAATTATTGAAACCTACACTTATTCTGAGTGCTGAGTGCTGGGGAAAATAAATGAGATATATAACCCCATTTTTTCCTCACCAAAGAAAGAATCCTCTTTTAAAAAACTTGCACACAACAGAGTTCTAGTATCCAATCTTCAGTATATTTATTCCCAAATCAAAGAATTTCTGAGCTGAAAGGTAATCTGAGCTATTTTGCCTCTTTATTTTACAAATAAGGAAAATGATGTCCAGAGAGTACCTCAAGGTAGTAGAGAAAAGAAGAGAATGCTTTTGTTTTCTGACCCTTATTTCAGCTCTCCCTCCATGATTCTGTACTGTTTACTCATTTTTTAATGGATTTACTTATTCAACAAATATTTACTGAAAATTTATGTGCAATGCACTGGTTAGCCATTGGGGAAAGATAAAAAGGAAATGAATTATATTTTCCAGGGATGTGTACTCTGCATGTACATGTTCTTGTACTCATTCTTTCTCTCTTCCCTCTGCCTAACTCGAAAACCAAGTTAGGTGCCCAAGACTTTGATCATTGGGAGCCAAATGCAGGACCTAATGCAAAGGGGAAAATGTAGTTACTATTTGGGCTTCCAGAGACTCTAAGATTTGGGTGGAATTCTTGGAGGAAGGGGCTGTGAAGTTGGCGTGGGGATCCTACAGTTGTGGGTATATCTAGTATAGCACTTGGGGATCTTGGCTGGATAGCAACAGAAAAGAAAGCCTTGGCTAAATTTTGCAGGAAGGAAATTTACTAGAAGCAATTTGGGTACTTCTCATAACTAATGTTATATATGGAGAACTGGGCCTGAATACCCTAGGCACCAAAATCTAGATGTTTGGAAGAGCAGCAAAAATGATGCCACAAGAAGAGTTTGGTTGACATGTGGCTGCTGTGGTCACTGGTCACTGGATGCCACCAACAGAATTAATTCCATACTTTACACTCCCCGTGTGTCAACTACTAGCTACAGGGTTGAGGGGAAATATATATGTATCTGGCATTTTTAGCACGTGTGTTGTAAAGAAGAACCTTGTCTTACACGGTGACTTGGACTATTTGAGAAGACCCCCAACAAAATGAGGGTCCTAATGCTGAGCAGCCAAAAAAAAAAACCCAAAACTCTAAAAAGTCTGTTTAAAATTGAATATAATTGAGTTGAGACCAAATAGGCAATCTGTATAAATTTAGTCAAATTTCCACTTTTTCATCCATAGAAGGTTTCTAGGTATGAATTAATAAATATTTTGTTAACAGGTTTATCCTAGATACCCAAAGATATATTGGGAAGTAAGGTGCTATGATTAGGGGGAAAGCTCCCAGATATTTTACTATAATGAAAATAATCTCTGAGCTAATTAGATATCTGTAAAAGAAAAACTATCTTTTACACATTAGTCTCTTAAATGTCAAGCATATAACAAAATTCAAATCCAATTGAATTAATAGAAGATCACTTAGGCTGACTTACGGATCATGTTCTATCTAATCTCTTTCCTTTTACTTGAGAACTACTTCATAATTTCCTATAGAACTAAATTTAATTTACTTCCCCCCCCCTTTCAAGCACGTGTCAAAATTTCTCGCTCCATACTGGATTATTCACATCTTCATTGTAGAAATATTCTCTAGTATTTCATTATCTTCAAAAACAAATTTTTCTTAGTCCTTTATCCCTCTAGTTATCACTCTTTTTCTTTGCTTCCATACCAAGAAAAATGTGTCAAAAGTGTTTCGAATATGGGTTGTCTCAAATCCCTCACCTCCCATTCTCCTCGACCTGTTTTCTGACTCAGCCACCACCCACAAGGACCGACCCCAAAATTGTCTCCACGCTCGTTTTACGTGACTTCTTCACGAGCGTTCAGCAACATGAACTGTTGACATCTCCCCCCTTCTTTGCTATAAAAAACTATTTTCTTCTCCACAGTTCTGTAACACTGTAATAAATTTGGGCTTTCTTCTTATCTCACCAAAAGCTAGTCTTTCCCAATCTCATTTGCTTTCACTAAAATAGTGGCTTGCAGCGTACTAGTGTTCTTTTTCTTAAGGAATTCAGTGTGGCCTAAAGCTTTGAATACCGTCTATATTCTGATGAGTTCTAAATTTATATCTTCACACTGGACCTCTGCTCTGAAGTCTAGACTCATCTATCAAACTGCCTATCTAATAACTCCTCTTAATTTTGTACTCCAAACCTCTAAAGTCTAGACTCATATATCAAACTATTTCATGTTTTCTCTTAATCCCATACTCTCATTTCCCATCATCTCAGTTAAAGGTATGAAAAACACTGAGGGCTCATTTGCAGCAACATGGATGGACCTAGAGATTTCCATACTAAGTGAAGGAAACCAGATGGAGAAAGACAAATATATAATATCACTTTTATGTGGAATCTTAAAAAAAAAAGATACAAATGAACTTCTTTCCAAAACAGACGTAAAAAGCAAACTTATGGTTACCAAAGCAGAAAGGGGGCTGGGGGGAGGGATAGCTTAGGAGGTTGGGAATAATATATATATACACACTACTATATATAAAATAGATAACCAACAAGGACCTACTCGATTGCACAGGGAACTATACTCAATATTTTGTAATGACCTACAAGGGAAAAGGACCTGAAAAAGAATCTATCTACCTACCTACCTACCTACCTATCACCTATCTCTAAATTGGTGTGCACTAAACTTGAAACTAACACGATATTGTAAATCAACAAAAAATTAAACAAATAAATTTCAACAAAAAATTAAAACAAAACAAAACCCACTGAGGGCTCAAGCCAAGAGCCTAGGTGTCATCCTCGATCTCTCTTTACCTGTCCCCATCACATCCACTTCATCACTATTCATCACTATTATATACAATCCCAAAATATAGAGGGTCATATTTTCTGAAAATAATGACTGTTTTCCCCTTCCTTTGCAGTCTGTTTTTCTTGTCCAAATGCATTAATAAAGACCTCCAAGGATATGCTGAAGGTAGCACTAAGAGTGAACATTCTTTTCACATTCTTGAGTGTAATGTGAGTGCTTCTGCTTTTTAACTACTGAGTATAATGCCTGCTAAAGGTTTCTGGTGCGTACACTACTTGTTATAGGAAGTTTCTACTTCACTGTCTTACAAAACGTTTAATCATGACTGTGTCTTGAATTTTTTAAGCTATTTTCTGTCACGATTGTAAAGTTTTTCTCTTACGATCTGTAAATTCAGCGAATGTATTAGGTATACTATAAATGCGTCATTCTTGCATTCTTGAGATGGATCTGTTCCCCCAAGCTACCTTCTCTGGATTTGGAGAATTCCTGTGGTCACTCCTCTCTGTAAAGCACTTTGCACTGAGCAGATTCTTGGTTTTCTTTTACCATGTGATACCATCTCCCTGGATCTTTTAGGGGATGCTGTGTTAGAATTTTAGAAAAGATCTGGTCTTCCTAGTAATCTAGGGCCAGGAGTCGAAAGAGGCTGGAGCCTGTGCTCAGTGTGCCATCTTGAGGACAGACAGGAAAGGACGGGATTACTTTGGTTGATGATATAAAAAGATTTGGGGATCATCCTGACTTAGAGGAATGCCCTTGATCCAGAATTTAACGGCATATAGCAGGACTAGGGGGAGTGATGATTCCGAGAAAAGAAAAACCTCTCCAAAATTAATGTTGGCTTGAAGTTCAAGTGAAGAGAGAAAAGAAACAGGTATGCGAAGAAGTGAAGACAGAGACCATAAAATGTCAAGACCTAAGAAATTTATTTTAAAAATGATTACATCCCTTGAAAGCTTCCATCTTCATTACCCACAAAAATTTTGCTAAAAACAAACATTCTCATAAGTACTGAATCTTGAATATATGAGTGGTTGGGAGGAGACCAATGGAAAGTTCCCACTCATCCAGTCTGACCACAAATATGGCCAAAATTTTTGTAGCCGGGTATGAGGTGTAAAAAAATAGAGGAAAGGCTAAAGTCATATTACTGCTTCCTTCTAGAATAATGGAAGAATTTCTTTGAATTTCAGCAAATATCATAGGGCTCTATAAGATATTCATTGTGGACAGGCGTTGGGAGTCCTTAATCAGTCTTGTCAGCCAACAAATACCTATCCATAAAAAACTTGCGATGCGTCAGGAACTGTGCTATTTATTGGGGATAAAGTCTGAGAAATATAGATGGCAGCCTTGCCTTCATGAAGTGTGCAGTCTGGTGAGGGAAGAGAACATTAAACACACATTAAATGTGAATGTGATGAGAAGTATTGAGTGAAGCATGGGTGGTGTGGCTGCTGGTAAGCAGCATGCATGGTCAGGACACAGCTGGGCATGGCGTTTCCTCTAAAAAATGACTTTTAGATTGAGACCCAAAAGAGAAGACAAAGAACCATTGTCAGCCTTTCCGACCAGATTCCTGTCTTTCCAAAGCTGGAAAATAAAACCCAAATTCTTTGTCTAGCCTCTCTGTCCAGCGGTACCTTTAAAAACAAGAGTGTATGGTTTCAGAATCATGGAATTCTAGAGGCGAAGGCTTTGGTGACTGTTGGTTATCTTTACCATCAGCGGAAAACTGGCTTGTGTTACCACTGTCTCAACTCATGTTATACTGCAGCTGCCCACTGTGAGTAGAGGAGAGGGATGTGAAAGCAGGAGGGTCTCTTCCAGGTAAATCCTTCCTGAGAAAAGGCAGGAGTCACATTGCTCCAATAGCAAACTGGAGAGGACTTAAAAACGGGGAAAAATTTTATTTGGACATTTCTGATGACAGGTAACAGGAACTGAGCTCAAACTGGTAGAAGCAAAAGGAAGCAATTTATTGATTCAAGGAACAGAAGAGTCTGGGTGTTGCCATGGAGCTTGCAGCACTACTAGATCTAGATTCTTGAACAATGTCCTTAAGGATATAGATCTTTGTCTTTGTCATTGTTTTTCTTTGTGTGGGTTTCATTGTCCGTCAGCCTCTCTTTATGCAAAGATGATATTACAAGGCAGCTCCTGGCTTAAATGGCTCATGGAACCTGTGATCTCAGAAAAAAAATTGTTCTTCCTCACCAGTGACTTTATTACTTATCAAAAAAGGACACTGCCTGGTTCTACTTAAGTCACGTGAACATCCGCAATCCAGTCACTAGGTCCAGAGGATGGAGTACTCTGGTTGTCCATGGTCTTGTGCCAGCTCTTATGGTGGGAATGCTGTCGTTCCTTGATTGACAACCCCATTCCAGTCATGGAGAAAGTAGAGGCAGCTCTCAAGAGGAGGCTTCATAGAACAGATGAAAAAGTGAGTAAGTCCACTAAAGAAAGGCGCATTTATGTATTTTTCTCCTTTGAGCTTACATTGGGCTCCTGTAACTAGAGGAAGAGTAGGTATGATCATATGTTCTTACAGTTAATCCAAATTAACTGTTCTTACAGTTAATCCTTGCTCTGCCACTTGGTAGCTTGTCACTTTGAAATTTAAGCATCCTTGTGTGCCAGTGAAGATTATATATGCATACATGGCTTAGCAGTACTCCATTCAGCATGGATTTGCAGCAGCATTAATCCTCCAGCACAGAAGATACCGACCAAAATGCAACCACGTGCCTTGCAAAGGTTTCATTGATATGCATGGAACAAGCCAATATTTCTTTTTTTTTAACATCTTTATTGGAGTATAATTGCTTTACAGTGGTGTGTTAGTTCCTGCTGTACGACAAAGTGAATCAGCTTTATGTATACATATATCCCCATATCTCCTCCCTCTTGCGTCTCCCTATCCCACCCCTCTAGGTGGACACAAAGCACCGAGCTGATCTCCCTGTGCGATGAAGCTGCTTCCCACTAGCTATCTATTTTACATTTGGTAGTGTATGTATGTCAACGCTACTCTCTCACTTAGTCCCAGCTTCCCCTTCCCCCTCCCTGTGTCCTCAAATCCATTCTCTGCATCTGCGTCTTTATTCCTGTCCTGCCCCTAGGTTCATCAGAACTATTTTTTTTTCTTTTTTTTTAGATTCCATGTATATGTGTTAGCATATGGTATTTGTTTTTCTCTTTCTGACTTACTTCACTCAGTATGACAGACTCTAGGTCCATCCATGTCACTACAGATAACTCAGTTTCGTTTCTTTTTATCAAGCCAGTATTTCTTTCGTTTGCTTGCCTTGGTCTATCTTTCTGACACTAACATCAGATTTTCTCAGATAACAGGTTTTGAATTGTCAGCAAATTGTTTGATCATTTCCCAAAGGAGCCACATGGGGTGTTTGGTAGGCCGTGTGGCAGCTCCCATCTGTAGAGGTGAAATGGATGTGCGTGGTCCTCTATGCTGCAGGAATAATTCTAAAGAATTTTGTGAAGTAGTAAATCAGCACCCCCTCCCCTATGCATATGAAATATATCTTCATGAAGTTTAACCTATTATAACGTTAGAGCTTTAATTTCCAGGAACACGTTTTCCTACTTGGAACAGGACCTGTAATAGTTCCTAACTCAGGGTCGCTGCAATCAGGAAATGACTTGGTCCAGTTAAAGCACTTGCTGGCTGGCACACAGTGAGTTCTCTATCATGTAGTTGTTGTTATTCATTGTCTTTTTCTTCTTCTTATTTATTTATATTTATTTTTAAAATTTAGTTACTAATTTTTGGCTGCATTGGGTCTTCGTTGCTGCACGCGGGCTTTCTCTGGTTGCGGTGCGCAGGCTTCTCACTGCGGTGGCCTCTCTCGTTGCGGAGCATGGGCTCCAGGTGCGCGGGCTTCAGTCGTTGTGGCTCACGGGCTCTAGAGCGCAGGCTCAGTAGTTGTGGCGCACGGGCTTAGTTGCTCCACGGCATGTGGGATCCTCCTGGACCAGGGCTCAAACCCATGTCCCCTGCATTGGCAGGCGGACTCTCAACCACTGCGCCACCGGGAAAGCCCCTATTATTCATTTTCATCAAGTATCTGTTGACCAACTACTGTGTTCAAACCATGCAGACAAAAGATATTTGTGAAACGTATGAAATAATTTTAGGATAAAGAGAAAAGTGCTCTAAAGGGATCCAAGGAAAGACATTCCTGAGGTTAAGTCTTTGGGTCTGAGCAGTTCCTGTCACCTAATAAAGCAAATGTAAAACACTAAACAAATCAAGAAAGAAATCTCTTAAGATTAAAAAATAAAACTAGAGAAAACATGGTTGAGTTATGCAAATTACTAATTTTGAAAAATCACTGTCTAATTTAATCTCTATGTTGCAAATGAATTAGGATATTCTGAACAAGACTGAGAAAAAAAATAAAGCTGAAATTTGGGTTGATTATGTGAGGATTAGATCTGTTATATCCAATGATCTGTTTTAAAGTGAACATTTCTACAATTCTTCACTCCTTTCTGTAGTGTGCATATGATTTCATGGGATTTTCTTGCTACTCAGGCAGACAGGGCAGGCTGTCAGCCACTTCTGGACAGGCCAGCCCCAGGCCTCAAAGGAAGGAGCCAGATTCTTCTGCACCTTTTCAGAGAACTTCTTCACCACAGATTCATCTTGCCAGTGTTGTCTTTGGGGATGCCGGAGAGGGTCTGGTACTCAGGAAAGAGCTGGACAAATGCCTCCCACCCAAAGGCCTCCTGGAGCTGGGAAGAGAAGGAAGGGGCAGAATGAGGTGTCTGGTCTACAAAAGCCACGCCCCCCCGACCCATACTCACATAAAATTACATGGTAATGCTTAGGTGTAAGCTATCTTTTAACACTGATTTAATTCTCAACAGTGGCTCTCTCCTTCTCCATTCTCTCATATGCTCATTCCAGTGACTGGTGTCATATCTTATTCTGCCTCACTCCAGTCTCAGAGATGGAGTCTGTGCTTGCACTTTACTTGGTCTCTAATAAATGGTAGTTACTTTTAGTATTATTATTTTTCTCCTAAGCTTAGAGGTAGATAAAGATTTTAATCTGACATAGGTGAGGATCATCTTGTGTAGCTGAAAAGTGGAATCCTTCCACTTGAAAACACAGACACCACCCATATGTAAAGATATTTTTGTTCTTTGTTGAAGACTCGACTCTTAGTAAGTCTGCCACATTGTCTTATGGAGACAGGCAGATGTGTAAAAAGAATGCATTTTTTTTTTTGTGGGTAGAGCTAGGATGAACTCAGACATAGGGAGAGATGTGTACTCAGAGTCAGTTCCTGGAAGGCCCTGTGAAATGGATAGTTGGGATTATAGAACTTGAGAGCTAGAAAGGACACAATCCTGGTCCATCATTTAGGAATCTATGACCCTGGAGAAGCACTGCCTTGAAGACAAGTTAAAGTAGAATGTCTCAGCCAACACCACTATCATTCTTTCATTATTGCTCAGCTGAGATCACAGACTGAGCCATTAGGAGATATCTAATACTAATTATAATCAACTTATTAAGTTAAATTAAATTTTAATTAATTGAATTGAATTAAATAACTGACAACCTGGGGTCACTTCAACACAATTGTAACATGGGGG
The DNA here is from genome assembly GCF_003031525.2 of Neophocaena asiaeorientalis asiaeorientalis. Lineage (NCBI taxonomy): Eukaryota > Metazoa > Chordata > Mammalia > Artiodactyla > Phocoenidae > Neophocaena > Neophocaena asiaeorientalis. Next base: position 1,454,448 of record NW_020174578.1, on the reverse strand, counting down.
AGCAAGTAACTAATATCTCAAAGGAACATATTCAGGGAAGGCTTCTTGGAGAAGGTGACAATGGTCTGATTTTGAAAGACGGACAGTTTTCTTGGTATATAAAGAAGGCAAAACTATTTCGGTGAGAAAGAGCAATATTTGCAAACGTACAGAAACATGGACCATGGCGATGTGTTCTGAAAACTGTAAACAGTTCGGATTTGCTGGCGAATGAGTAAGAAGGCAAGAATCTGGATCTCGAGGCAGGAGGAGAAGGCAGAGCCAGTTACTAAAGAGCGTGGCATTCTACCTGGAGGCACCAGGGAGTTACTGAAGTTTTAGTAGCTGAAATGTATGTTTTTTTTGTCAGCACCTTTAGAAGACAGGTCAGTTGGGATCATGGATAGAAGCAGGGAGACTAGTGAAGAGGCTATTGGAATAGCTTGGATGACAGATGCCCGGGACTTGAATTTTGACCATGTGGTGGGAATGGAAGGTGAGGGGTCAGGGAGGTGGCCGCCTGGCCTGAATCCAGCCCCAAAGCTAGAGAGAGCAGTGAAGGGAGTCTGCCCCCAAGGGCTTTGAATTGAACTTGTAGGTCAAGCTTCTGGGACACTGACTCTTTCATGCATGTGCTCAGACAGATTAGTTATTGCTAAGGAAAATGGAACAGTCTGGATTTATTGTGCGGCCTGAAGTAATCTCGGAATCTTTGGAATCGTGAACATCCAGAGACGGCGTGCGGTAGTGCCAAAGGCGCGGGGGTCTGGAGTCAGGACACCAAACCTGAGTTCTAGGTCTTCCCCTTTCTCTCAGTTTTAAGGTCGATGACAGACTGCTTATGCCCTTTAACCTTCAGCTTCTGCACTTGCCAAATGAGGATTGTGATAATACGTCCTTAATGTGTTTCATGAGGCTGGCAAGGATTAGATGGGGGAAACGGAAGGGAAGGCTTTGAAAAGCTGAAAAACACTACACATGTTACTTATTTTATAATGGAACTAGGACTTATCCACACTTGGGGTTTGAGTAAGAAGATACCATTTTGAGAAACTTGCTACCAGGTCACTTTCCCCAGCCTGTGTCCTCGTAATGCATTGTTGTAGTGAGGTGATGTTCTTGTCTTCTGAACTATAAAGATAACTCAGGAGAAACCACTCAATTTTGTATTTGGCAAAGCTGCGAGTCTACCTCAAGCTTTCATGGCCAGAACTCTGTTATCGTGCTATACTTTTCACAATGATTCCACCCACTTGCATTTATTTCCACAAAGTTCTGAGGTGGAGGGGAGGAGTAGGACACATATCATTATCCATTTTAGACATGTAAAACCTGAGCCACAGAGAGACACCACCATGCAGCCGTCTCCCATGTCCAGGGGGAGGCGGTGCACCCATGGCTGGTGGCGGTGTTGAAGGAGTTGTAGTGTGGTCCCCGTTTCCCTCCATTTCTGCTCTGTACCTGAAGATACGTTTCCAGAGCCGTCCACATGTTCCAGTCACTCAGGGGGGTTCCCTTGTCCATGTGCATTTTGATCCTCTGCTCCCGATTTTGAGGACTCAGACGAGAGTGGGCCTGATTCCCGGGGATGTCCAGCACTGTCTCACTCACATAGACTGACCAGAGGTTGCACATGGCCTCACTGGTATGAGGATGGATAATCCATCCAGAATGCTTCAAGTTGCGGCCCGTCTCTTGGAAGAGACCCCAGATGCCTTTGGATCTTATGATCGTCTCATCAAGGAACACAGGCACTGACTGCACGTGGCACGTGATGGGGTATCCAGACTGCATCCAACCTGAAGGAAGCAATAAGAAAGAAGAACTGAGGTGATGAACGATGTTCTTTGTAGATTATATCTCTCCCACTATCCCAGGAAGCCCAGAATACTTTAAGTAGTCCCAGATTAATCAGAAAAGCATCCGACTTTACCCTCTTGTCCAAGCTTATTTGTAGTCTAGCCGGTCTCCTTCCCAGTTTCTTGGACTTTTTCATTTTCATCTCTACTTGACCCCAGGGGTATACGTACATGTAATGTGACTATTAGTGTCATCATTCCTTTTTCTTTTTTTTTCCATTTTTGCATGGGTGACTATTCCCGTGAATTGCTATGTGGGTGATGTGTTTCAGTGCCATGATGTCCTGTGTCTGCATTTGGGACTATGAGGGAAAACACTATAATTTCTCCCTTCTCTAATTTAGTCTTAATCCATTTTATGGAATCATTTTGAGAGCCTGAGGACGGCAATCAGACTTCCTCATTTTTCTCTAAGTACCTACATTTACTCCAGGGTTGTTTTTTTTTTAACATCTTTATTGGAGTATAATAGTTTTACAATGGTGTGTTAGTTTCTGCTTTATAACAAAGTGAATCAGTTATACATAGACATATGTCCCCATATCTCTTCCCTCTTGCATCTCCCACCCTCCCAACCCTCCCTATCCCATGTTTAGCATACGGTATTTGTCTTTCTCCTTCTGACTTACTTCACTCTGTATGACAGTCTATAAGGTCTATCCACCTCACTACAAATAACTCAGTTCCATTCCTTTCTATGGCTGAGTAATATTCCATTGTATATATGTGCCACATCTTCTTTATCCATTCATCTGATGATGGACACTTAGGTTGCTTCCATGTCCTGGCTGTTGTAAATAGAGGTGCAATGAACATTTTGGTACATGACTCTTTTTGAATTATGGTTTTCTCAGGGTATATGCCCAGTAGTGGGATTGCTGGCTATTGTAAATAGAGCTGCAATGAACATTTTGGTACATGACTCTTTTTGAATTATGGTTTTCTCAGGGTATATGCCCAGTAGTGGGATTGCTGGGTCATATGGTAGTTCTATTTGTAGTTTTTTAAGGAACCTCCATACTGTTCTCCATAGTGGCTGAACCAATTCACATTCCCACCAGCAGTGCAAGAGTGTCCCCTTTTCTCCACACCCTCTCCAGCATTTATTGTTTCTAGATTTTTTGATGATGGCCATTCTGACTGGTGTGAGATGATATCTCATTGTAGTTTTGATTTGCATTTCTCTAATGATTAATGATGTTGAGCATTCTTTCATGTGTTTGTTGGCATTCTGTATATCTTCTTTGGAGAAATGTCCGTTTAGGTCTTCTGCCCATTTTTGGATTGGGTGTTTGTTTTTTTGATATTGAGCTGCATGAGTTGCTTGTATGTTTTGCAGATTAATCCTTCGTCAGTTGCTTCATTAGCAGATATTTTGTCCCATTCTGACAGTTGTCTTTTGATCTTGTTTATGGTTTCCTTTGCTGTGCAAAAGCTTTTAATTTTCATTAGGTCTCATTTGTTTATTTTTGTTTTTATTTCCATTTCTCTATGAGGTGTGTCAAAAAGGATCTTGCTGTGATTTATGTCATAGAGTGTTCTGCCTATGTTTTCCGCTCAGCACTTGACGTAGATTGCTTTGGGTAGTATAGTCATTTTCACAATGTTGATTCTTCCCATCCAAGAACATGGTATATCTCTCCATCTATTTGTATCATCTTTAATTTCTGTCATCAGTGTCTTATAATTTTCTGCACATAGGTCTTTTGTCTCCTTACGTAGGTTATTCCTAGATATCTTATTCTTTTTGTTGCAGTGGTAAATGGGAGTGTTTTCTTAATTTCACTTTCAGATTTTTCATCATTAGTGCATAGTAATGCTAGAGACTTCTGTGCATTAATTTTGTATCCTGCTACTTTACCAGATTCATTGATTAGCTCTGGTAGTTTACTGGTAGCGTCTTTAGGATTCCCTATGTGTAGTATCATGTCATCTGCAAACAGTGACAGCTTTACTTCTTCTTTTCCAATTTGGATTCCTTTAATTTCTTTTTCTTCTCAGATTGCTGTGGTTAAAACTTCCAAAACTATGTTGAATAATAGTGGTGAGAGTGGAAAACCTTATCTTGTTTCTGATCTTAGTGGAAATGGTTTCAGTTTTTCACCATTGAGGACAATGTTGCCTGTGGGTTTGTCATATATGGCCTTTATTATGTTGAGGAAAGTTCCCTCTATGCCTACTTTCTGCAAGGTTTTTATCATAAATGGGTGTGGAATTTTGTCGAAAGCTTTCTCTGCATCTATTGAGATGATCATATGGTTTTTCTCCTTCAGTTTCTTAATAAGGTGTGTCACATTGATTGATTTGCGTATATTGAAGGATCCTTGTATTCCTGGGATAAACCCCACTTGATCATGGTGTATGATCCGTTTAATGTGCTGTTGGATTCTGTTTGCTAGTATTTTGTTGAGGATTTTTGCGTCTATGTTCATCAGTGATATTGGCCTGTAGTTTTCTTTTTTTGTGACATCTTTGTCTGGTTTTGGTATCAGGGTGATGGTGGCCTTGTAGAATGAGTTTACGAGTGTTCCTTCCTCTGCTATATTTTGGAAGAGTTTGAGAAGGATAGGTGTTAGCTCTTCTGTAAATGTTTGATAGAATTCACCTGTGAAGCCATCTGGTCCTGGGCTTTTGTTTGTTGGGAGATTTTTAATCAGTTTCAATTTCAGTGCTTGTGATTTGTGTGTTCATATTTTTTATTTCTTCCTGGTTCAGTCTCAGAAGGTTGTGCTTTTCTAAGAAATTGTCCATTTCTTCCAGGTTGTCCATTTTATTGGCATATAGTTGCTTGTAGTAATCTCTCATGATCCTTTGTATTTCTGCAGTGTCAGTTGTTACTTCTCCTTTTTCGTTTCTAATTCTGTTGATTTGAGTCTTCTCCCTTTTTTTCTTGATGACTCTGGCTAATGGTTTATCAATTTTGTTTATTTTCTCAAAGAACCAGCTTTTAGTTATATTGATTTTTGCTATCGTTTCCTTCATTTCTTTTTCATTTATTTCTTATCTGATCTTTATGATTTCTTTCCTTCTGCTAACTTTGGAGTTTTTTTGTTCTTCTCTCTCTAATTGCTTTGGGTGTAAGGTTAGGTTGTTTATTTGAGATGTTTCTTTTTTTTTTAATTGATTTTTCTTTTCCTTTTTTTTTTGCGATACGCGGGCCTCTCACTGCTCTGGCCTCTCCCGTTGCGGAGCACAGGCTCCTGACGTGCAGACTCAGCAGCTATGGCTCTCGGGCCCAGCTGCTCTACAGCATGTGGGATCTTCCCTGACCGGGGCATGAACCCACATCCCCTGCATCGGCAGGCGGACTCTCAACCACTGCGCCACCAGGGAAGCCCTGTTTCTTGTTTCGTAGGGTGGGATTGTATTGCTGTAAACTTCCCTCTTAAAACTGCTTGCTGCATCCCATAGGTTTTGGGTCATCGTGTTTTCATTGTCATTTGTTTCTAGGTATTTTTTGATTTCCTCTTTGATTTCTTCAGTGGTCTCTTAGTTATTAAGTAGTGTAATGTTTAGCCTACATGTGTTTGTATGTTTTACAGATTTTTTCCTGTAATTGATATCTAGTCTCATAGCGTTGTGGTCAGAAAAGATACTTGATACGATTTCAATTTTATTAAATTTACCAAGGCTTGATTTGTGACCCGAGATATGATTTTAAAGTCCATTTTGTCTGATACGAGAATTGCTACTCCAGCTTTCATTTGCATGGAATATCTTTTTCAATCCCCTCACTTTCAGTCTGTATGTGTCTCTAGGTCTGAAGTGGGTCTCTTGTAGACAGCATATATATGGGTCTTGTTTTTGTATCCATTCAGCCAGTCTAGGTCTTTTGGTTGGAGCATTTAATCCATTTACATTTAAGATAATTATCGATATGTATGTTGCTATTTCCACTTTCTTAATTGTTTTGGGTTTGGTATTGTAGGTCTTTTCCTTGTACTGTGTTTCCTGCCTAGAGAAGTTCCTTTAGCATTTGTTGTAAAGCTGGTGTGGTCGTGCTGAATTCTCTTAGCTTTTGCTTGTCTGTAAAGGTTTTAATTTCTCCATCAAATCTGAATGAGATCCTTGCTGGGTAGAGTAATCTTGGTTGTAGGTTTTTCTCCTTCATCACTTTAAATATGTCCTGCCACTCCCTTCTGGCTTGCAGAGTTTCTGCTGAAAGATCAGCTGTTAACCTTATGGAGATTCATTTGTATGTTATTTGTTGCTTTTCCCTTGCTGCTTTTAATATGTTTTCTTTGTATTTAATTTTTGATAGTTTGATTAATATGTGTCTTGGCATGTTTCTCCTTGGATTTATCCTGTATGGCACTCTCTTGCTTCCTGCACTTGATTAACTATTTCCTTTCCCATATTAGGGAAGTTTTCAAGTATAATCTCTTCAAATATTTTCTCATTTCCTTTCTTTTTCTCTTCTTCTTCTGGAACCCCTTTAATTCGAATGTTGGTGCATTTAATGTTGTCCCAGATGTCTCTGAGACTGTCCTCAGTTCTTTTCATTCTTTTTTCTTTATTCTGCTCTGCTGTAGTTATTTCCACTATTTTATCTTCCAGGTCACTTACCCGTTCTTCTGCCTCAGTTATTCTGCTGTTGAACCCTTGTAGAGAATTTTTAGTTTCATTTATTGTGTTGTTCATCATTGTTTGTTTGCTTTTCAATCCTTCTAGGTCCTTGTTAAACGTTTCTTGCATTTTGTCTATTCTATTTCCAAGACTTTGGATCCTCTTTACTGTCATTATTCCTATTCTTTTTCAGGTAGACTGCCTATTTCCTCTTCATTTGTTAGGTCTGGTGGGTTTTATCTTGCTCCTTCATCCGCTGTGTGTTTTTCTGTCTTCTCATTTTGCTTAACTTAGTGTGTTTGGGGTCTCCTTTTCACAGGCTACAGGTTTGTCGTTCCTGTTGTTTTTGGTGTCTGTCCGCAGTGGCTAAGATTGGTTCAGTGGGTTGTGTAGGCTTCCTGGTGGAGGGGACTAGTGTCCATGTTCTGGTGGATGAGGCTGGATCTTGTCTTTCTGGTGGGCAGGTCCATGTCCGGTGGTGTGTTTTGGGGTATCTGTGGCATTATTATGATTTTAGGCAGCCTCCCTGCTAATGGATGGGGTTGTGTTCCTGTCTTGCTAGTTGTTTGGCATGAGGTGTCCAGCACTGTAACCTGCTGGTCGTTGAGTGAATCTGGGTCTTGGTGTTGAGATGGAGATCTCTGGGAGATTTTCGCCATTTGATATTACGTGGAGCTGGGAGGTCTCTTGTGCACCAGTATCCTGAAGTTGGCTCTCTCCTCTCAGAGGCACAGCCCTGACGCCTGGCTGGAGCACCAAGAGCCTTTCATCCACATGGGTCAGAATAAAAGGCAGAAAAAAAGAAAGAAAGAGAGAAAGAAAGGACGAAAGGAAGGAAGGAGATAAAATAAAATAAAGTAAACTATATAAAATAAAGTTATTAAAAAATAATTAAGAAAAAAATTAAAAACAAACAAACAAAAAAAATGGACGGACAGAACCCTAGGACAAATGGTAAAAGCAAAGCTATGCAGACAAGATCTCACACAGAAGCATGCACATATACACTCACAAAAAGAGAAAAAGGGAAAAAAAAATACATCTTTTCTCCCAAAGTCCACCTCCTCAATTTGGGATGATTCGTTGTCTATTCAGGTATTCCACAGATGCAGGTACATCACGTTGATTGTGGAGATTTAATCTGCTGCTTCTGAGGCTGCTGGGAGAGATTTCCCTTTCTCTTCTTTGTTCGCACAGCTCCCGGGGCTCAGCTTTGGATTTGGCCCCGCCTCTGCGTGTAGGTCGCCGGTGGGTGTCTGTTCTTCACTCATACAGGACGGGGTTAAAGGAGCAGCTGATTCGGGGACTCTGGCTCACTCAGGCTGGGGGGAGGGAGGGGCACGGATGTGGGGCGAGCCTGCAGCGGCAGAGGCCAGCATGACGTTGCACGAAGCTGAGGCGCGCCGTGCTGCGTTCTCCCGGGGAAGTTGTCCCTGGATCCCGGTACCCTGGCAGTGGCGGGCTGTGCAGGCTCCCCAGAAGGGGGGTGTGGAGAGTGACCTGTGCTCACACACAGGCTTCTTGATGGCGCCAGCAGCAGCCTTAGCGTCTCATGCCCGTCTCTGGGGTCCGCGCTGTTAGCCGTGGCTCGCGCCCGTCTCTGGAGCTCCTTTAAGCAGCACTCTTAATCCCCTCTCCTTGCGCACCAGGAAACAAAGAGGGAAGACAAAGTCTCTTGCCTCCTCTGCAGGTCCAGACTTTTCCCTGGACTCCCTCCCGGCTAGCCGTGGTACACTAAACCCCTGCAGGCTGTGTTCACGCCGGCACCGATCCTCTGTGCGGGAATCTCTCAGCTTTGCCCTCCGCACCCCTGTGGCTGGGCTCTCCTCCGCGGCATCGAAGCTTCCCTCTCCACCACCTGCAGTCTCCGCCCGCGAAGGGGCTTCCTAGTGTGTGGAAACCTTTCCTCCTTCACAGCTCCCTCCCACTGGTGCAGGTCCTGTCCTTTTTCTTTTGTCTCTGTTTTTTCTTTTGCCCTACCCAGGTACGTGGGGAATTTCTTGCCTTTGGGGAGGTCTAAGGTCTTCTGCCAGCGTTCAGTAGGTGTTCTGTAGGAGCTGTTCCACATGTAGATGTATTTCTGATGTATCTGTGGGGAGGAAGGTGATCTCCGCGTCCTACTCTTCTGCCATCTTGAAGCTCCTCCTGTATGTTTAAGAAGTTACTTAGAATCAAATCCCAGCAGAGTTTATTGTTGTAGTTGTTGGCTTATTTGTTCCGGTGGAATGCAATGAGCTGATTCTAAAATTTAAATGAAAGCAACAAAGAACCAAGAATAGTTGAATGTTCCTGAAGGAAAAAAAAGGTAGAACAAATATCAAGATTTTTTGTAGGAATATTGCAAAAGCATAGCATTGTCATAGAGATAGAAAAATTAATCAACAGAGAGGAAGAGAGAGCATCCAGGAAGGCCCACCCATATACAGACACTTGACCCTGTAGATGAGAGGAGAGGGGGGGAGCTTTTTAATGAACAGTGCTATGATAACTGGGAATCCATGTTTTTAAAACCTGAAATTGTGTTTCTACTTCACACTACACACAAAACTCATTCAAAGATCTAAAATTGAAAGAAAATTTATAAAACGTTAGAAGGATACTGTAGAAAAAATATCTACATGAAGTATGGGTAAACAAAAAAATTAATCAAGATACAGATAGCACTAACCATAAGGAAAAGATTACTAACTTTGACTACATAAATTTAAGAAACAATGTTTATCAAAAGATACCCTAAGAAGAAGGGCAACCCAGAGTGGGAGAAGTTATCAGCTACACAAAGAACTGACCACAGTTATATACACAAAATATCATGACACAGAAAATCCAACAGAAAAATGCATGAGAGACTTAAATGGGCACCTCAAAAACAAAAACAAAACCAAAAAAAAAAATCTAAATGTCTAATTAATGTATGGAAACTGTTCGACCTCATTAGTAACCTCTGTGCTGGATCTCTGAACATGTGAGATTTTGCATGAGTCGTTTAAAAGCAGTCTCTGTTTCCTACAGCTCTCTGGCTCTCCTGTGCACAGGCCCCACAGGCCTAAAAGCCAGATGTTTTGGGGCTCATCTTCCCAGTGCAGGACCCCTGGCCGCTTGAACCCCTCGCTCTTTTGAGAGAGCCTCTGCAGTTGTGGTTATCCTTTCATTCAGGGGTCTTCTACCCGGGGTGTGGGTGTTGACTATACTGCATCTCCACCCCGCCTCCCCATCCTGTGGTTCCTCTTTACAGCTTTAGTTGTGGAAAATCTTTTCTGCTATACTTAAGGTCATTCTCATTGATAGGTGCTCTGTAAATAGTGTAATTTTGGTGTGCTCATGGGAGGAGGTGAGCTCAGGGTCTTCCTACTCTGCCATCTTGGCCACACCTCCTACAATTATTATTTGAATTGTGCATATGTTTTATGCAATTTTTTTGTGAGCATGATGCATTTCATAATAATAAGAGTATTGTTGGGTTGCTTATTGTGACTCTAAAAACTCCAAATTTAGTTATTAGAGCACATTATAACTTGTGTAGAAATCATGACAGTGTTCATAAAAATACTTTTCCCCCCATTGTTAAAGTCTGTATTACAACAACAGGATTATGGCAAGTAAAGATAAAAGTCCTACTTGCTTCTCAGTCGTATCTGATTGCTTCTTCATTCAAATTGTCTGTCCCTAGCACAGATTCAAAGAATTTCCATGTTTCCTCTAAATTTGATCTTTAAATGTCTTAAGACTATATCCCAACTCCCAACCCCTACTCCAAGGTCTCATTATCTCTGGAGGGGTTCCCAAGAGGTTTGAGTATTTTTGATAGGAAATCATAATAGCCTAGTCAAATTAATTTAAATCACTGTTGCCTTAAACTGAGAACTGTGTACATCAAGGAGTCTTGCTTCAAGTAAAGACAAAGAAAAATAGAGTAGAATCTCCCTCAGTACTATCTGTTCTTCTTTGTCCTTTTCCACTTGAGTGTAGGATTTTGGTAACAATTAAAGGAATACATTGACTCAGATCCTTGTAAGGGCAACCAGCTATTCACATTCATACATCAATTTCTTGCCACTTGAGGAATAGCTAGAGCTCCCTAGAACATGAGTTCTGATTAAGATATCCACTGCATAATTCTGCTTAGAATCTTTTCATATATATATACACACACACACATTTTTATGTATATTTGGTTGGTATCAATATATGAGACTAAAATTGTACTTAATCTGTATATTTGACCAGCGCTTTTCAGATTTACTTGTTCCATATTAGTTTGGATCCAGTATACTAATTGTCCCCCACACTAGCGCTTGACCCCAGGTCCCAGATCGTTGGAGGTGGTGCAGGAATTTTCTTTGTACCTAAACATTTGATTCTGCAGCCTTTCAAGATCTTTGGGCAGGACATAGATGTTGCTTTCAGTGCTGTCTTAAGCAGGGCCACAAAGTTCTTGACAAAAAGTTGGAGAACAGAGAATCAAAACTAAAGACCCATGAGGTCAGAACTCTGCTCTTAAGAGTAGTGTTAGAACTCCCTGGTCATGGATCCTGTTTTGATGAGGTGATGAATGACCGAGATATGGAGGAAACTCCTCATGAATTTATTTCCAGACGTACTTGGACATTTTTTTGGCAGAGGTCTCATTAGCCTTAATTGTCCTGTGGCTGGAGATATTTTCATTACTCAATTTTTAAAAATATATATATTTATTTATTTTATTTATTTATTTTTGACTGCATTGGGTCTTTGTTGCTGCGCGTGGGCTTTCTCTAGTTGTGGCGAGCGGGTGCTACTCTTCGTTGTGGTGCGTGGCCTTCTCATTGCGGTGGCTTCTCTTGTTGTGGAGCACGGGCTCTAGGCGCCGGGCTCAGTAGTTGTGGCTCGCGGGCTCTAGAGCGCAGGCTCAGTAGTTGTGGCACACAGGCTTAGTTGCTCCTCAGCATGTGGGATCTTCCTGGACCAGGGTTCGAACCCGTGTCCCCTGCATTGGCAGGTGGATTCTTAACCACTGCGCCACCAGGGAAGCCCCATTACTCAATTTTTAATAAGTAGTTTGTAGCACTTGACGTCCTTCTGTGAGTAACTTTTTTTCCCCAAAAATTGGCCCTTAGAGGCACCAAGCGGCCAAGTTTCCTTTTCTGTGTGGCATGAGACAAATGGAAAGGCAGCTTGTACTGTGACCTGAAAAGCTTGTAAACATCTTACTACTTCTTTTCCCCAGTGGGAGGTCACTAATTTACACATGTCCCAAAGCATTAGGCTGGAGAAGCCTACCCAAATCTTGAATGGGCTACCACTAGTTATAAGGCTACTAATCTTTGTACCTCTTTCTTACAAGAGCTAGTGTAAATGAGAGAAAGGTAATGTTTATTTTGGGAGAATATTTCTCTGTGGTCTGGATGGCCCCAAAGGTATATTTTGGGAAGCCTCTTGGGCTTGTTCTGATAATCATTTATTTTATGAAAATCATAAATTTAGTAAAAAGTGTTAACTAAAACTTCATATGTGTAATTGATAACGGCAGTAACTCTTTTGTATGCCAAGAATCTAAATCCATTTTGACAACGTTACGAGCTAAAGAGTAGATGAGTTTGTTTCCATTCCAGTTGAAGCAAATTGATTTGGGTGGTTTTTTTATGGATATTAAAAGTGGAGAGCATATTGACCAATCTGTTTCTTCATGGGAAGAGTCACATGAATATGTCTTTTAAACTAAAACTAAGACAGAAACAGAGTTTGCCTCCATGGGAATAATTACACTGTTACAATTGATGGTCAGGAGCTGTAAGGTTTTCTAGGTGGCCATAAGGGGGAGACAAAGAGCAACATAGGCGACCAGGGAATGTACAATGCCAGAGATTTAGTCAAGATAGAAGATCACTTTAATCCCCTTTAGAAGTGCTTGTTATTTTATTTCAACAGTATTTGCCACAAGTATGAGGTGTTGTGGTTCCATTTAGTGTGACCAACCACTAATGCTTTAATTTTTTGAAATTGTCCATTCTTCTAATAAGTTGCTGGTATCTTGTGCTCAGGGGAGATAAGATAGAGGTATAGTCCTTTTTAATCTCCTTTAAAACTTTAAGGTAGCCATTACTACTTCCCTGAAGTATCCTATGGTGATTTCTTTCCTTAGAAAATTATCCAATTTGCTAGAAATTTCGGTATTTCAGATATTAGATCTAGTAACCTATAAGAATGCATGGGCTCCTTTGTCTAATAACAGTCTCAGGCATGAGGATGGAAGTTTGGGTATCCTTAGGAATGAGCAAAGGACACTTGGATACAAGCCCTGAGGTTAAGACAAGCTTCCTCCAGGACTCCACGAAGTTGTTATTTGAAGCATAGGATCTTTAAAACCTTTCAGACTTGGTAGGGCAGGGTCTTGGTATTGAGGGATGTGTGCCTTGGATGCATGACCCTTATGGTTAAATAACTCCTGTTTGAGTAACTAGAAGTAGTCTGTTTGGTTTTTAGTAGTTTTTATGTGGTCATTTGTGACGCAGTAGCCATACACATAGTTCCATGCACGTAGAGCTGCAGGCCGTGGCAGACCCAGTAATATAGTATACGGTAGTATATAGTGTGCGGGCTAAAGCGTGCGTCCTGAGTCCAACTTCCAGGGACGGAAATGTGGTTTCACAACTTGCTACCCCTGTATCTCTGCTTCTTTCTCTGAAAAATGGAGACAGTCATAGTACTTATTCCATAGGACTGTTGTGAGGATAAACAAATAAAAAGCACTTATAACAGTTCCCTGGCAAATGGCATTCACCGCACCTGCATAGACATCCTTCGGAGTAAGTTTGCTCTGGAATACAGAATACTCTGAGAGTGTCACAGGTACACGCAATTAATTCTGAACTTAGAAACAAGCGGCAGAGCCACAGTCTCTCTGTAAGAGGGAGAAGGGCTCCAACTTCCACTACAGAGAATGTGGGGAAAAGTCAGGTTTTGTCTTTGTCTCTTTGGCAACCTCTTAAACCCAGCATTATCCATTCATTTACTCATCCCTAGCATCATGGGTAAGAACACCAGTTCTGGAGTTGAGTTGCCTGGGCTCATATCCTTTCTCTACCTATAGGGAAGCTAATCACATGCTGAGACAACCAGAAAATCAGGTACCAATATTTTCTTAGAGGTTACATTTTATATTTAATAAAAATTCAATAGTGAGCATGGCATAAGTCAGAACTTAGTTGAACTTCCATTTTCTTGGTGAATTTGTGTCTAAATTGAAAATCATTCTTGGAGACAAGCTCTACAGTTTTTTCATTGCTGTGGGCTTCGGTCAAGCCCCGACGCTTCCTCTTACTAGCTTTGTGACTTCAGAAGCTAGTTAATATCCTTAAGTGTTCGTTTTCTCGTCTATGAAATGGGATAATAATATCCGTAAGATAACTCATAGGAAATACCTCACACAATGTCTGGGACATAAAGACTGTTCATTATGTGTTAGGTGTCTTTACTGTTCTTTCAATTAACAAATATTTACTGAGTACTTTTCATGTGAAAAGCACCTGACGAAGGACACTAGTGAAATAGAAGGAAATTATCCTAGAATTGGGAGAAGGATGTGCTGATGGGATTCAGAAGAAGACATTCCCTAGGTTAGTTCTCCACCTGAGGAGTCTCTCTATTCTCAACAAAGCTAATGGAATGATATTGAAAACAACAAAAATATGGTTTAAAAGTGAGCTAGAGGAAAATGGGTAGATGTACACCCCATTAATCCTGAGGATGCATCTCTAATTGGAATGCCACCCACCCAAAGAGCCATGAATATAATCTCAGAATGAGATTATGAGAAAGCTTGGGGTTGCTGGTTTGTGGGGTAATAAGTGAGTGTGGGTTAATTCGGTCTGCTGCACTCAGGAATCCTGTTCCGTTGGAGCCTGTCCTGGCCATGGCCCTCTCAGCACAGTAGCTGTCGATAACTGACAGTGCCTTGATTCCAAGGTGACCAGAGGAGTCAGACACCTGTTTTGTGCTAAGAACCAATGGGCTTATGGAGTTGGTAGGGCTGCTGGAATGATTTTTTCCTTTGGTCGAAGCAAATGTACTCGAAGATGAAACTAACCAAGAAGACCAAACCCCAGTAGCTTTGTAACCTCCAGTTTGAGTTCATACCACATTCTTGGGGTTAGGTTATACCCAAGAATCTTTCCAGAGGCAGAAGAAAGGACACATAGGATGGGCTAGGATCTTGAGGACTATCATTGATACCATGTCTGGGAACAACACTGGTGTTCACTAAATACTCTCACACGAGGACTGAATGCTGACCTCAGGGAGGTTGACTCTGAAGGGAGATTCAGTGTTCAGGTTGTCCACACGAAAGTGGGCAGACAGGCTACTGTGGGGCCTGGTGAAAGCTGAAGAGCTCCCTTCTATGCATCTGCAGGTTGTGTTCAAAGACGTTCACCATCATCAAACAATAGATTTTTATCCCATGTCATGGATAAGAATCCAAATGCAGACGGAGTTTAGTGATTTTCCATAGAACCGAAGCTGGTTCAGGGCTCTCTCCATTATACCAGCCTGTCTCGCTTGCTGTTAGAAAGCTTCTCAAAGCAGAAGTTAAGAGCTTTGTTCAGGGCTGGCTGGGGTGAGGGAGTGATATCAGATTATAATGGAATCCATGGTCTTTAATGCTACCGGTCATAAATAGAAGCAAAGAGCCTGCAGAAACTCAAGATGCCAAGATGAAACATCCTCTTCTGGAGGATGAGGATGGTGAAGCAAGTCTCTTGATGAGAGCAAGAGTACCAGTAGAGAAACAATAAAAGCAGCACAGCAGCCTGAGAAAGTTGGTCCCGTTTTGTCTTAGGACCTTAAAGGCCTTCCTGAGGACAGGTAGGAAGTAGGATTCAGGCTCAAGGTACACTAGGCAAGAAAAAGGGTGGCAGAGTTGGTGAGTGATCACCCCCCGTCCTGCACACACACCCCTTTGTGCACATCTTTTAACCCTCAGTCTGGATGTACGTCTGCATGGGGTCTTCCTGCCACTCAGGCAGACAGGCCAGGCTCGCAGCCACTTCCTTCTGGACAGGCCAGCCCCAGGCCTCGAAGAAAGGAGCCAGATTCTTCTGTACCCTTCCAGAGAACTTCTTCACCCACAGATTCATCTTGCCAGTGTTGTCTTTGGGGATGTCAGAGAGGGTCTGGTACTCAGCAAAGAGCTGGGTGAATGGCTCCCATCCAAAGGCCTCCTGGAGCTGGAAGAGAAGGAAGGGGCAGGATGAGGTACAAGTTTGTGAAAATACCTGCAACATGCGTGTTCATGAGTGCATCTCATTTCTGGTGATTTCTTCCCCTTAATCATTCACCAGCTTCACTTCTTTGCTTGCCCTTATCTCCCCATCTCAACCCTGCACATAAACACAATCTTACTGGCTCATTCCACTCCTTGGCCACAAACTCTGTACCCCCTGAATGTAGTAGGGGACTACATGAAGACCCTAATGGCTGAAAAGAGGTAAATACTCAATAAATGACAGTTATCATTATTATCCCTATTTTAAAAAATTATATCCCCAGTTCCTAAGTGTTTCCCAGGCATCAGACAGGTTTGAGCCTGACTGAGATGGGGATTTTGGGAGCCAAAATCTGGGAACTTCCGACACCTTCCAGACATAATAAAACCTTCCAGACAGAATAAAGCCCTTGTTTTTTTCTCTTTTTCAGCCGTCTCAGAGCTGTGACTATTTTCAAGGCTACTGTTTTTCTCTGTGGAACACTGCCTTTGGGACAAAACAAGGAAGAAGCAGGTATGTCACAAGGAGCTCAAAATGAGAGTGACTCATACTTTATAGGGAACAGCCCACCTGAAAGCCATGGGCAGGAGACTCTTGCCAAGATTATAGAGGTTTAGAAGTAGCAGGGATCTTGAGGTTTCCGAGACCACCCCCTTTTATGGAGGAGAATCCTCTGACTCTGAGGTGTAGAAGCCCGAGGACAGACGGCATTTTGATTAGCCTCCCTCTGACCTCACTGTTGTGCTCTCACTGCTTATCTGCTCTCACTGCTTGGCCTTTGACAATCGTCCTGCTCGTCTCTCTTAATTAGTAATCCACAAATTAAACATTTATCACACATACAACATTAAAAAATATCTACAATGTGCCAGGTATTTCTAGGCAAAATGATTAAGGCTCTTGTTTATCTGGAGGTCACTGGTCAATGGGAGAGACAGACTTGTAAGTAAACAAATGACAAAAAAAGTTGGCTTGTCAAGGAGATGATGTCGGGAGAAGAGGACAAGAGAGCTGAATTTTGACAGGTGACTTGACAGGTAACAGACAAGGGGTTCAAGCACGTTGCAGCTGCAGGAAGGAAACGTGAGGAGGTATAGGAACAAAAACAGCAAGATGTGTTCATAGCGGGAAGCAGCTCAGTAAACTGCAGGATAATTATGGAGACAGGAAATTGGGAGATGGAGATGGAGGTGTTGGCCAAAGCCTGATGATAAAGGGCCTTCTGCACCCAGCTAAGCAGCTTCCATTTTATTCTGTGTGTGAAGGAGAACACTTGACGAGCTTAAACATGGAATATTCAGATTATTCTGGAAGTGGTGTGGAAGATGGATTATAGGTGGTTGAAGCGAGATGCTGGAAAAACTGAGGAGGCTTTTAAAACAGAAGAGGATCCTGAGGATCTACACTAAGGCAACGGCAGGAGGAATGATGGCGAGCAGACCTCCCACAGGTGAAGAAAACAGAAGGTATCTCTCTGTCCTGGGACCAAGTCTCAGGCTCCAAGGTGAGGGGTCTCCCCAAAGCTTTTGCAAAATGATATTCATGGTGAGTGGGTCAGTAGGTAGGGTGGAATTAGAGCTTTGCCTTACACTTCAGTGGCAACTACCATGTAAGGTCTCTTTCCCTGTAGACCCTCAGACTGGCTCTAGAATCCTGAGCTGATGCTGCACAGTTATCTCATTGACTGGGGCTGTCTCACACTCACTCTTCAGAAAATGAGTGAAAAAAGAAAAAGAAATCAGAGGGAGGGTTCAGAAGTGCAAAAGCCTGGGCTTGTCATTAGCTCCTGATTTTAGGTTCTGGTTCCATCATTTAAATGTGTGACATTGGACAGGATGCTTAAACTCTCTAACTCAGCATGTGCCTGTAAAAAGTGGGCAATACCCACTATCTAAAGAGTCATGGTAGACATTATAGGAGATCTGATATGGGGAGTGGCTTTGACAACTTGAAAATACAAAAATTCAAAGCAGGATAGGGGAGGGGAAAGGGATTTATGCTTATTTCATAGGAAATCGACTCACTTTGGGACTTCGGTGTTCTTCTGTTGGGTTGGTTATTTACTTATTCATTCTAAAGACATTTTGGGATCAAATGGGTGATGGAAATTTGAGAATCACATTGACAGATTTACCTCCTAAGAGGCCTTCTTGTAATGGAGTTGCCCCTAACACATCACTGTAATTAGGAAGGGATGCAACACTCACTTGACGCATAAAACTAAGGTGAGGGAAAACAAAGCAAAGCAAAATGATCACAGCATTTCCAAGGCACCTACTTGGGGACAAAGGACGGACGAATGAGTGGGAGCGCTTTGACTCAGTCTCAGGAGTGTCTCACTCAGAGCTTCTGCTCTTGACCAATATACCCAGAGACTACATTCTCTACTTATCTTCTTTTCACAGTAGTTTTCATTTCCTCTTACATATCATCACAAAACCACAGTACGTGAGTGGGACAGGCATCATTATCTCCATCTTAGAGGTGTATGACCTGAGAAGCACCGCCATGCAGCCAGGGGAGGTGGTGGGCCCAGGCTGATAGGGGTGGTGAAGGAGTTGGAGAGCTCCTGGGGTTCAGGATGCTACACGACTGAGGGTCTAGTGGCCCCCATCTCCCTGAATTTCTGTTCAGTACCTTTAGATACGTTTCCAGAGCTGTCCACACATTCCAGTCGTTCAGGGGCGCTCCCTTTCCCAGGTGTGTTTTGATCCTTTTCTCTCGTTCTGGAGGGCTCAGAGCTGGGTGGGCCTGAGCCCTGGGGATGTGCAGGACCGTCTCGTGCACATAGACTGACCAGAGGTTACAGGTGGCCTCGGTGGTGTGTGGGGGGAACTCCCACCCGTGCCGCTGCTGGTTGTGGCCCAGCTCGTGGATGGCTCCCCACAGACCTCTGCTTCTCATGCCCATCTCACTGATGAGCTCCTGCACCGACTGCAGGTGGCACATGATAGGGTATCCTGAGTGCATCCAGCCTGGGAACGCAAAAGGAAGAGTGAGGCATGGTGGGCGTGGTCCACCCAAACCCATCTCACTTCATTCCTCTCCATGGTGTAACTTTTTCTCGCCATCCTGGCTGCTACCATAATTCCAGAATCTCCATGCTGATTGGAAAGCAGATGCTTTCTCTGACTTGGTCTGAAGAGTCCCGACCCTTCTTCCCGGCCTCCACACTGGAGTTATGCTTCGCCTTCTCTCTGGCCCCCCAAATGTTAACACTTTATATAGTCATTCTCACTATAATTCAGTGCTTCCTTTTGTGTGAGTTTTCTTTGCATGTGAGTCTACGACATTAGGTCCTGTGTCTGAATTTGAGATCCCTGAGGCTAGGGCAGTGCCGTTTCTTCTCCTGTGTACGCTACTGTTGGCCAGAGTTATACTTTTTAACAGTGAAAATCTTGTGGTTTTTTGAAGATTAGAAAACAGGTCCAGAGGAATTTTCCACATGTTGGAACCAGATTTCCGTGTTTGTTTTTTTTTTTTTTTTAAGATGGCCTTCTTTCCTCTAAACCACTGAATACTTAACATAAACCTCTTTACTCTCTCTTTTCATTGCCAACACGTTTGAAGGAGATATTTCTGTTTTAAACTCTCCTTGAAACAACGCTCACTGCCATCTTGAACTCCTGGTACCAATTTTTCTGAGACTGTTCTCCCTCCTGTGAAATCTTACGCTTTAGATGAACATGATTTACCTTTTCACATGTAAACATCTTTTCATCTCCATCAAAGTCCATGTCTTGAACATCTTTTTTTCCCTTACTTTACTGGTAAAATTATGCGTTACGCATATTGGACGTTTAAAAAAGGCAAAATAGATGTCAGCAGAAGGAAGGAAATAAAGATCAGACAGGGAATAAATAGAGATTAAAAAAACCATAGAAAAGATCAGTAAAACCAACAGCCGGTTTTTTGAAAGGATAAACAAAATCAACAAACCCTGGCCAGGCTCACAAGAAGAAAAGAGAGGGGACTCCAATAAACAAAATAAGAAATGAAAGAGGAGAAATAACAACTGATACCACAGAGATACAGAAAATCACAAGAGGATACTATGAACAGTTACATGCCAACAAATTGGACAACCTAGAAGAAATGGATGAGTTTCTAGAAACACATGGCCTGCCCAAATTGAGTCAAGAAAAAACAGATAATTTGAACAGACCAATTGCTAGAAGTGAAATAGAACCTGTAATTTAAAAAACTCCCTATAAACAAAAGTCCAGGACTGGACGGCTTCACAGGGAAATTCTACCAAACATACAAAGCAGAACTTATACCAATCCTTCTCAAACTCTTCCAAAAGATGGAAGAGGATAGAACACTCCCAAAGCCATTCTATGAAGCCGCCGTCACCCTGATACCAGAACCAGACAAAGACACTACAAAAAATAAAAATAAAAAACTACGGGCCAAGAAAAGGCAAAATAATAAGTAAATGGTGTCCACAGACTAGGAGCATCCCTCTGGAGCACCCACCGGCTGAGATCTGCACATCAGCAACAATCCTCTCTGGACGGAGGAAAGGAAAGGGCTGGGCTGCCAGCCTGGCTATAGCCCGCATCATCTCATCCCAGAGGTGGAGTAAAGATTCGGGGTCCTCCAGGGCCTGGAGGTCTGCAGTTGGCACCGTCAAGATGATGTTGTCTGTTGCCAGCTCTCCCCAGGGAGCTGTGCTCTCCTGGATACGCCTCTTCCACTCCTCCAGGGATGTCTTACCTGGGAATAAAGGGCATGGAACCTGTCACCCACTTCCTCAACTTTCCTTGAGCCGAAAAACACAACTGGAACTCCAGGAGGAGGACAGTGAAATGATGAACTACTATCATGTGGGTCTATGTGCTGTGAAGTGAAGGACAGGCCCCCAGACCCTTCCCTCTGTTCTGCCCGGAAGTCTCCATGGACACAGGGAGTCCCTCATCTCCTACCTCCACTGGCACCTCAGACAGTCCCTCCTCCTCTTGTCCACCAATCCTCTTCCCTCCCCTCCTTCAACAAGCCCATCAACACCACAGCACCCCCGACTCTCCCACTCCCCTCCACGTTCAGTCCACTCACCCAGCCTGTAATATGGGGCAGGCACAGCCCTCTTGATGGTGACGGACACGGGGCCCAGTTTACTGCCCTTGGGCACGATGACATAGAGAAGGCCACCCCAGAGGCAGGAGACTGACAGTTTGGTCCTATCCATGCAGCACTGGTGAGTTACCACAGGGGCTCGAGACAGCTTGCTGGCACTCGTCAGGTCATCGGTGTGGCAGCCAATCTGTACCTGGAGAGGCGATTCCACCATGTGTGCTGTGGGTGTGTGGTACTGTGAGCTTTTAGCACTCCAAAAACCATATGGACTGAAAGGTACGCAGAATCATTTTTCTAGGGATTTAAGCAGCTCCACAATGGACCATGATCAGGCAGACCAGGCATAACCCCGAGGCTGATATTGACTAGGGTCCCGTGGTGCCTCTGTACCAGGCAGAACCTGGGCTCTCGCTCCAGGGTTCAAGCCCCTAAGGTGATTCCGATGCTGGGAATGAGGCAGAGGGAATCTTCATCTGCCCTTTGTGCACAGACTGGAGGCCTATCCAGAGGCAGTGGGATATGGGGTGACGGGGGAGAACTGGTTCTGTCTTCCCTCTTTGTCTCAGCCTCCCCTCCTGGTCAGGTAGATGGAGTGCATTTTGTCTGGAGTCCTGTGACTGCTTTTCTTAGGTTTAATGTAAGTGAGCTTGAGAAAGGAGACGAACCCAAAAGAGACCCTTACTATGGTAGGAAGTGACCCTCAAAATTGAGGCGGGAATAATTTTACTTCTGCATGACGGCCTGTTTTTGTGAGTGACGGGGTTAAGTACACCCTTCAGCAATCAGGGTGAAGAGGTAAAACCCAGAAAGGCCGCGTTGGAGAAATGAGTGAGGTTCCGAATACGTAACAGGCGCTCCTTCGCCTCACAGCCCTGTCGGGAGGTGGAAACCTGAGGGCTTGTGTTTGAGGACTGGATCTGATGTTAGGAGCTCTGGCATCTTCAGTCACTCCCTTAGGCTCCCTGAAACTTAGCTGTTTCATCTGTGAAATCTGTAACGTGGGCAGAACAATGCCTTCCTGCACTCCTGGAAGAAGTGTCGCGAGCTGGATGAGAATGAAGCCCTGTGGCTCTGAGATGTGGCAGTGGCGTTCTGGCCTTACCTTCAGGCCAGCAAAAACCGCAGCTTCAGACAAGGAGACTTCTGCATTTTGTCCATTTGGGAGGTAGAGCCCTGTACTCACCCAGGAATCACCGCTGCCTGACAAAAGCCATAGGAAGGGCTGAGTTATTCCCCCACCTGACTCCACCCCACCTGGAACCTCACAGCCCCTCCCAGAGGTGCAGCCCTGCCCTGCGCACCTCATCTCATCCATGCTTCTTGCATCCATCCCACCTAATCCCTGAGCAGAACCCCAACCCCCGTCTCCTGGGAAGTACCTGTTAGAGAATGGAGCTGGCCTACCTGAGCTTCAGCACCTGCAATGTCCTGCAAATCTCGCTAGCCCCACCTTACCTTCCCCCAGGTCCCTCATTCTGTACCTGGGTTGCTTCCATCGATCTCCACTGTGATGGCGTGTTCTGAGGGGTACGAACTGGAGCTGCAAGACCAGGTTCCAAGCCCCTGTGCCAGCTGAGAGCAGTCTGTGCCGGAGCGTGCCAGCTCCGTGGCCAGGCAGAGCAGGGCAGCCTCATAGGAGTCACTGGCAACTGGCTTTTCCCTGCTCACAGCTGGGAGCCCCGACAGATGCAGCATCTTCCTCAGGAGCCGGTGCAAGGAAACATAAGCAGGGACCCCCTCTGCGGGGATCTGCAGGAAGCCTGCTGCATCTGCTCCCAGTTTGGCCAGCCAGCTCTTTTCCAGGTTCCCACCCCCGCGGTTCACGATAAGCTGGAATTCAGATAGTGCCTTGCGGAAGTGGTAGCTCTGCTTCTCAGGGGTAGGGACAGGGAAACAGCCTGGGTCCAGAGTCCGAGCTAGGATACTGAGGCCGAAGCAGTTGAGTATGATGTTACCAGGGAAACTAGCCAAAGTGGAGCGGCCGGGGTTCTGGGAGGCCCACCACCAGGCCTGGCCCCCGATCAGCAAGCCCCCACCCTCAGCCACAAACTCCTGCAGCTGCTTAGCCTCCTTGTCACTGTAAGCCACACAGCAGTAGACTCTCAAGTCAGCAGTCAGGTGGGGCTCCAGACTGCATTCCAGGCCATGCTCTGACAGCAGGGCACACAGATTTTTTAGACACGTGTTCACCCCAACTTTGCTCGTCTGGCCTCTGGCCAGCCAGCGCACAGCATTGAGCAAAAAGGGCCCCATCTTGGGCGTACAGAGCATGCCCTCGTGGGCAGCCAGAACCACGCGGCCCCGGCCATAGCGGGCAGCTGCCAGGAAGCAGCCGAGAGAGGCATCTAAGCCCAGGGGGAAGGCCAGGGCCCCATGCACCAGCAGCTGCGAGGGGATTCCCCCTGTTTTGATGTCCAGCTCTGAGATCCCTTCCAGGAGCTCCTGCTGATCCTGCCCGAGATCCTCCCCAAACCTGGAAAAGAGACAAAGGAAAAGGAACAAAGGGGCTATAGTCAGTGAGTGAACCATCGAAATGAGCTCACTGAATAGAGCAATCTGTGTGGGTACAAAGATACACAGTTCATGCCAATCTTCTTATTCTCGCTAAGATTTGAGATTTGAAATCACTTGTGTGACTCGCTTTATTGCAGTGGTCTGGAACTGAACTCGCAGTATCTCCGAAGTCTGCCTGTTACTGAACGTATAAATGAATTGTTAGAAAAATGGATCTGTTATTCTTAGAGAAAGTAATCCTACTTAGACATTTTTCAGAGTAACATTTCTGTAAAAGAAGGCAGTAAAAATCAAATCCCCCTCTCCACATGCTAGCACTGATCCAGGAACATGTTACAAGTAAACTATTTAATCCTACACTTGAAGATTTATACAAACTCACTCCTTTTAAAAACTGTCACTTAGGTGATTCTAATGGGCAGCGCAGAAGGACAGCCACTGCAGGCCACCGCCTCCGACTCTGAAGGCACTCCCGCTGTGTGGCTGACAGGGTCTGGTGCTCCGGCCGGGTGTCAGGCCTGAGCCTCTGAGGTGGGAGAGCTGAATTCAGGACATTGGTCCACCAGAGACCTTCTGGCCCCACGTAATATCAATCAGTGAGAGCTGTCCCAGAGATCTCCGTCTCAGTGCTAAGACCCAGCTCCACTCAGTGACCAGCAAGCCCCAGTGCTGGACACCCCATGCCAAACACCTAGCAAAAAGGAACACAACCCCACCCATTAGCAGAGAGGCTGCCTAAAATCATACTAAGTTCACAGACACCCAAGACACACCACCGGATGCGGTTCAGCACGCCAGAAAGTCAGGATCCAGCTGCATGCACCAGAAGACAGGCACCAGTTCCCACCACCAGGAAGCCTACACAAGCCACTAAACCAACCTTACCCACAGGGGGCAGACACCAAAAAAAAATGGGAATTATGAACATGCAGCCTGCGAAAAGGAGACCCCAAACACAGTAAGTTAAGCAAAATGAGAAGACAGAGACATATACAGCACATGAAGGAGCAAGGTAAAAACCCACCCAACCAAACAAATGAAGAGGAAATAGGCAGCCTACTTGAAAATGAATTCAGACTAATGATAGTAAAGATGATCCAAAATCTTGGTAATAGAATGGAGATAATACAAGAAATATTTAATAAGGACCTAGAAGAACTAAAGAGCAAACAAACAATGATGAACAACACAATAAATGAAATTAAAAATTCTCTAGAAGGAATCATTAGCAGAATAACTGAGGCAGAAGAACGGATAAGTGACCTGGAAGATAAAAGAGTGGAAATAACTACAGCGGAGCAGAATAAAGAAAAAAGAATGAAAAGAATTGAGGACAGTCTCAGAGACCTCGGGGACAACATTAAATGTACCAACATTCGAATTACAGGGGTCCCAGAAAAGAAGACAAAAAGGGACTGAGAAAATATTTGAAAAGATTATAGTTGAAAACTTCTCAAACATGGGAAAGGAAATAGTCAAGTCCAGGAAACACAGAGAGTCCCATACAGGATAAATCCAAGGAGAAACATGCCAAGACACATATTAATCAAACTATCAAAAATTAAATACAAAGAACAAATATTAAAAGCAGCAAGGGAAAAGCAACAAATAACATACAAATGAATCTCCATAAGGTTAACAGCTGATCTTTCAGCAGAAATCTGCAAGCCAGGACGGAGTGGTAGGACATACTTAAAGTGATGAAGGAAAATTGGACAATTTCTTAGAAAAGCACAACCTTCCGAGACTGAACCAGGAAGAAATAGAAAATATGAACAGACCAATCACAAGCACTGAAATTGAAATTGTCATTAAAAACCTTCCAACGAACAAAAGCCCAGGACCAGATGTCTTCACAGGCGAATTCTATCAAACATTTAGAGAAGAGCTAACACCGATCCTTCTCAAACTCTTCCAAAATACAGCAGAGGGAGGAACACTCCCAAACTCATTCTACGAGACCACCATCACCCTAATACCAAAACCAGACAAAGATGTTACCAAAAAAAGAAAACTACAGGCCAATATCACTGATGAACATAGATGCAAAAATCCTCAACAAAATACTAGCAAACAGAACCTAACAACACATTAAAAGGATCATACACCATGATCAAGTGGGATTTATCCCAGAGGTGCAAGGATTCTTCAATACATGCAAATCAATCAATGTGATACACCATATTAACAAACTGAAGAATAAAAAACCATATGATCATCTCAATAGATGCAGAAAAAGCTTTTAACAAAATTCAACACCCATTTATGATAAAAACCCTCCAGAAAGTAGGCACAGAGGGAACTTACCTCAATATAATAAAGGCCATATATGACAAACCCACAGCCAACATCGTCCTCAATGGTGAAAAACTGAAACCATTTCCACTAAGATCAGGAACAAGACAAGGGTGCCCACTCTTACCACTATTATTCAGCATAGTTTTGGAAGTTTTATCCACAGTAATCAGAGTGGAAAAAGAAATAAAAGGAATCCAAATCAGAAAAGAAGAAGTAAAACTGTCACTGTTTGCAGATGACATGATACTGTACATAAGAATCCTAAAGATGCTACCAGAAAACTACTAGAACTAATCAATGACTTTGGTAAAGTAGCAGGATACAAAGGTAATGCACAGAAATCTCTTGCATTCCTATACACTAATGATGAAAAATATGAAAGAGAAATTAAGGAAGCACCCCCATTTATCATTGCAACAAAAAAAAATATCTAGCAGTAAACCTACCTAAGGAGGCAGAAAACCTGTATGCAGAAAACTATAAGACACTGATGAAAGAAATTAAAGATGATACAAATAGATGGAGAGATATACCATGTTCTTGGATTGGTAGAATCAACAGTATGAAAATGACTCTACTTCCCAAAGCAATCTACAGATTCAGTGCAATCCCTATCAAACTACAGACTGGCATTTTTCACAGAACTAGAACAAACAATTGCACAGTTTGTATGGAAACACAAACGACCCCGGGTAGCCAAAGCAATCTTGAGAAAGAAAAACAGAGCTGAGGGAATCAGGCTCCCTGACTTCAGACTATACTACAAAGCTACAGTAATCAAGACAGTATGGTACTGGCACAAAAACAGAAAAATAGATCAATGGAATAGGATAGAAAGCCCAGAGGTAAACCCATGCACATTTGATCACCTTATCTTTGATAAAGGAGGCAAGGATATACAATTGAGGAAAGACAGCCTCTTCAATAAGTGGTGCTGGGAAAACTGGACAGCTACATGTAAAAGAATGAAATTAGAACACTTCCTAACACCATACACAAAAATATACTCAGAATGGATTAAAGACTTAAATATAAGGCCATACACTATAAAACTCTTAGAGGAAAACATAGGCAGACACTCTATGACATAAATCACAGCAAGATCCTTTTTGACCCGCGTCCTAGAGAAATGGAAATAAAAACAAAAACAGATGGGACCTAATGAAACTTAAAAGCTTTTGCACAGCAAAGGAAACTATAAGCAAGATGAAAAGACAACCCTCAGAATGGGAGAAAATATTTGCAAATGAAGCAACTGACAAAGGATTTATCTCCAAAATATACAAGCAGCTCATGTAGCTCAGTATCAAAAAAACAAACAACCCAACCCCAAAATGGGCAGACAACATAAACAGATATTTCTTCAAAGAAGATACACAGATTGCCAACAAACACATGAAAGGATGCTCAACATCACTAATCATGAGAGAAATGCAAATCAAAACTACAATGAGGTATCACCTCACACCAGTCAGAATGGCCATCATCAAAAAATCTACAAACAATAAATGCTGAAGAGGGTGTGGAGAAAAGGGAACCCTCTTGCACTGTTGGTGGGAATGTAAATTGATATAGCCACTATGGAGAACAGTACGGAGGTTCCTTAAACTATAAATAGAACTACCATATGACCCAGCAGTCCCACTACTGGGCATATACCCTGAGAAAAGCATAATTCAAAAAGAGTCATGTACCACAATGTTCATTGTAGCTCTATTTACAATAGCCAGGACATGGAAGCAACCTAAGTGTCCATCGACAAATGAATGGATAAAGAAGATGTGGCATGTATATACAATGGAATATTACTCAACCATAAAAAGAAACGAAATTGAGTTATTTGTAGTCAGGCGGACGGACCTAGAGTCTGTTACACAGAGTGAAGTAAGTCAGAAAAAGAAAAACAAATACCATATGCTAACACATATATATGGAATCTTAAAAAAAAAAAGTGGTTCTGAAGAACCTAGGGGTAGGACAGGAATAAAGTCGCAGATGTAGAGAATGCACTTGAGGACATGAGGAGTGGGAAGGGA
This sequence comes from Neophocaena asiaeorientalis asiaeorientalis, assembly GCF_003031525.2. Lineage (NCBI taxonomy): Eukaryota > Metazoa > Chordata > Mammalia > Artiodactyla > Phocoenidae > Neophocaena > Neophocaena asiaeorientalis. Next base: position 1,426,875 of record NW_020174578.1, on the reverse strand, counting down.
AAGCTGAAACGAAGTGAGAGAGTGGCAATGACATACATACACTACCAAATGTAAAATAGCTAGCTAGTGGGAAGCAGCTGCATTTCATGGGAGATCAGCTCGATGTTTTGTGACCACCTAGAGGGGTGGGATAGGGAGGGTGGGAGGGAGATGCAAGAGGGAGGGGATATGGGGACATATGTATACGTATAGCTGATTCACTTTGTTATATAGCAGCAACTAACACAACAACGTAAAGCAATTATACTCTAATAAAGATGTTAAAATATTGTCACTTAAATCTGATGAGCATATTTACTACTTCTTATTGAGAAATGGTCAAAATGTAATGAATTGAGGAAAGATTTTGTATTTCAAGAATTTTTAAAACCCATTTGTAGATACTTTGTCAAGCGACAGGAGATTGGTTAAATAAGTTATGGTTAACTGTAGATAGCATATCATATGGCAATTAAAATAATTACTGGAAAATGCTTCATAGAAAAAATTTTAAGTCAGATTCTAATATACTATGCTCTAAATAAGCCACATTTTGCACAACAAACTGCCAAGAACAAACAAACAAACAAAAAACAAAATCCACAAGACCAGACAGAGAAACATTATCCATAGTATGTTTATCAAAATGTCCTCAGTGATCGTCCTGGCTAGTGGGATTTAGATGATTTTAATTACCTTTATAAAACTTTGTCTTATAATAAAAATCAAATGTTAATAAAAAGGTTTAGTCACTCAAGTAGCAGAACATTACTGAAGAAAATTCCTCCTGTACAGTTTCTCCTTAATTTCTCTTTAGCATGAAAATGGAGACACACGTTTTAATTTTGTCATTCCGTTTTCAACTAACATGGCCAAATGTCAAAAGGTTTCTGGCATCAGTTTAGCTTGTACCTTTTTTCCACCTGTAGAGGCTTAAAGACTTACTTTGTGGGGCAATGACGTTGAGCCACAACACTTAGTTTATAGGCTTAGCTTCCACACTAAGTGTTCTGCCAGAATCTTCTGACGGGCACCTTGTGAAGTCCAGCTACTGATAAAACACCTTCACTATGGAGAGGTGTGATAATGAGACCGGGAACCTGAAGGTTTACACTCATGTGCTTATGAAAATGTGTAACTGCCGCTGTCCAGCTGAGCAGGTCATTGATGGACTCTGGCTCTGACTGGTCAGGATGATCCTGCCTCCTCCCTTGGCAGAGTAGCTGGAAGAGCCTGTGAAATCTACATCCCCTCTCCAAGCCACCACTTGCTTACCACCACTTGTGTCTGGGAGTATTCAATAAAGACGACGTCCCTAAGTTGGCTAACATAGTACCTGATATATAGTAAGTCTTCAACACGTGTTAGTGGGTATATAAAACACACAAATACACACAGAATATTTATCTGATAATGAAAGACTTCATATCTGATAGACAGGGACCTTACTACCTAAAAGTATTAAGGGTATACAGGGTTATGGGTTGAGTTGTGTCTCCTCCAAATTCATTTGTTGAAGTCCTAACCCCCAGGACCTCAGAATGTGACCTTATTTGGAAATAGGATCATTGCAGATATAATTAGCTAAGTTAGGATACGGTGGGCCTAATCCACCATGACTGGTGTCCTTATAACAAGAGGAAATTTGGACACAGACACACACACACATAGGGAGAACTCCATGTAAAAATGAAGGCAGAGATCAGGGTGATGCTTCTACAAGCCAAGGAAGGCTAAAGGTTGCCAGGAAACCACCAGAAGCAGGAGAGTGGCCTGGAGCTTATTCTCCCCACAACCTCAAAAGGAACCAACCCTGCCAACCCCTTGATCCCAGATTTTTAGCCTTCAGTGGTGCGATGACAAAATTCTGCTGTTTAAGCCAGCCAATCTGTGGTACTTGGTTATGGCAGCCCTAGGACGTTAACACAGTCACAATTCTGAAAACTGATCCACACAGGACACTCTGGGGGTAGGTGATCTGTAAAATTGGTCTGGATGTATCCTAACATTCTTGGACTTATTTTTTTGTTTTTAATTAATTAATTTTTGGCTGCGTTGGGTCTTGGTTGCTGCGCGCGGGCTTTTCTCTAGTTGCAGCGAGTGGGGGCTACTCTTTGTTGTGGTGCATGGGCTTCTCATTGCAGTGACTTCTCTTGTTGCGGAGCATGGGCTCCAGGCACGCGGACTTCAGTAATTGTGGCTCGCGGGCTCTAGAGCGCAGGCTCAGTAGTTGTGGTGCACGGCTTAGTTGTTCCGCGGCATGTGGGATCTTCCCGGACCAGGGCTTGAACCTGTGTCCCCTGCATTGGCGGGTGGATTCTCAACTACTGCACCACCAGGGAAGCCCCTTGGGCTTACTTTAAAAACACTGATAACTGAATCAGAAAGTTACCCAGGGGTAGGACCATATCTTGTGTGTCTCTAGTTCCAACAGCACCTAGTGTGGTGTCCGGTGGGAAGCACTACCTAGCGGTAGTAAGACATGCCACAGAAGTGAGGGGGCAATCATGTAAAATTAACATGCAATGGGCTGAGAGCAGCCCTCTGAACTGCAATGCCTCTCACCTTTCTTCTGAAAAAGGACTCACCCTCTCACTTATACAGGAGTACATATGTGTATATGTATTTATATGTGTTTATATATACACATAGGCATGCATATGTACACAGAGACATGTGTGCACACCCATATATGCATACATATACTATATATGAAATGATCATATGGGCCTGAGGAAAACTATGGAAGATGACATCCTGGGTTGTCAACATGGTTCCTGGGGAAGGGGTGGGAAGGCGGTGTGCACAGTACCATGAAGGAGGAGCAAATAAAAGCCTGGCATTTAGTCATACTACAGCTTACTATTTATCAGTTACAAACAACAGGGAGACCTCTGAGAACTAACGTGGTCAGATGTTCCAAAACATTTTTTTGAGTAAAAATTTTAAAAATAAAAGCTAACAATTTGGTGATACAATTTATATAAGACAAAAATAAAACAAAATAAATATATGTCAATATATATGTCAAAAAAGTCAGGACAAAAATCACAAGAGTGTAAGAAGTATTCTGAATTGTGTGATGGAGACAAGGGGTTGGTATTGAAAGAGCTGCTCAAAGGGGACTTGTCTCATCAGTATTTTTTTTTCAAATATGGAGAATGTATGAATATATTTCTCAGGTAATTAAGAATTAAATTTTAAATGTTAAGGTAACTGATGGAAAAATAGAACTGAGAAGCATAATCTACAAACATGCTGGGAGAATTTAAGGAGTAGAGAAAACTAGGTCAAATACTGTAACGAAGAAAAAATGTAAAAAGAAACAAAGTATAAAAACAAAACCGGGAAACAACAAGGCAAGAGTAAGAAATACACTTGAATTATCACTACCTAGGACTGGATTACATTTGTATACGAAGAGACAGATGCTCTCAGACTGGGCTAAAAACATCTAGGTATAAGTTGCTTACAAAAGACACAATTGAAACTATCAATAAATGGTACACAAAGATTGAAATGAGGAAATCAACAAAGGTATATCTGGAAGATACAACAAAAAGAAAGCAGAAGTGCCGGTATTAATATGAGATGCAGTTGATTTCAAAGAGGAAAGAATTAAACAAAAGATGAATATTTTCTATGAATAGAAGTTAAGCCTTCCAAAGATATAATTTTCATTAATTTTTATGGGCCTAAAAACAAAGTGCTGAAAGCAAAAACTGCTACAAAGAAAATTAAAATTTGATGAATTCATAATCACATTTGAAAATAGTAACAGATCTCTCAGCATCCAATGGATCAATTAAAAGAAAAAAAGGATAGAGATGATTTGAGCAGAATGACTGACAAACTTGACTAGAACCAGAACACAATGGTGCAATATCGCCTGGAATCTGAGGGTGAGAAAGTGAGAGCCTAGAATGCTGTGCTCTGTCAGTTTGTTGTGTAAATATAACAAAAATGAAGACAAACGTGATACATTAAAAATATAATTTTTTAGAACACACACACAGGCATAGACAAGCAATTGAGAGGCTCCATATCAAACTTCTAAGAGCGGCTACCTTAGTCCAGAGGCATGAGACTGGGAACGGTGGTGTGGGATGAAAGACAATTTGCCACTCTCCTCTATACATTTTTTAATTGGAGTATAATCGCTTTACAATGTTGTGTTAGTTTCTGCTGTACAATGAGGTGAATCAGCTCTATGTATACCTATATCCCCTCCCGCTTGGACCTCCCTCACCCCCCACCATCCCACTCATCTAGGTCATCACAGAGCACTGAACTGAGCTCCCTGTGCTGTACAGCAGGTTCCCACTAGCTATCTATTTTACACATGGTATCTATGTATCTTATTTATTTCAAACCTAAGCTCCCAATTCATCTCACCCGTCCCTCCCGCCCCCCGACCCGTGTCCACACATCCATTCTCTACATTGCGTCTGTATTCCTGCCCTTGTATTTTTCATTATAAGCTTGAATTCATTTTGAAATATTTTTTGTAAAACGGTGAAATGTTTCAGGACTTCCCTGGCGTTCCAGTGGTTAAGACTTTGCCTTCCAGCGCAGGGGTTACGGGTTCAATCCCTGGTCAGCGAGCTAAGACCCCGCGTGCCTCGCGGCCAAAAAACCAAAACGGAAAACAGAAGCAATATTGTAACGAATTCAATAAAGACTTAAAAATTGGTCTAAATCAAAAAAAAAATCTTTAAAAAAATTTTTTAAAAAGGTGAAATGTTTCTCAAAAGAAAGGAGCGAGAGAGGGAGGGAGGAAGGGAGGAGAGAAGGAAGAAGGGAAGGGAGGAAGGCTGGACAAGCAAGCATAGAAGATGGGATGTCAAGGAATTCTCAACAGATGTTTCTGTTTACCAATATTTGAGTCTTGTATAATATCTATTTACAGTATTTAAGTTTGTATAATAACATAATGAAAGTAGCTATTATTTAACGAGGTTTAATATATTCTAGGCATTTGCACATACAGATCATCTCGTTTAATCATTATAATAAACCTGAAAGTTATTATTCTCGCTTTATAGATGAGACAGAAAAGTTAGGCTATTTGCCCTATGTTTCTTAGCTAGTAACTGGAAAGGACAGGAAACAAATCCAGGGTGGTTTGTCTCTAAAGCCAATGATGTTGTCCACACACCAGTAATCTCTCAACTACTGAGTTTTGAATGAAGACCACAGTTGGGTATGCGGCAATCAACAGGTATATTTTGTGCAAAAGAGGCTTTAAGTAGACACGAAAGTGTGAATATACTGCATTTATGGAAAAGGAAAAGCATGTGCTCCTTCAGAGCTGGAAGTGCAAGAGAGGGCACTGAGGAAAGGAAGGGAGAGGTGGCAGTGCTCAGGTACCAAATCACACCTGAGCAAACAGGTGATACAGGAGATGGCTTTCTCATGGAGATTTAAAACCTGTCATAGTAATGACAGCAATGATCAGAGAGTTCAGTGTGAGGCGAGCTGCTGTCATTGTCACCATGCATTGGCCTTGTCTCTTCTCTCCCATGTGCTGGCTACTAGACCTATTTCACGTGGGGTGTTTGCTTCTTAATTTGTTTTCTTCACTCTGAAATTCCCCCTTTTCATCTCATTCTGTCTCTTGTTTTATATAACGTACAGTTTTAGAAAGTTCTGTTAGAGCGTGAAGCATTCTCAAGGAGCGAATGTGTCCTCATTCATGTATTTATTCACTAATTATATAGTCTGCAAATATTCTGTTCTGTTCATTGGGTCATATTTTTCTTCCAGCCATGATTGATTCTGTTGTCTTTCCACACCAAATTTCTGTCGAATATTTCCCTTTTAAATTTAATGTAGCCTTTTTATATAGTTATTACATAGTTTTTTTCACCATGGGCGTGAGGAGACCTTTTGCATGTTCTGATACCGTGTGGGTGAGGTCCTCTTGATATTCTTTCTGAGTTACCCCAGGCCAGTTTGTTTGTAGCCACGTACCACATCCACCACCTTCTCAAGTCATATGGGGGTCTGTATAATGCTTCCTTCCACTTTCTTATTGCTTACCGTCTGTATCTCTAACTGAAGGGCAAAGATGAGCTGGGGCCTGTTGCTGTCCTTACTGGGGGCGTGTCCCTCCCCTCTTTAGGGACCTAAAGCAAGGTCTGCTCCACCCAGCCAGGCATGGAATGCACTGGAGGTGTTCAGCCCACCATTGTCTTTGGAAGATGGCAAACTCCAGCATCCCTTTCTGCCTCCACCAAATTCTGAAGGAGCTTTGCTGCTTTTACATTTGAGGGTTTTTTCCCTTAAGTGTCTACTCACCCAATTTGTTCATTCTTCTACAACATGAGAAGGCATCAGTGATAATTCTTGGATTTGTTTCAACTTTTTCCTGTGGTTGTGCATCGTGGGTAGGTACAGTCTCAGGAGATGCTGCACACCCGGCCACACATCAGTCACCTGGCACTCCCACCGACTGTGCTTTAGCAGTACGTGGGATCAGCATCAGAAGCCCCACGTTTAGTTGTTTGCTTACTATTTTTCATTCACTTGGTCAGATTTGGTGGAGAGGGCAATTCTGGGATCTAGGCTCATTTCACACTACCTTTACCTGGAAACTCTCTACATTTATGGATCTTGAAGGTGAAAACAGAGCAGTGCTGCTTACAAGCTGAGAGTCCTCAGACGAAGACCTTTGCACTCTATGGGAATGTGGTGATGATCAAGAGAGAGAACACATAATCTTTAAGAGAGGCATACACCTAAGCTACTAGTTTGTATTTACTTTTATATGAGCAGCTCCTAATACACTCTAGACCTTGTAGGTTAAGCCATGTGTAAGAGTAATGAGCTGCTGATCTGAGATTAATTTTTCCCCAGACTCTCCCGTGTGTCGGTATAAAAGCAGCAAATGCCTTTGGGTCTGGCTTTGCACGTTAAAGTACAGGCAGGACCTCCTCAGGTGTGTAAAACTAGGTGTGCAGGCAGCTTTTGCCCTTGGGGATAGGACCCTTGAGAGGATCTTTTGTTGGTTTTATGAGACTGCTCCTCCCCTGGGCAGACAGGGCAGTTCCCTTAAGGAGCTCCAGAGCCTCCTGCAGCAATTTAAAGTCAGCAAACCTGTTCGGTCAGCCCAGGAGCCATTGACCAAGATTTGTTGGCAGGAAAGTTCACTGAAAACCTCAAAGGAGACATGCGTGAAGGCGGCAGGAATCTGAGCTGAGGGCCTGGGCACCATACAGGCCTTTTAAGACTTTAGAGTTGATGGGGTCAGTCAACTCCAGCTCAGTTTTGGGCTGAGGCTGGAAGCCTGAGTCACAGCACATTCTATAACATGAAGCTGTCTGTAGGCTCAACCCTGGTACCCAGGCCACCCTTTCCTTTCTCGTGGTTTAGGATGTATATTCGTTCATATATTTATTCATTACTTTACACAGTCTACAAATACCTGTTTCTCTCTACCATGTTTCACACATCAGGCACTGAGAATAACGCAGCACATGTGACAGGCAAGATCAGTGCATCCGTGGAACTTTAGTCTTTGGTTGGCTAGACAGGTACCAGCAAGCACACATGTTGGGTATTTACAGATTGTGATCACTGATGTTCAGGCAAGAGATGGAGAAAAGTGAAACTGGAAGTTTAGTCTTAGTTTCAAGAGAGTCATTGAGGAAGACTCCCCTGAGGAGGGTGTTTGAGCTGAAACTGAATAAGGAAAATAAATTGGCTTTTCAGGAGCTGAAGGAAGATCCAGAATAGGAAGAGAAATTTGAAAACCAAGTCTTACATTCAGCTTTGCCGGAGCTACCAGTGTAATTTTTTCGATTAACTGAATTTCCAAATATCTGATATTTTGTAAGACAAACTGTAAGGAAAAAATGTTGCCTGCCATCCCAGTTCTACAAGGATCAAGCCATTGGCCAGTGCGGTCACGCACTGACTTATATAAAATTCGAACATGAATCTGATGAAGCCTCTCAACCAGGAGGTGGGAAACTTTTTCTTAGCAGCCCAATAATAAATATTTTAGGCTTGTGGGCCACATGTTTTCCACTGACACAACTCAACTCTGCCACTGTAACTCAAAAACAACCACAGGGCTTCCCTGGTGGCGCAGTGGTTGGGAGTCAGGGACACGGGTTTGTGCCCCGGTCCGGGAGGATCCCACATGCCGCGGAGCGGCTGGGCCCGTGAGCCATGGCCGCTGAACCTGCACATCCGGAGCCTGTGCAAACAACCACAGACAATATGGACACAAATGGACACCGCTGTGTTCCAATAAAACTTTATTTATGTAGTAAACGGGGCTGGCCCACAGGCCATAGTTTGCCAATCCCTGCTGTAGAATCCAGATCTAGCTAACAATTTACAAGAAATATAGAGAACAGAGGAATACATTTAATGCCACCACAGGGATTCAATCAGCAAAACTCAGATTGTTTTGAAGGAAACACATTCTGTACTGTGGGGAAACTTCATGACAAAGTACCTAGTTTCTTCAACAAAACAGCAAGAGATAAAAAGAATTGGAAAAGAAACAACATTATATGAGACATAAAATTCATATCAAGCAATCAAAATATCTGGGTTTTAATAAGAGACCAATTCCAACAAACTGAAAAAATAAGACAGTTATGGAAACGAATAATGACATTGAGTATTACTTCTTTTGGGTATGATAATGGTGCCTTGTGGTTATGTTTTCAAAACGATTTACATCGTTAGGGATACATATTAAAAAACAGATGGAATGATATGATGTCTGTGATTTGCTTCAAAATAATCTGGGGTGAAAAAAAAAAAAAAAAATAATCTGGGGTGAAGCGGGGGTGTGGCTATAGATAAAATTAGATTGACTGAGTTGGCTGTTACTGAGCTTGGGTAATGGCTGCATGGGGGCTCTTTGTACTGTTCTCTCTACTTTTGCATATCTCTGAACTTTTCCATAATTAAAAGTTAAAACAAACATAAAACATACTTCAGATTCAGTGGCAGAGATGAAAAATGTAGGCGTGGATGAAGAAAAACAGGTTTAGTTTGATGGACAGGAGTCCTTTGGAACAATTAAGAGCAGTTAGGTTGATGGGATTTAACCTTGTTTGTCCCTTCGAATTAAAGAGAAGTTGGAGTGAATCAGATCCACCCTGCCTCTCTGAGTAACTCATCACCTCCCAACCCTCTCAGAGGGAAGGAAGACCAAGGGAGCCAGGACTTGGGGCTGAGGCCGCTGCTAAATGCATACTAAATATGTGTACGCCCTTCCTTGTAGCAGAGTCTTGATTTCTTCAGAGATGCCAGGGTGCATTTAAAAATATTCAGCCCTTCAGACCCTCTGGCAGCTAGAGTTGGCCAGGTGAGCTAATTTTGGCCACTGAAATATAATAGAAGCCTAATGGTCAGGGCTCCCAGAAAATATATTCTTTTCTGCATTAGAAGGGACATATTCAGGTGTATTCATTCTAGCTTATTCTTGCGGAGGTGAAATTATAGTGCCTGAAGCAGTAGTACCAATCTTGTAACCATAAAGATAAAAGTGAAACATTGTGATGGGAGGGGTGGGGGCCACGGGGGTGGGGAGAGAGCAAGAGAGAGATGGAGGGCGAGGGACGAAGGGAGCGAGAGAGGGAGAGAATGGATTTGCATGAACGAACCTGGTCATCATGAAGCAGGGACTCAGTGCCCCAGGCCTGATTATCTTGCCTGCACTTTGTTACATGAGAAAAATTAACTCCTGCGTGGTCAATCCGCTACGATAAGGCTTCTGTTACATGTGGCCAAGCACAGTGAGTCACTGACAACAAGTTACCTAGAACCCCAGATATCCAAAACTAAACTCCAGACCTCCTCTAATCTGTCTTCTCATAGACTTTCACAGCTCCTTACGTGGCAACACACTCACCTTTTTTTTTGCGATAAGCGGGCCTCTCACTGCTGTGGCCTCTCCCGCTGCGGAGCACAGGCTCTGGACGCGCAGGCTCAGTGGCCATGGCTCACGGGCCCAGCCGCTCTGCGGCATGTGGGATCTTCCCGGACCGGGGCACGAACCCGCGTCCCCTGCATCGGCAGGCGGACTCTCGAACACTGCGCCACCAGGGAAGCCCCAACACTCACCTTTAAGTCATTCGACCACCAAAATGCTTGACTTCTCTTTTCCCCCCCTCACTCCACATTCAGTCCATCAGCCAAGCCCGAAGGCAGGAAGGAGGAAGGAGCGGAGGTATGTGTCTCTCTCAGGCTGTGTCTCTGGCCATCACTGCGTCTTCTCTTAGGCTCCAGGTCCCATCAGACAGCCCCCGCATCTGGGGTCCCGGCTCCTGCTGGACAGGCCTCCACCAGGTGGCTGCAGCCCCTGGGCTGCTGGACCACCACTGCCTCTGCCAGTCCTCTGCTGCTCATCTCCTGGCTACCTCGCTGCCTCCTGTGCAGCTTTCAGCTATGTCGCCTGCTTACTCAGCTACCCATATTAAATCCCTTCTGTTTGAAACACCAGTTAATGCTGACCAGGCCTGATTGATAAGCCTTCCCTGATGACCCTAACTAAAACATTCTCCACTCCCCTCACGGTCACTTGATCACTCATCCTGCTTTACTTTCCTTGTAGCTCTTATCAATACCTGCTAGAGTATGTATGTTTGTTTCCTTAGTTGCCTAATTTTCCACTGGAATGTAAGTGTCAAGACAGCAAGGGTCTTCTGCATGGGGCCTGGCACATGGTATGTGCCTCACACAAAGAAACAAATGCTTTTCCATTCCTTTAAGAGATACTGACACACACTCTCCAAGTCTCAGGCGCTAGACAGATTGATGAATAAGACAAGTTTTAGACTGTCGCTTTGGCCACAGGTGGGAGTGGCAGTGAGAACCCAGCCGCTCTTGGGCTTCAGTGCATTTTAATTGTCCTATTTTCTACTTGTAGTGGTTCTGAAAAGCAGTGGAAAATCATGTGTATTTGGAAGCTCACCGAAGAGGGGGATCAAATCCATTGTGAACATACATCAGACTCCCCATAGGGAAACACCACTCACCTGACCTGGAGAGGGATCTTGGGCACCTTCTTAGAGACCTTGAACCGGCTTCTGTCCCCACAGGTATCAGTGAAGTACACACCAGCCACACTGGTCACCTGGTTCCCTGGGAACTTGGACAGCACCTTGTCATGACCATGCTGACTGGCCCAATACCAGGCTTGGCCCCCCATGAGCAGGCCCCCTCCACGTTTCACAAACTGGATCAGCTCTGCAGTCATGGTGTCATTGTAGGCATTGATGCAATAAACCCCCAGGGGTTCTCTCGGTTCTGGCTGAATCTGTGCCTCAACCCCAGAGCCCTGCAGGATGTTCGCTAGTAATGCCAGGGATGGGTGCACTCCAACGGGAGCCCCAGGAGAGGGACAGAGCCAGCCCACTGCATTGAGAAGAAATGGGGCCAAGCCGGCGTCCAGCAGGTAGCCCTCATGGGACACAACCACAAGGCGGCCTCGGCCATAGGAGGACGCAGCAATGAGGACCTGGCCCTGATCATTCACCATCACCGGGAAGGCAGCCTCTCCAGTTAGAAAGAGTTCACTGGGGATGGGGCCTTTAGGGACATCCCAGCTTGTCACTCCATCCATGAGGGCCTCAAAGGCAGCAGCAGGAGTTGTCGCCATGGTTCAGTCAGCTGCAGAAGAAGAAAGCAAAGACTGAGCTTGGTCAGAACAAATGAAGGAATGAGTGAAAACAAAAACAACTAAATGCATTCAGATGAAAACTACTTGTCAGGTCCCCCACTGTGTGCCACGGCCTGGGGTGCAGCAAGGAACACAACAGACAAGGTCCCTGCTTTCACGAATTTAATATTTGAGAAGGGGAAGGACAATAATTAGATAGGTAAACAGATAAAATGCAGCAATTAATAAGTGTTAGATGAAAATAAAACATAATGATGTGATATCGAGCAACCAGAAAATTACTTTAGATTGGGTGACAGGAAAGGCCTACAGGAAAAAGTGACCTTGAAGCTGAAACCTGACATTTAAGTTGAGGCCTGAAATGCTGCAAGAGAGCATTTTAGCAGTGAGAAGCCCCAGGGGTGGCTGGAGGAACACACAGGGAGGAGCCGGACCTGAATGGAGTGAGGGCGGGGCTGGATCCCACAGAGCAGGTAGATCAAGGTGAGACCTGAGCTGACTTAGCATTTTCTTCTCTGGAAGAAAAGGTCAGTTGACCTTTCAGAAAGTAAATTTCTTCTGGTAGCTTTGACCAAATGAATTGGAAACGCCTCCCAATTTATCATATCTGCCCTAACCAGGGAGCTCCCCGCCTCTACTTGGGGAGCATGCTGAGGTTTGCCAGGTCTTTTAGAATTTGGTGTGCCTAGAACTGAGTTAATCACTCCCTTCAGAGCAGCTCCTCTTCGGTAAATGACTTACACTTTAGTCTCTCCACTTACATAAGGAGAATAGTACAGCCCTTGGAGGATTGTTTTTGAAGATGAAGAGAATGCGAATAAAAATGCCTTGTCCAGTGTCAGGTGTACAATGAGCACTGAGAAAACACTAGTGTCTGTCCCTCTGCTGTCTTTTCTAGCTTCCTAAGTGACAAGAGCCATGTAGTAGGTGCTCTGGGGGCCCCGGACCGCCTGTGACTCCAGCAACTGCCCTGGAGGACTTTCCTGGGCACTGGGAAACCTTTCTCACCTGGCAGGTGCTCTGAAGTGGCGGTGAGCTGATACAGGGTAAGCTTCACCCGGGGGAGGGCGTCACGGATAAATGCCACAGGGCTGTCCTAGGTGCATTCTGGAGCCCCTCACAAGGTCACCCAAGGAATTGAGTTCCAGCTGCCCACAGCGGTAAACAGCTCAGCGACAGCCCTTCCCTGCTGGCTTCCCCTCCTTCCTGGTCTCTTCCTCCCCATGTCTTCACTGTGCAGTACTGGGCTCACTTCCCAGATAAACCACCTGCACTCAGGTCCTTCTATCAGGTTTTGCTTTGGGGAACAATCTAAACTGACAGACACCAAACCCTTCCCTTCCACTACATCTGCCTCTGTCCTTCCTCCCTCCTGCTTCCGTACACCGTCAGCCACCTCATTTTGTTCATCTTCTTTCACGTATCTCTCAAATATCAGTCCCTTCAGTTTACATTCATATCTAGATGAAACCAATCTGGTTTCTGTCCCCAGGATACATTCCCACCAACAATCTCCCTCAAGCCATCCTACTCACACGTCTTCCTAATCAGATCTCTCAGGTTCATCCACTCCCCCAGGTAAAAACTGAGTGGCTCACCCTGGATTTTAAGCCTCCAGGATACGGGCTCTCCACAGTTTTTTAGACTTCTTCCTTCACTTTCTCCACCAAATCTCTGGTACGCTTGGCTCCCTGAGCATGCCCTGTATTCCTTGTAAAGTTCCAGCTCCTTTTTTTTTTTTTTTTTTTTTTTTTTTTTTTATTGGCTCCCTGAGCATGCCCTGTATTCCTTGTAAAGTTCCAGCTCTTTTTTTTTTTTTTTTTTTTTTTTTGGTTTTAAACTGCCGTTCCCATCTGCCACCTCTTAATATTGCCCCCAGTAAAGTGAGTTCACAAAAAAGCACCAGTTCCCAGCTGGAGTATGGAGCCCGTGGGTGAATAAGCTCAGCTTGCGGGTTTGGGGTAGGAAAAGGCAGCGAGAGATCAGGAAGCCTGAGGTCGAGCCAACCACCTCTGACAGGACAAGGGAGGGCTTTCACGAAACCGGGCCTCCCTAGTTTTACAGGAAAAGCACCAAAAAACCCAGGAGATGAGTAATACGTTCTCAGAACTTGGCCCACAACTCCATAACTACATGCCCGCGCGCGCGCACCCAGAATCACACCCATACACGATCACACATCTGTCAAATTCTTGGCTCACAAATTCAAAGAGGCGGGAGAAAAGTGTCTTGAGACAAACAGCAAATAGGGAAAGAAGGGCGAAACGAAACAGGAACGTGAACCTAAGAAGACAGACACCCCGATTGCCGGGAACCTTCTCGGATCTGTAACTGACACCTTGGGGCGTACCCGTGTCCCCAGGTGCTCGGCCCCCGGTCCACCCTACGGACCCGCTCGGATCGGCAAACTCACGCTGGGGCGGCCGGGGTGCGCGGTGCAGGCCAGAGCGTGGAGGCCGGAGCCGAGGTTCGGCAGGCGGTCCCGGCGCGGCAGGAGCTGCGGGCGGTGCGGGGCGAGGTGGCGGTGCGGGCGGGGGGGCGGTGCCCTGGAGGCTCCTCCCCGCCGCGCCAGGGGCGGGGCCGGGCTCCTGCGGGGTTCGCAGCCCGCCCCGCCCCGCCCCCCCGGGAGGTGGGGCCTCTCGGCCCTCGGGTGTCCGGGCCGAAACCGGCTACCCCGGGCTCTCCGAGGGTCGCGTCGGAGCGAGAGGGAGCTTCGCAAAGTTGCTGTCACAGTTGGTGAGGAAAGCTCACGCCAAGTCTCCAATAAGGCAGACTCGGGGCGAAGAATCCCCCAACAGCAACGTAACCCACGGCCGAGGCTCTGCTTGGGCCCCGCGTGGAACTGGGCCCCCTCCCCTCCGGTCCGGGGGTGCGGCGCCGGAGAACCCAGGCTGTCGTGTCGCTGCCTCAGGGCGGCTCCTGAGTTGAGGGGCTGCCTCCTGGTGGCCAGCGACCGGCCTTGCACCCCGTGCCGGGCGGGATTCTCGGCGGTCCACGGAGCTCCACCAAGAGAACTGAGTCTGGGAGTGTAGGCGGAAATGCCGCCCAGTGATGTGCTTGCTGGGAAGGAAACGTGCCCGTTACAACACCAGACACGTCCGTTCCAGCTAAAGCTGTAGAGTGGCTGCTGCTTGGATTTCTACCTAAAACTGGTGGGAAGGTCAAAATCAAGGTTAAAGAGTTCTAAGTTTGCCGCGAATCTGATTTTGCACAGCTTTGTGCAGCAGATGCGCTGTTTTAACTTTTATGGAGTTTTTGTTTTGTTTTGCTAAAGGGGGAGAGAGAAACAGGTAGGGGTGGGGACACGCGTGCGTACTTGAGAGTGATTATGGAGAAGGGGGCTTTAGATCCCTATTTTATAATCCCCCACCCCCGTTTGGGGCTAACACTGGTTATACATGTAAATCATCGCACTGTTCATAAAGTTACCGGATGTATCTATTTTTCTTAAAGGTTCATGACTGTCTTTTTATAAGCATGAATTAAAAGTAGCAGTTAATCTTACATCCTCGTTGATTTTAACATGTTGTGGACACTTCACTCATATTCTCTTCTGTCTCGGGGCTTATCAAGGCCAGTGCCTTCACCAGATCTCGAGCCCATTCTCTTTGTAAAATAGGTAGCACCTCCTCCAGGATCTTGCTGTCGAGTTCCCTTTTATGTATTTTCATTTTTTAAACCTCTTTTGACTTCTTCCTGGGTAAAAATATACTTTGGTAGACTCCATTTCTTGCCTATCTGTATAGAACATGTCATTTATTTCCTGCAGCTCACCCTCACCTTTGCCAAGAATGAAGTTCAGACCTTGCAATCCAGCTTCTGCTTCTTCCACTTCATTCCCTTCCCAAGTCCAGGCTCCACCCCTGCCTCCCCTTAAGTGTACACTGGGTAGTGCTGACTGACTCTTTCATTTTCCCTCTTTGGTGTTAAACTAACATAATGCTAATTATTATTCTATTTTTCTTTAGATCTTTACGAAAATATACTTTCAGGATTTTAAAGCAGTTTTTTTTTGTTTGTTTGAGAGTGGGGGCAATCAGGAATGAAGTGCTGATACTTATTTTAATATGTTGTGAAATGCTTTTTGTTATGGGCTGAATTGTGATTGAGTTAAAATGAGGCCAGTGAGGTGGGGCCCTAATCTAATAAGACTGGTGTCCCTGTGAGAAGAGGAAGAGACACTAGGGATGCCCTCACAGAGAGGACAAGCCATATGAGGACACAGTGAGAAGGAGACATCCCTAAGCCACTGAGAGAGGCCTCAGGGAAACTGACCCCTGCTGGCACCTAGATCTTGAACTTCCAGTCTCCAGAACATGAGAAAGTAAACTTCTGTTCTTTAAGCCAAAGACAACTCAAAATTACCTAATCAGTAAATTCTAACAGTAAGTTAGTGGTTAAATTAAGCTACATCATACAGTGGAACACTTTTCAACTGTTAAAAGGAATGAAATAACTCTGCAGGTACTAGTACGGAAATGTTTAAAAGCTTAATGTTTAAAATGTGTTGGTTAGTGTGTGTAATATCTTGTTTAATATAGAAAAAGATTTTATAGAGACACACAGCTTCCTTGTGTGTGTGTGTGTGTGTGTGTGTGTGTGAAGAACTTGATAACCATAGTTACCTCTGATAAGTGATTCCAGGGTGTTTGGGAATGGAGAATACTTTTCATCTACTGTAGTTCTTTTTAAAATATATATATTAATTATTTTATTTATTTATTTTTGGCTGTGTTGGGTCTTTGTTGCTGTGTGCGGGCTTTCTCTAGTTGTGGCGAGCAGGGGCTACTCCTCATTGCGGTGTGTGGGCTTCTCATTGCGGTGGCTTTTCTTATTGCAGAGCACGGGCTCTAGGCACGCGGGCTTCAGTAGTTGTGGCATGCGGGCTCAGTAGTTGTGGCTCACAGGGTCTACAGCGTAGGCTCAGTAGTTGTGGCACACAGGCTTAGTTGCTCCGTGGCATGTGGGATCTTCCCGGACCAGGGCTCAAACCCGTGTTCCCTGCATTGGCAGGTGGATTCTTAACCACTGAGCTACCAGGGAAGTCCTTCTTTTTTTAAATATAACTTTTCTTTTTCTTTCTTTCTTTTTTCTTTTGGTTTTATTGAGTTATAATTGATGTACAGCACTATATAAGTTTAGGGTATACAGCATAATGATCTGACTTACATACATAAGGAAACGATTATCACAGTAAGTTTAGTGAACGTCCATCGTCTCATATAGATGCAAGGTTAAAGAAATAGAAAAAAGTTTTCTTTGTGATGAGAACAGTTACGATTTACTCTCTGAACCGCTTTTGTATATCAGGTACAGCATGTAAATTATCTTTATCATGTTGTATCTTACATCTCTAGAACTTATTTGTCTTATAACTGGAAGTTTGTACCTCTTGACTACCTTCCTCCAATTCACCCTCCTCCCACACCCAGCCTCTGGTAACCACAAATATAATCTCTTTTCCTAGGAGTTTGTTTTTGAAGTATCATTGAGCTACAACACTGTATTAGTTTTTTTGTTACATAACACAGTGAGTTGATATTTCTGTACGTTTAAAAATGATCCCCTTGATAAGTCTAGTTGTCTACCACTGTACAAAGATATTACATAATTATTGACTGTATTCCTCACACTGCACATTTCATACCTGTGACTGATTTAGTTTGTAACTAAAAGTTTGCACCTCTTAATCTCCCTCACCTCTTCACCACCACCCCCAACCCCTCGGCAACTGCCGTCTGTTCGTTCTCTGTGCCTATTCCGTGTCCCCTGCATCGGCAGGCAGACTCTCAACCACTGCGCCACCAGGGAAGCCCTCTGTTTAGTTTTGTGTGTTCATTTGTTTTGTTTTTTAGATTCCACATATAAGTGAAATCATAAAGTATTTGTCTTGTCTGATTTATTTCAGTTAGCATAATACCCTCTAGGTCCGTCCATGTTGTCGAAAGTGACAGGATTTTATTCTTTTCTATGGCTGAGTAATACTCCATTGTGTGGGGCTGCAGGGCCTTGGTGGTACCAGGGCTAGTGCTGGCCTACTGGCAGGTGGGGCTGGGTTCTGGCCCCTCTGGTGGGCAGTGGCGTGTCCTGGGGTGACTGGGGGTTCAAGGGGTCCTATGGTAGCTGGCCTGCTGTCTGCTGGGGCTGTGTTTCTACCCAGCTAGCTACTTGGTCTGGGGTGTCTCAGGACTGGGCCTGGCTGGCTGGTCGGTGGGGTCAGGTCCCAGTTCTAATAAGCTAGAGGACAGATCCCCAAATCGCACTTACCAACACCAGTGCTTCACCGTGGGATGAGCACCCCAAAATGGCTGCTGCCAGCATCTATGTCCCCAGAATGAGTCCCAGTTGCCTTCTGCCTCTTTTGGAGGCTCTCCAAGATGAGTAAGCAGGTCTGACCCTGGCTCCTTTCATATTACTGCTTTTGCCTTGGGTCCCGGAGTGTGTAAGATTTTGTGTGTGCCCTTTAAGAGTGAAGTCTCTATTTCTTACAGCCCTTTGACTATTGCGAAAGTAAGCCGTGCTAGCCTTCAAAGCCAAACATTCTGGGGCTTGTCTTCCCAGTGCAGAACCCCTAAGGCTGGGGAGTCCCAGTGTGAGGCCCAGACCCCTCGCTCCTTGGGGAGAACCTCTGCAATTTTCATTATTCTCCTGTTTGTGGGTCACCTACATGGGAGTATGGGTCTTGATTGTACCATGATTCTGTCCCGACTACCCCTTTTGTTGTGGTTCCTTCTTTATACCTTTAGTTGTAGAAGATCTTTTCTGGTAGATTCTGGTTTTTCTCATCAGTCCTTGCTCTACTATCCTTGTAAATAGTGTAATTTTGGTGTGGCCGTGAGAGGAGGTGAGCTCAGGGTCTTCCTACTCCACCGTCTTGGCCAAACTCCCCTCCAGGGGTTTTCTTTAAGGTTGCTCGATGTACAAAACTCCCTCCTACCAAAGTGCAATTTCCTTCTCCTAGAAAATGACTCTTTTTTCCTATCTTAGCTCAGTCATCACTTCCTTAGGAAAGACTGTCCTAACCTCCAGAACTGTACTAAATCCTCCTGATAAACCTCTGTTCTTACCCAGGTTGTAATTCTACAGTTACTTGTATGCTCATCTGATTAATGTTCTCTCTCATAGGCCCTCATGGTATGAGTGTGGAGTCTGTCTCCTGTTTGCCCACCATTGATTTTGGTTCATTTCTGGAATGTCGTATCTTAATAAATATATAAATGTATGTTGAATAAATAAGTATATAGTGAATGTTCAAGAAATGTCTATTGAATTGGTGAGTAAATAAGTCTTTGGAGGATTAGTGCAAACCTGATTGGCAGAGAACCAAATGCAGTCATGTTGCAGAAAGAAGGAGCATGGCGAAACCTATACAAGGAAGACAGTTTGGATACAACAGATCAGAATTTCCGAATACTTCAGGATGGAAACCCAATGTGAGGTGAAGTTAGTTGAGTTCTTGGTCTCATACCAGCAAACAACTGACCTTTGAGAAGCAAAGTGGGAAACGAGCACTGAGGGAGGGTCAAGCAAGTTCCATGTCAGCGCTGAGCTCAAGATCTCTTTTGAGAGTTTGTGCTCTTAGGTTTTAACCGGTTTCTACCTACATCAATCTCAGTCTTTATGGTAAAATACCATATTTACTTTACCGTACTGTTCTAAAAGGACTCCTGAGCCTATTTCAGTGTTGATCTAATAGAAGAAGGGATTTCAAACAAAGGTGATTTTTCCAGGGTCAGAGAGCAGAAGCAGACCCACCATCAGTAACGTACCTGCCATTTGGGAGCAAGGGTTGGCTGAAGAATGGAGACAAAGCCACATAAGGCACAGCATAAGGGTCCATTTTAAAAAATTGGGAAATGAAAGATGGTGACCAGCATGGATGTGACTAAGGATCATTGCTCATGTGAAGGTGTGAACCCCCAGGCCTTTCCTCCCACCCAGGAGAACACAGAAACTAGTCCATGAAAGTCAGCATGTTCTCACGGGGCACATATTCTGTGAGGCACTCTGGGAGATGACGGTGATACTGTGGTCAGTAAGTCGAGAGAGGACAGGAGACACGAAACAACTGTAGTATCAGGTGGATTTATGTAGATGCTGAATTGGCTGCAAATTAAGTGCAAGGGAACAGAAAGGAAGAAGCAATGATTTCTAATCAAGATATCAGAGGTTAGTGTTAGTGTTACAGAGGTAACAAGATATCAGAGGTTAGTGTTACAGAGGTAACACTAAAACTTAGCCTTGGAGAAACATGTATGATCTTTGTGGGCGGATGAGGGTGGCAGACATTACAAAGTGAGGCTGTGTCATAGTCTGCAGCATGAAGATGTGTGTGTGAAAAGCTTGGTTTGAGAAAAAATGTTCATTGTGAGTGAAGCTTGTTAACAGGACTTGTATATATAGTGCTAGCTCTACGAGGCATTTGGGCCAGATTTTAAGGGACTTTAGCTGGTACACTAAGGAGCTTGGATTGTAGTCTCCAATTTGTAGGAAGGTTTTTAAGAAATGCCATGTAAGAAACACTGAGGTTACTTCCTCAACATCTGTTTTCTACCTCACCTCTCTTGTCCTTTCTAACCAAATCCCAATTTTGTTCAGATAATCTACCTCTCCCCTACAAGATTCAGGGGGAAATGAAGCCATTTCCAGTTCCAAGGGTAGATATGAATTAGCTTAAGCCAAGCATGCTAATCCATGCCCTTTGCACTGCAACGCTGGGCTCTTTTTGGGTTATAAATAGTGTAATAATTGTCTAGCCTACACAGATCAGAATTTTCATTGTTACTAGTGTTACATCAGTCCATTTCTGTCAAATAGAGGAAAATCTCTGCAGTAATTCCAATTTCTCACTAAGCCAAATGCAGGGGTTACTTTATACACATGCTTTCCAACTGTGGGCTAGCATTAATAGTCACTGGCCTCCTCCTTCAATTATTTTTAGTTACGAGTTAAACTTAATGTGGTCCCATATAGTCTTTCCCTAAAGGGCCTCAAGAATCTGGAAAGGATTAGCCACACTCTAATTTAGGAATAGAGATGGATGAATCCACCTATGTGCCTGTACTGGTATGAGTCACTGGCGAGGTTAATTAAGTCACTAAGATGATCCAGAACAGGTGTCTACAGCTGTTTTAAGAAGGAGTGTTTTTGTGGCTATGAAAACGCTCGGCTCAGATCTCCCAACTGCAGGGAGTGGGTATGCAGCTGACGGACGGACCCAGCTGCTGTGCTCTAGAATCCTTGGCGCCAAAGCCACGTGGCCCAGGAGCTTCTGCTGGCCAGTGATTAAGTATGGTGGGGGCACTAAGGAGACATGGGACTTTTTTGGTTTGTGACTTTGGCTCACGGACTCTCCAGAGGCCTTGTCAAAACCTTCTGAGACCTACAATGCAAACCATTCCTTCTTTCACTCTCTCCTCACAAAGGTTAAAACTACATCGCAGTCTGATGGCTCTTCCAGCCTCCTCTGGGTCTCTCTCCATCTTCTCTCACAAGTGTTTCCCTTAATAAACCTCTTGTACACCTGACCTCATCAGGCTTCTGCCTCTTGGAGGACCCAGGCTAATATAAGTACTGTTATAATTATATCTCCTAACATTAAAATGCTCAAGTGTATTCATTAAAATTGCGTTGTAGTGGGAGTAAAGAGCAAAGTCATCAACTTGAGCATTTAGGGAAGACTCATCCACATTTTTCATTCTGTAGTACATGTATGATAACCTTTATTCAAATTATAGCATGGTCTATTTCCAGGGGCAAGTTCCTGCCTGCATGTTTGTTTAAAGCAATAAGGTGGAGTTTGCTGGCCATCTTGACAGGTGGCCAGCCCTAATTCAGAGTTATAAAAGTTTTCATATTCTCCTTTGGTACATTTGTGAAATTAATGTGGGGTGATATTTTCTTTTTTGGGTTATAAGTATATGGAATATATATGGTAGGAGCCAGTAATATTCCAACCACAGAAGATGTCTTGGAGAAAATCACTGCCACTCCAGAGATATCCAGGCTGAAACTCTCTCCCTCCATTGATGAATGAGGGAGGGGGCTTCTTACATTTCTAAACTCCTCCCATTTCCAGGTCAGACATAAACTTTGGTTTTGTACTGAAGATTTCAGCCATCTGGGAACCAGTGGAGCTGACTTAGCCCAAGGCTGAATGGATGTTATTCCTCCAGCTCTGAAATATCAGACCCAATGGGTAGGCACACAACAGATCCAAGTTCCTATGATCGCATCTACACCAGTGTGGTTTATACATCTTCATACACAATCCCGCAAGGGTTGCAACTATCAAGATGCCAGAGGGGCTGTTGTATGGGCATTGGGAATCATGGAAGGCCAAATATCTCCATAACAAAATTCCTACAGAGGAAGAGTGTGTCAAAGTTCCTACTCTTATAAAGACCAGCAACATAATTCTTTTTCCTGCAGATGTTAGTTCAGAATTTATTCTGAAGTTCCTGTGACATGAAGGCCTTCCTTTTTAAGTCTTCCCGTTACATATTGAGACTTGTGATCCGAAGTGTCTTTTAATTTGAACTGAGGTCAAATGGACATCATTCAGCTTGGGCAGGTGGGGAAAAGGGGGAAGGGTGGATATAGAATGACAAGCCAGGAATAACTGAGTCTAAGGTTCCTGCTACTCTCTACACATTTGTCGTGATGGGCATCAACATATAAGACTAAAATTTTCATTGGTATGCAAATTTTGTCAATTGTTTCCAGATCAATTTTCTCCATATGAATTTGGTTCCAAATTCTACTTACTGGATCCATCGGGTCATTGACAGGGGCCCAGAAATTAGTATAGAAAAGTATAGAGTCATGTCTCCATTCAGTCCCTTTGGTAGAGGCCATAACAACTACTGAGATGAGCCCCTCTTTCTTTTTAGTCAGAGAAATTTCAGAGGGGAGCAGCTGCAAAATTCATTGTGAAATGTGGCTTGACTTTGAGGACAGACATTCAAAAGTTACAAGTGTCCATTAGGTTAATGGCCCCTAATAGATTGTTAAGGTCAGAAATCTGTGGTCAAGACTTACATCTGAGAAAGTAGCTATTGACTATCCTAGGGATGAAACTCATGTCTGTCTTGCTGCTCTCAATATGCCAAATATAATTTTACCTCTCTTTGCCGTGAATTATCTGCAGGGTTTGCTCCATCATTTCCTTTAAGAATTTGCTCAAATGTCGCCTTATCAGAGAGGCTTTCCTGGACCTCACTACCCATTGTCTACTCCTCTATCCCAGAACACTCTCTTCCCCATCCTTTGTTTTATAATGCTTCACAGGACTTAACATACCTGATATATGTTTATTTGTTCATTTTTATGTTCTAACTGGAAGGAGCTTTATTATGTTTACCTTGTATTTCCAGACCCTGTAACAGTAACTAGCATTGCAGTCTGTGTTCAATACATGTTTATCTAATGAATTTTTAGGTGACTTGATGGCTAGACTAGAAGAGGATGCCCAAATGTGGGAAATGTATCTTTCAGAAACCAAAATTTTATACTGGTTTTATGAATGTTTAAGAAACATGTTATGAATGTTTCTTAAAAGAGGGCAGATAAAACAAGAAGGTTGGGCTTCCCTGGTGGTGCAGTGGTTGAGAGTCTGCCTGCCGATGCAGGGGACACGGGTTCGTGCCCCGGTCCAGGGAGATCCCACATGCTGCGGAGCGGCTAGGCCCATGATCCATGGCCGCTGAGCCTGCACGTCGGAGCCTGTGCTCCGCAACGGGAGAGGCCCGCGTACTGCAAAAAAAAAAAAAAAAAGGTTTTTAATTTAACTTGGAGAAGTGTTTCTCTAGTGGCTTCATCTAGTTTAGTGCTAAAAAAATATTGAAAATCTGGGTGAGGCCATGGACCTTTACTACCTTAATCTCCTATCCCAACAGAGATTCTTAAGTTTAGCAAGGGAAGTCTGAGCACTGGGGAAATGCATCTTCCAGTTTCCATTTTAAATTTCAATTCCTTCTGTGTGCACCAATTATAACAGTTAGCAAATGAAATTACATGAATTGTAAAAGTTTGTTGTTATCCCTCCTATGTAAAAGCAAACTGCTACTCTCATGACTGCTTCCTATTCTTCCTAGGCATGGCCCAGAACCTACATTTAAGGAGTGGGCATGTTTCAGACAATAAGTGAGTGCCCCTTGAGTATTGAGCACGGTCCCAACTTCATTTTGGTTTACAACCGAGACTTCCACCAAGTCTAGGGGATCATTAGGGAACCATCCTTTCCCAGGATATCTCTTGTGATATTAATTTTTTTCTAACTTATCCCTTATGCTCAGTCAAGAGAAGTACAGTTTTGAATTTTCTGTAAGAGAAACAAAGGCTCTTTCTCTATTCTTTTGCATAAGGAAAATAAAAAAAAGGCAGCCCCTGACACCCAGGAAGTTGTCTGACACTCACAGCTAGAACATGGCCATGTTTGCCCTGTCGGACATAAAAATTTCACAGAACATTGACATCAGACAAGGTCACTCTGAGACTATGATAAATAAAGTTAGATGGAAACAAGATCTCTGGGCAACCACAAAATACCAGACACATCTCTCTCTTGTCTAAAGTGAGTAACTGCTGCTTTTTAAAAAAAGCCAATTCCAGCTTTAAGCTCACTTTAGTCAGCCCTCCTTAGAGATGAGATTTATTGAGAAACTCACTCATAGAAGTGCCACTGCTTCTTGAGAGCATCCAATCCAGAACAAAGCCTTGCTTCCTTAGACCCTCCCTTAAACTACCTACCCAAGCCCAAATCCTATAACAGGTTCTTTCTAACACTCTTTTACTGAGACTCCCACAGTTCCCTGTGGTGTGCATTTCCCCCAGCTGCGATAAGTAATACATCCAACTTGTTCAACTACAGGTGTGTTCCTGATGGTCTTTGGCTGGAGGGCATTAACACCATCACCAGCTATACCTGAGCATATTCTCTCCTCCCCACCCCATCAAAGGCCCTTTTTTTTTTTTTTTTTTTGCAGTACACGGGCCTCTCACTGTTGTGGCCTTTCCCGTTGTGGAGCACAGGCTCCGGACGCGCAGGCTCAGCAGCCATGGCTCATGGGCCCAGCCGCTCTGCGGCACGTGGGATCTTCCCGGACCGGGGAACGAACCCATGTCCCCTGCGTCGGCAGGCGGACACTCAACCACTGCGCCACCAGGGAAGCCCCAAAGGCCCTTCTTTATCCACTACCAGAGATCCACTAGGTTTTATCCAAAGGTCATTCAAACACTTCTGATAAGTCAGATCTTTGCCCTTTTAAAGTTTATCTGAAAGTTTCCCTATGAGGACCTGAGATTTAAGTCTGCTCTAAGTTTTGATTAAGTTCGTCATCAATAAATAAGTTTATAGTGCCAATCATCCTGTGATTAAATGTCAAAAGCCTTAACTAAGGCTTGTTATTGTCTACTTTGTAACAGTTTGGTTCCAAGGCTACACAGATAGCAAGAAAAGGAGAAACTATTTAAAAAAAAAGTTGGAGTTTCCTCTCCTGTCTCTATTAACCTTGACAAAGGGTGAGGAATGGGCTTATGATCTTTCCAGGTTCTTGGCTCCTGTTTACATCAGACGCTTCACAGATGAGAGGACTAGGCATAGGCAGAGCCTGCTGTATTGTTGAGAAGCGGAGAGGGGTCTTCTCTCTATGTCTCTGGGGCCTCTTCCCAACCACCTGACTTGTTTTTATACTGTGCATTTGATCATTTTGCCCTCCCTCCTACCCTTTCAGCACTATCTCAGTTCTCAAATTATACTAAATAATTTTGGCAGTCTGTGAAAGTGCCTGTGATGTCCAAATTTAGGCAGCTCATGCAAAGAACTTTTTAGCGCCTCCACGTACATATTTCTTAACTAATTATGAGGCCCCGTATAGTGCAGATGAAGAGGATAAACTCTGATGGCCCTCAGGTGCACACATTTGTATTAGCATGATCCTTGCCTTCTGACAGTCATCACTGGTCAATGCGCACCTTGTTTTTAATGTACTCATTTATTTATTCTATTTGTTTCTAATATAATGAGCACCTATGAAACCAACCACCTAACATGACACTAGAACCTTGGAAATAAACTGCTCAAGCTTTCCTATCAAAGAAACGCTTCTCTTTACAGCATTTAAATCACAAGAATCCAAATAAGTAACATTTCTGTAACTCTCTCGAATTAGATGTGGAATTGTTTTTGTGTATCTGTAGCTAGATGTCTGAAAAGTTAAAGATAACCTCCACCCCTTCTCTACCACACTTGGAAGACTGACTCCAATTATGTGGGTCAATGAAAGAAATCTGTTTCAAAATGGAAGCCAAGTAGGGGTCCAAAATCTTTGAAGGAGTAAAGAACATAGGCGTGAATTAGTCTTGAAAGAAGGGTGTGTTACTTTTGTCAGCAAGAATAGTCAATATCTAGGGCAGTGTTTGATTACTTACTGGCCTGTTAAGTACATGCATTAG
This sequence comes from Neophocaena asiaeorientalis asiaeorientalis, assembly GCF_003031525.2. Lineage (NCBI taxonomy): Eukaryota > Metazoa > Chordata > Mammalia > Artiodactyla > Phocoenidae > Neophocaena > Neophocaena asiaeorientalis. Next base: position 1,400,795 of record NW_020174578.1, on the reverse strand, counting down.
GTGAGGTTGTGACATTGGGTGGGGACATTGGCTTAGGGACTAGGTAAATCAGAGAGTGATCTTAAGAGGAGATAGGAAAGATTTCCAATAAATGCAGTTGTTGAAGATTGGCAGTAAGGTCAGTCAATACTCATTAGAGAGCTCCAGTTGGCCTTGGAAGGTAGGCAATAGAAGAGGGTAAATTAATGAAGAAGGAAGAGCCACCAAGAAACTAGGCATAGCAGGACACATGAAACTTGGGAGCCTGAAGATGTCCACTAGATAGCTGGCTGTTTCTCCCAACTACAGGGAAAAAATAGCTGAAAATCGATTATGATATTGAGGCAGTTTGGCAAAGAACATACCAAAGAGACTAACAGATGGATAGAAATCCTCTGACATCACCTGGTCTCGTATATGACTAAAACTTGTCAAAACTGTCAAATGAATAGTTCAGGAAAGCGTACATCATGGTCTTGAAATGCTCCTGGAATAGAGACAGACATCACGTGCCTTCTTGGGAAAGAGCACTAGTTGGTGATTTTCATGAACACCCTGTTGCACATTCATTCACTCAACAGATACTGAAAACCTGCTAGACAGTAAGCTTAATCAGACACATGGTGAGACCGGGACAGGATTTGTTTTCTGTGGAACACCTGTAGAAACAAGAGAAGGGGAAGTGTGTCTGAATAGCTGGAGGGTATTTAGTGTGGTTAGAACTAGAGAGGGATGGGGAGATGTGATGAGCCTTGGACACACTGGGTGGATCCAAATACTTGAGGGCCTTATAAGCCATTTTAAGTGTTTTGATTGGACTGTATCTTAGTTAATATGAAGCCATTGAAGGGTTTTTATTTAAGTTTATTAAAAAATTTTCAAAGTAATACATGCACAAGGTAAAAAATTAAATAGTACAGAAGGACTTAAAATGAAAAACACAGTTTCCCACCCCACCCTTTTAACCCTAGTCCCATACCCTAGAGGCAATGCATTTAACAATTTCTATTTTTAGATATTCTGTTAACTAACTTCCTAACATTAAATAATGTTTGAACAATAATTTCTTGACTTATTAACTTTAGACAATCTTTAATAATCCCCCATTACAAAAGATAAGGATTTAACTTACACTATTCCCACCTTTCATTTGCCTGTCCTTTTCCAAATTTTTAATACTTCTATTGGTTTATAGTTTTGAACAGTAACAATCCTTTAGTCCTTGTTCCATTAACTGTAGACTTTATCTTTTCATCCCCATTTTGAATAGGTAAGTAATTCTACTCTTCCCTCCACCTCTCTTCCCCCAACTAATTCTCAACCTCTTTCTGCTTTCCTTTTCCTTTTCAGGATTACTTTCCCTTTTATTTCTGAATAAAAGATCAAGCCTTTCATGTTTTACCTATAGGCTGATCAGAACACTGAATACCAATAAATAGTATCTACATTATTTTGGCTTTGTAAATACTGTTTACTGGGAACTAAGTAGAAGCTAGGATATTTTCTTCCAAACATATCCAATGTCATGTTTCCTGTGTCACTTGAAATGAAGTGTACCTACTGCCAATGTCAAAATGAGTCTCTTCTTACATTCCATGATTTTTTTTTATTATTGTCTCATAATTGAACCTGAATTTGACATTTTTGTTTTGTTCTCTTGTTTACTAAAGAATGTATCTCCTCCATATTCTCAAACATTCCAGCTTCTCAAGGATAATATCTATGGCACAGAATGCATGTTCTCCCCAGAGAGCCTGAAACTGTGTACTCTCATCTGAAATGGGTCTCTTGGATAACTGTCACTCTGGAGTGAGCCATCCTATTGGATAACTGTCACTCTGGAGTGAGCCACCCTATTGGATAACTGTCACTCTGGAGTGAGCCATCCTATTGGATAACTGTCACTCTAGAGTGAGCCATCCTATTGGATAACTGTCACTCTGGAGTGAGCCATCCTATTGGATAACTGTCACTCTGAAGTGAGCCTTCCTGTTGGATAATGGTCACTCTGGAGTGAGCCATCCTATTGGATAACTGTCAGTCTGAAGTGAGCCTTCCTGTTGGATAACTGTCACTCTGGAGTGAGCTATCCTATTGGATAATGGTCACTCTGGAGTCAGCCATCCTTGGTGAGGTCCACTGTTTTCTGGATTCCATTTCTTTCTCTTTCCTGATTTTCATTCTCATTTTGCTGGAGAACTTCCTCAGTAGGTGAGAGAGAACTTCCTTTCCAGGTGCTAAGAGGGTAGACTTTCTGAAAACGCGCATGTTGGAAAATTCCTTTCGACTTGACTCTTGACAGTTTGGCTTGCTATGGAATTCTGGGTACAAAGATTTTCCACGTGTGAAGACACTTCTCTATTGGCTTCTAGCATTGTGTTGATGATGAAAAATCGGCTCCCAGTCTATTTCTCATCCCTTTTTAGTTGAGCTAATTATGATGACCTAATTTTATTTTTTTCTCTTGGCACTTTCAGTATCTTCGCTCTATCCTTAATATATATCCAGAATTTCACAAGATTATGTCTAGATGTAGGTTGTATAGGGTCCTCTCAATTTGGAGACTTATTTCGTTTCAATTTTTTTTTCTTCACAACATTTCCTGTGTTCTCTCTTCCAGAAACTCATAACAGTTAGATATTGTCTGTGTCTCTTTCCTCTCTTTATATTTTCTATTTCTTTTTGCTCTATATCTAGGGAGATTCCCTCAACCTTATTTTACAGCCTGTCTACTAAATAATTTTGGCAGTCCTATTTCAACTTAAGGGCTCCTCTTATTTTCAGGGTTTTCCCCTTCTTTGTAGCATCCTGTTTTTATCTTACAAATGCACCTTAGATGTCTCCGAAGATATTTAAGTCATTTTCTTCCATGTTAACTGTTGCCCCTAGAGTCTGTTATATTTTTCAAATCTCCTGATTGTTTATTTTTCTCACATGCTGCTCCCCTGGTCCCTCCCCCAACCCCTACCCCTAAGGCTCAATGTCTGGGAATTCCCAGCTGACCATTTGCATTGAAGAATCAGTATAACTGTTTTTATAGGAGTTGCTGTGGGTTCCCTCTGCCATTGTGTGGTCTGTCTGCTTCTCCAGTAAGCCTTTCTGTGACTAAAAGCACTTGGTTACTTGAGTAGGGATCTCAGCCATCTGTAGAGAACTAACTGCTAGGGGCTCACTTTTTTCCCCAGAAGAGAAATTTATTTTGGAGCGCCAACTCCTACCTTTCCTCAAGCAGTTTATTCGACTCCTTTACACAAACAACAACAATAAACAACAACAACAACAGACTTAACAGAAACCAGTGGTAGGTTGCCTGTATTCTGTGCAAAGGTTGGGGTAGAATGAGATGGGTTCAGTTTCACAACTGACATAATTCTTCAGTAGACAGACTTTTCAGGTGCCCAAATCTCTTTGGGGTTACATGTTCAGATCAGCTTATATTCCATCTGAAAGGAGCTGCACTCTTTCATTATCACTTCTTCCGCTTTCTCTCTTCCAGAAATGTGTTGAGATCTTCTTCACTTATAACCAAATTCCTTCAGTTTTCTTTGCTGAGATGTGTCAATTCTCTTTTACATTTCTTGACTTCGGTTTCAGTGGGGCCTGGGGAGGGAGGGAAGTAAACTTACATGTTCAGTTCATCATCTTAAATTCAAAGTCCCATTGGAAGTTTTTAGACAGGGGAGTGACATGGATAACTCGATATTTTTAAAAGGTCCCCGGGGCTGTACTGCTGAAAATGGACTAAGGAGGGCAAGAATGGGTATAAAAATTGTTCTAAATGACTGAGGATCTAATTTCCTTTCTGAAAACATACAGTGTCTGAGACTTTTGGGAGTCAGACACTTTACCAAAATAGCCCATCGTTCAAAATCCAATAAGCTAGTAGAATGCTTTCATGGTGCCCTGGAGATAAGGACTGAAACCCGAAGATCCCGGAACCCAGATGACTGGGACCGTACTAAAGGGACCATCCCAGCACTGTCCATTGGGAGCACCTCAGGAGCCTACCTCAAAGTCTTCCTTTGAACTGGCATTTGGGGTAAACAAAAGGACTTTCTGTTCTGATAAAATTAGATGAGAGCTAAGTAAAAACAGCCAAAGTGCTGGCGAGGAGGGACATAAAGTTCCTTCTATTTGCTGGTTCATTTCTTCATTTCCTCATTTATTTGCTTGTTCAAAGCACTGTAGTTACTAAAACTCATTTGTATTCAGAATGCCTGGGTTCAGATCCCAGATCTATCACTTATTACCAGTAAAGGCTTAGGCAATTTACTCAATCTCCATAACATTCAGTTCACTCATTTGAAAAATGGGAGCTGTTAAGTTTCCATTCCGTAAGGTTACTGTGAAGATTAAATGAAACAGTCTATATACTTGGCACATACTCAACAACCCACTAATTGATAGCAATTATTTTCAACGCTGAATGAATATTTAACATCTATGTTTGAAGTACTTGGATGATAGATACTCATGAAATAAGGGAAAATAATTCTAGTATTAAGAAATGACACAGTAAAAGAATCGAAAGAAAAACATTGTCTAGGTCAAATCTTATTGTCTATGCATCCATCCAATTCCCAATTAAGCAAATAAAACAGTGCATTAAAGCAACTAAATCAAAAGAAGTGAGCTAAAGGAAAACTGGCTGGATGTACACAGCATTAATCCTGGAGCCCCAGCTCTAGCTGAAACTACGAAGAATTGGGAGGTTCTGAGTAAGATTGGAAGAAAAGTTAAAAATCTCTGAATGTACTGTAATTAAATGAAATTTGGGTCAGCTGCATCCAGTTATCTTGTTCCAGTGTAAAGGTTCTATTTGTGCATGGACTTTATCTGCCAAACAGCGACAGGAATCTGTGTCACTGCGGAAATATAAACACCATCACTCAGCCGGATGCTCCTTGTTTGCTAAGGATGAACATCCTCGTGGAATTGTTCTGGTTTTCAAGCGACTTCCACTCTTAATCAAAGAAGGGATTTTACCTGAAAGATGGAATTGAAGGAGACCAAACCCCAAGCAGCTTTTAAAACCCCACTATAAATATAGAGACCTTCCTTTAGATCATAGGGCAATATACCAGAATCCTTTCAGAGTCAGTGTATAAAAGTGTAGGATGGGATAGGGTTAATTCACTGCATCTGTAAATGCCATCTGAAAGTGCAGTCCTGATCTAAAATGATGTTGAGTTAATCTGACAGTAACAGTGGCAGCTGACAGTTTCTCAGTACCTACTAAATGCCAGGTACTGTCACTTTTAGAGGTACTAAAATTTAATCCTCACAATAGTCCTATGAAATAGATCCCATTTTATAGATGAGGAAATTGAGTCACAGAGAAGTTCAGGAGCTTGCCCAGAGTCATATGACTAACTGGTGAAAGAACCAGAACTTGGATGTGGTAAGTCAACTGTGAGAGATGATGACCTTAACCCCTGGGCTGTGGGAAGAGAATGGGGAGTAGGAAACTCACTACTCTGTGGACCATCATGAAATAAAACCACCCCTCAGAGTGCATGCCCGGTCTCCACACTCCTCAGAATGAGCGGTCTGTCTTCACCCACAACCCTGTGAGGCAGGGATCTTTACCCTCACCTTACACACAAAGAAATGGGAGTTCAGAGGTAAAACGACTTTCCCAAGAGCTAACCCGAGTTATGGGCTCTTCGTAATCCACCAGACAGCTTTTGGAAAACTACCCAAGACATAAAATATATGAGTCATCAGGGAGCTGTCTGAATATCATGGTAAGTTAGTATTTCAGTTGGGTTCTATGGTCAGGTTTTTGGGGAAATGATCAAAATAAAAGCCCAGGGAGTCCTCAGGGTGAGAGCCACCCTCTATGGGCTATGGCCCACGATGGTGAACCAAGGGCTGGCATAGGAGCAGGGGCCAAAGCTCTCAGCACTGGCCCAGCACAGGGTCAGGAGGGCATCTGATGGCTGGGAGCAGAGGAACAAGCTCATAAACAGAAGGCTTTGCTCCTGAGGAATTATGATTCCACTTTTTTCTATGTTCTGAACCCACTCCCCAGAGATATGACTAAGATCTAGGGGCAGTGAGCTTGAGAGGGCAAGGCTAGAACCTAAGAGACAGAGGTCGAGGAGTGAATCCCCATCTCTGCCTAACTCCCCAAACCTCTCTACCTGCCACCTCGCTGGGCACTCCTTACATCTGTGTGAGGAGGTACAATTTCATAATATTTTCCTTCCACTCAGGCAGATAGGCCAGGCTGGTTGCCACTTCCTTCTGGATCGGCCAGGCCCAGGCCTCAAAGAACGGAGCCAGGTTCTTCTGCACTTGGTGGGAGAACATCTTCACCCACAGATTCATTTTGTCGACATTGTCTGTGGGCAAGTTGGTCTGGTTCCTATACTCAGTGAAGAGACGGATGAACGGCTCCCACCCAAAGGCCTCCTGGAGCTGGAAAGAGAAGGAAGGAGGAGGATGAGACATCTGATCTACAAGAGACCCAACAAACACTCTAAATGAGTTAACACGTTTCACCCCTTAAACACCAGTTTCGTATCTATCACTGACCCTCTCCTGTTTTACCTGCCAGCCTCGCTGCTGCTCTCATGTTCTGACGACGAGAAGGGCCTCTGAGCCGGCACAGGGCTCAACACAAAGCAGACACTCAAGACAGCTGTGGTGAAAACTGTAGGATTTACTACCAATATCATTATTCACCTATCTCACTAGACCATGAAAGTAGTCATCGGATATTACACGAGGATTTAAAATTGGTTGAAGTGAAAAAATCCACTGTTTTTCATAGTTGCAAAGTTAAACCCCAACAATTAGGGAACTCCCAGCCGTATCCTGACATAATCCACACTAACTGTAGGTCTATGTCAATTTGCAAGGCGACCAAAAACGGCCTTTGGGAAAAAAGGTGAGTCCAGTAGAAGCAGAAGACAATGTATAGTCTAGGTAGCTAGAATTAAGAGTAAGGCATAATTTTGGGAAAAGGCAGCCATCCCGAGGCTGTTGGAAACAGCCCATGTTAATTTGTTTATTTTTGGCCGTGCTGGGTCTCTGTTGCTGTGCGCAGGCTTTCTCCAGTTGCGGCAAGCGGGGGCTACTCTTTGCTGTGGTGTGAGGGCTTCTCATTGCGGTGGCTTCTCTTGTTGTGGAGCGCGGGCTCCGTAGTTGCGGTGCACGGGCTTAGTTGCTCTGTGGCATGTGGGATCTTCCCGGACCAGGGCTCGAACCCGTGTCCCCTGCAATGGCACGTGGATTCTTAACCACTGCGCCACCAGGGAAGCAGTTCCAACCTCAACTTGATTTCACAGAGGAGGAACTTCTGTCCCGATGACAAGGTTAAAGCAGTTTTCTAGCAGTGTCATCGTCATTCTTGTGGCGGAGGGGATCTGCAGTGAGAACTCCAGCAGGTGGAAGGGCCAGAATGGAGTGTGGCTGGCCTGAGACTGAGTTCCAGAATCCAAGGTGATGAAACTCTCCACAGTGAGCTGGGAACTGATCCACTGGGGTGTTGTGTGATAACTGAAAGGCAAAGGCCACCCCCATGTCCAGTTCAGTGAGGAAACCTGGCTTGCTTATAAGGTGGAAACTGAGGCACAGCCAAGTCATAATAAGAAGACAGTTTACTCACCTAGGGAAAAAACAGCTCCTTTCCCACATATTTGTGTGTGTGTGTATGTGTGTGTGTGTGTGCGCGTGCGCGCGCAAATCAGGGTGTGTTCAGCTTTAGGGAGCTATTTAAACAGCGCAGTTTGGCTTCAGTCTCAGGTATGTCTAGGTTTAAAGCCAGTGACAGCAACTATATATGTAGCATCACATTTGCCTCTACCAATTTTTAACCTTTCTCAGTGCTTTCTGTCTACTCTCAAAAATCTCTTCAGAGTCCTGGGGTGAAGGGTGGGGCTGAGGCAATTAAGTCCACCTTAGGGCCATGCAAAGTGATGCCCTGAGAAGCATCCTCAACTAGCACCTTCACACCTGGGCGCTGTCAGGACCTCCCCAACCTGGTGCGGGAGGCGGGTCAGCGGGAGTTCCCCCGGGCACCACGCTACCGTCTGCTCAGGGTCCCCACTGCGGGGCTCCCACCACCGCCCACACTGGCCCAGCACCTGTAAGTACGTTTCCAGGGCCGTCCACGCGTTCCAGTTTTTCACATTGGGACCCTTGCCCAGGTAGATTCTGACTCTCTTCTCCCGAACTGGGGGCCACAGAGCGATATTGGCTCGTCCTCGAGGGATGCCCAGGACCGTCTCGTGCACATAGACACACCACAGGTTGCAGGTGGCCTCAGTGGTGTGCGGGGGGAACTCCCACTCCTGCCGCTGCTGGTTGCGGCCCAGCTCGTGCACAGGGCCCCACAGCCCCTTGGTTCTGATGAGTTTCTCACTGATGAGCTCCTGCACCGACTCCAGGTGACACATGATGGGGTAGCCTGCGTGCATCCAGCCTGGGAGATGCAGGAGGGGGAAAAGAAGGTTAGAGCGCTCCCCACCCATCTAACAAAATTATTCTCTCTATTGTATCTCCCCAAACACCCAGTCCCCGCTGATCCCATGACTTCCAGAACCCTGTAATGCTCAGAAAGGCAAAACCCAGAGCCTCCTGGGCCTTCCTCCTTACCCTCTCATTCTGTAATAATGCTTTCATCGCCGCTCTGACTGGCTATGGGAGCCGAGGCAGGTTACAGATCACCGTTCGTGTCACTATTCAATTTTTCTGTTTCTCTGGGAGTGCTCTGTCCTGTGAACCCATCATTATACTCTTTTCTCAAAGTTAAGAACTTGTGGTTCTCATTCTTTAGACATGGAATTGCCCACGTCGAGACTACCTTATAGTGATCATCTACATAAGCCAAGAAAACTAAGGTCCAGAGAGATTTCCTCGGTTCTTTAATTTCTATACGCCCTTCACTTTTCAGGCCTCTTGACCTGCTGGCAAAGATCTCTTTATTCAGTGCTTTCTCCCAACACCTGTGACCTAGGAAGAGGCCCTCGGTCGGTTTTATCCACTCCTTGAAGTCCCCTGATGGAAGTCTGTGAAAACCCAGCATGTATTTTCTGCACCATTCCCACTGTTTGATAACATCTCTTGACTAAAACTGTTACATATTTTAACATACAGTGTACATATAGTTCTACAGCCTGCTTTTTATGTGTCACATAACCTCATCATATTTCCTTATGCCATCAAAATATCACTTTAAATGTCTTCCTTAATGTCCACTGAAGGTATACACAATACATTACTGAACCATTCCATAACTGTTGGGCACTTAGGTAGTTTCCAATGTTTTGTTGGGGGACACAGTGAGTCTTTTTTTTTTTTTTTGACGCATTTTTTCCCTTTCCATTTAAATAGCAAGGATTACATTTTATATGCCTTGCCATAAGAACATTTCTACCCTGCTGGCTGCCCACTGCATGGCTGTTGCAAGAAGGAAGGCCCTGGGGGGGGGGGGCAGCATGCAGAGGTTCGCCCCAGGTACCCACCGACTGAGATCTGCACGTCGGCAACGATCCTCTGAGGCAGACGAAGGGGGAAAGGCTCAGCACCTAGCCGGGCCACGGCCTGCATCACCTCGTCCCAGAGGCGTAGCAGCGGCTCAGGGTTCTCCAGAGTGCGAAGGTTTGCGGTTGGCACCGTCAAGATGATGTTGTCTGTAGCCAGCTCTCCCCAGGGACCTGGATTCTCCTGGATACGCCTCTTCCATTCCTCCTGGGATGTCTCCCCTGGAAGACAGGCCACAGCGCTTGAAACTTGTTCTCCCAAACCCCTGACATTACCACGTTCAACTTGAACCCCAGCAGGAGAACACCAATGCCATGAACGACCACATACCTGCCCTATCCTTCTCCTACAAAGGTCCCATGGATGTGATACGGTTTGGTCTTTATCCCCTCAGCCTCAAAGCTGACGATAAGGAAGCTTCCCTCCCTTCACTCCACGGATCCGAATCTCCCTCTTCCCATACCAGGCAGCCCCAGATGACCTCCTCACCCCCAGCTCCCCCTGTCCCTCGGGTTCGCTCCAGGGCGTCCACTCACCTAGCCTGTAGTAGGGAGCATGCACAGCCCCCTTAACCGTGACAGGCACGGAGCCCAGCTTGCTGCCCTGAGGCACAATGATGTACAGGAGGCCCCCCCAGAGGCAGGTTATCGACTTTGTGGGCTTGTCCAGGCAGCAGCGGTTAATCACAAGGGGGCCTCGGAACAGCTTGCTGGCCCTGGTCAGGTCGTCGGTGTGGCAGCCAATCTGTACCTGGAGCAGAGAGATCCCCCACGTAGTGACCCTGGGGCATGCACGAGCCAAAGGGGAGAGCGCCCAGGACATGGGGACAGGAAGGGTCATGGGGCCATGACCCTAGGCAAGTCCAGGCATCCCACCATTTATAAGCCCTGTGCGCTAAACCCATGAAATTGTATCATCCCTCAAGGTCGTATGGACCAGATCGTGTAAATTCACTCTCGGGGCGGGTCAAACAGCTCCACAAAGGGTCACGCTGAGACGCTGATGTAGGGGCACCAGGTGTGGCCCAGATGCTAATTCTGAGGTGGGCGACTCCCACACAGAGTCCCTTGCTGTCTCTGTAACACCAGAATCCTCGGCTGCCTATTCCCCCGTGGTGACTCTGGCTTTGGGAAGGGGCAGAGGGGATCCTGCCTTTTGACCTGAGAGGCCCAGTGGGAGAAAACGTGACCGGTTGACGTGGAAGATGGATTCAGTTCCACCTGGTCTCGCAGGCCCCTATTCCTGCGCCAGTGGAGTCACCCCTGTCCTCAGAGGCATCCTGGGACTGTTCTCCCGGGTTTATGCTAAACAAGTTCCAGGACAGATACAGGCACAGAACGGACGCTAACCATCACGATGACCCGCGAGGGGGATGGAGCAGGACAGCAGCTTAATGTTGTGAATACCGTGTGTGTTCACGTGAAAGTGACAGAGCTGACGCGGACCGCGCAAGCTAGGAACAGCCTATGGTGTCACAGGGAAGAAGCTGGAGTCAGAAGGACCTCATGCTTTGATGTGAAATGTACACGGGATGGAACGTGGGCTAAGATTTATTGGACTGTGTGCTAGGGCACCAGCCGTCTGGTACCTTTCTTATTCCCCACTCTATGACCTAAGTTAAAAGCACAAAACTTGAGCCAGAAGCTGGTTAGGTTTGAGTCCTGGGCGCTGAAATGTATCAGATCCACACATTTCAATCAATCAGTTATAGCTGTTCTGCACCTTAGCTGCTTCATCCTAAGCAACTAAGGGGGTACAAGTACATGCCCTGTAGTGCCAGCTGGTTTTGTAGGAAGGTCAGGTAAGATGCCCACTATGAAAGCAAGAGCATCTGGCTTCCGTATTTGGGTTCCACGTTAGGTGGTGAGATGGGGCATGCCTTACCTTCAGGTCAGCAGAGGCAGCGGCTTCAGGCAGCGAGACCTCTATAATTTGCCTCCCGGGTATGTAGAGCCCGGTGCTCATCCAGCAATACCTGGTGCCTGCCAAAAGCAAAGGAAGAGTAGACGTTACCCTTCCTCCGTGATTCCATCGCCACGCAGCTTCCAGAGTCCCTTCACGAGCTCTGTACATCTTCCTGCCTCCATGCTGCCCTGGCTCTACTCTTCCAAACATCACCTAAAACCTCAACCCCCATCTCCTTGAGAGTGCACAGCAGAGGACGGAGATGGCCTCCTGGGGGTGATCAGATCTGGAGCTGAGCTGCTCAAGTCATCACGACCCATTGCCCTCCAGTTCCCACCCGCCAGGCTCCCACCCCTCATTCCTTACCTGGATTGTTGCAGTTGACCTCAACAGTGATAGGAGATTCCGAGGGGCGCAGGTAGGGGCTGCTGTACATATCCTCAATTTCTGGGACTAACAGAGAGAGGTCACTTCCAGAGTGGGCCAGCCCAGTGGCCAGGGAGAGCATAGCACCCCTGCAGCAGTCGTTGATGACAGGGTTCTCTCGGGTCGCTACTGGGAGCCGATAGCGACTTAGCAGCTTCCTTAGGAGCCGATGCACTGACATGTAGGCAGGGATCTCTTCTGCGGGGATCTGCAGGAAAGCTGCACCATCCGGTCCCAGCTTTGCCAACCAGCCCTTTTCCACGTTCCCTCTCTTCCTGCCCATTATAACCTGGAACTCGGCCAGAGTGGAACGGAAATGATAGGTCCTTATCCCTGCCTTAGGAGTACGAAAGGGCCCAGGGTTGAGGCTTTGGCTGGTGATGCTAATGCCAAAGGGGTTGAGGAGGAGGTTTCCTGGGAACCGAGCCAAAGGGGACACTCCTGGGTTCTTGAAGGCCCACCACCAGGCTTGGGCTCCAACAAATAGGCCCCCGCCCTCTGCTACAAACTCCTGCAGCTCCTTGACTCCCACATCACTCACGGGCTCAAAGCAATAGACACTGGCATCGCTGGTCAGATTGGGCTCAATGCTGCTGTCTATGCCCCCCACTGCAAGCAGCCCACTCAGAGTCCTCAGTTCTGTCTGCACCACGACCTTGCCTCTGCGGCCCGCGTCCAGCCAGCGCACAGCATTGAGCAGAAAGGGGCCCAGTTTACCAACAGTGAAAAGGACCTTGTGGCCAGTCACGACCACCCGGCCCCGGCCGTAGCGGGCAGCCGCTATGACACAGCCATGGTAGGAATCTAGCCCCAGGGGAAAGGCTAAAGCCCCGTGCACTAGCAGCTGGGACGGGAAACAGTCTGAGTTGCTGATGTCCAGCTCAGAAATCCCGTGCAGGAGTTCATCTCTGTCCTCGGAGAGGTCGTCTTCACAACTGCAAAAGACACACGTGTTCTCTATTACAAAGCGCTCAGAACAGCACCCAGCATATAGCAAGTGTCAGACTTATCAATACCATTTTTAGCTCTTACAAGGGAACTGGGAGAACAAAGTGGGCAGACCTGGCCTCACTGGGTATAGAGACTTGTTGGAGGGAAGACAGAGGCACTCGGCATTAATTCTGCTCTTTCTCTGTGTGCAAACCCTCCAAAGGAAATCTCGAAAGAAGTCCTGCTGGGTGTACCCAATACTGTATCTTAAATATTCTGGATTTAAGTGTGTGTTTCGGCCTTTTAAGCACTATACAAAGAACTGAATGGAAAATCATGGTTTCATTCCTATAAGGAGGCTTGTTTATAATTTCATGCATCTAATTTTCTACAAATAAAGTTAACGGAGAGCTGAGTCAGTCAGTGGCGCTAGTGAAGAATCACTATTATCTCAAAAGGTGGGGCAGACCGGCCTCAACTCTAGTGGGACTCTCGGGTTATGTGAATCCAAGAGGACTGACTGCCTACACCCAGAATCCCACACATTCATTGCCGGCCCAACAGGAGTGATACACATCCATGCTATAAGGTTTTTCTCATCACCACCTGTTCCTCTCTAAGGGTAACCAACTCCTATAAGACTCTCAGGACCCCTATAACCCCCAAAATGGGGGAAGCAGCCCCAGGTAGTGGGATTATGAGGGGGTAAGAGGTAGAGTGATCTCTAAGCTTGAGGTCCCAGAGCTGGTTAAGTCACTCTCGTTAGGTAAATCTCTGGCAACCGTATGGTCAGAGGCAGTTGTAAGGAAACACTGAAAAATGGGGGTCAGGTAGGTGGCATATTTACAGTATTTGTGTTGTACTCTCTGTGGTTGGCAGAGCTGTAATTAACTGATGGGGAAACTACAGTCCTCTTAGCAGGTACAAACCTTTCCTGAAGATAAAGGTATCACCCTACAAGATGACTCTCCACCTCCTTGAAGCACTAGCCATTAAAATCATTCAACTGGCTGTTCGTGCCCTGATTCCAAATTTACCAAACAACCTTGTGATAATAATAGTACTTCCCAGGATCATCTGCCTAAAGAAAGAAGTCACTGGCCAGGAAAACCAAAATCTTCTATTTTTTTGTGACATTTATATTTCTCTAGCAACATCTTAGTATATCTTTAATTTGCTGATTCTAAAGCAAAAAACATTCGTTTTAAAATTTAAGTACTTTATGCATACAAGATTAAATAGAAAAGGTTTTAGTTCTTTTTTTTAAATAGATCTTTATTGAAGGTGTGGCACATATATACAATGTAATATTAGCCATAAAAAGAAACGAAACTGAGTTATTTGTAGTGAGGTGGATGGACCTAGAGTCTGTCATACAGACTGAAGTAAGTCAGAAAGAGAAAAACAAATACCGTATGCTAACGCATATATATGGAATCTAAAAGAAAAAAAAAGGTTATGAAAAACCTAGGGGCAGGACAGGAATAATGACACAGATGTAGAGAATGGACTTGAGGGCTTGGAGTGGGTCGGGGAAGCTGGGGTGAAGTGAGAGTAGCATTTACAAAAAAAAAAAAAAAAAAAGACAATAAAATCATGATAGCACTAGATTCACTATATTTCAAGAAGGGTGCAATCCGCAAGCTGGGACAGGAGGAATTTATAAGAAATATAAATCAAATGAAATCAGATTGATCAGAAACCCAAGAGAACAGAAGAGTCTGTAACTGCACATATGTGAAAGAGAAGATCAAGAAAACTAAAGAACAGGGATTAATCATCATTTGTGAAAACAGCTATCCTTCCTTGCCTTGTTCTCAGTCTCAGGGTATTTCACCATTAAGTATGTTCTTAGCTATAGGTTTTTCAAAGAGGACTCATCACACTGAAGAAGTTCCCTTTTATTTCTAGTTAGCTGAAATTTTGTCATGATTTGACACTGAATTTTGTCAAAGGTTTTTTTTGGTCTGTGTACATCTATTGACTATATATGGTTTTTCTCATTTATTCTGTATGAACAGAATAATTAATTTGATATTTGAATGTTAAACCAGCCAACCATTCCTAGAATAAGCCTTACTTGGTCATGATGTAGTATCCTTTTTATATATTGTAGTCTGCTTACAATATTTTAGTAAGAATTTTTCTATCTATGTTCATGAGGGACATTGTTCTGTAGTTTTCTTGTCTTGCAATGTCTTTTTCTGGTTTTAGCATCAGAGAAATAATGTTTTAATAAGTTACAAAAACTTTCCTCTCCTCTTATTTTCCGAAAGAGTTCATGTAGCGTTAGCATCAAAAAAGATACAGTCCAAACTAAGCAGTGATTACCTCTGGGAAGAATTAGTAAGAGGCTGAGGTGGAGGACGAAGATCTTTCACTTTTTACTTTGTATACTTTGGGACTATTTCTCTTTTTTCCAGTAAGCATATTATTTTGAAATTGAAAAAAGGAAAATGTGCATAAAAAGGAAAAGAAAACTGAATTGTGACCTAGCAATTTCTCTTCTAAAGTGGCATATCTTCCCACTTGAATTCACTCTCTAAAAACTTCTAATTTATTTTGTGAGAACCAGTTAATACAATTCTACTATACATGGCTAGGACTGTAGTAAGATGCTCAGAGTTAGGTAGGTATGCTCACCCCATCTCGCAGGGCCATGACCCTGACCAACATCTGCAGTTAGCATTCTATCTATCCTAGCAATGACCTCCAAAGACTTGTGGATCCTTGTTACAAATAAGCGTATTAATATCTGTTCAGGTATTTTTGTTTTCCAAACTACTTGGAGAGTCATATACACATTGATTATCTTCAGGAATTTGGCAGTTCTCTTGTTGCATTTCGGCTCATTTGAAGTAGTCTATTTTCAAAATCCTGAAATCTTCAAAATCTGGAATTCAAAAGACTTTTCTATATAATATCCCTTGGCCATCTTTCAAAATGAAGTAGAGATGTCTATATACATATATATATGTGTGTGTATATATACACATATGGCATCAATTTAGATAATGTTTGCCCATTCAGGTTTCACAGGGGTGTTTTCAAGCCAAGCAATTTGGAGCATGTGGACATTTCAGAGCATGACCACTGTTCGACATGCTTTTCTCTGCATCTCTGATGACCGTGAATATACAGGGATTACTGAAGACTGAAAACCAGTCTCAATGGAGTAATGGCTGAAATGAGGGCAAGGACCTTCTACTCCAGCACTTCCCATTTAGAGGGAGAAAGAGAGTTGAAAGCACACGCTAAGGTCACGGCGTGCAGTTGCTGGCAGCAAGCCCAGGTTTCCAGGTTCTACCGAACCTTGATATCACAAGCCTTCTTCCTACAACAGTTACTTGGTTTCTGTGACTTCCTCCAGGCCTGGTTATTGGAGACGTTTCTGCTTTTCTAATTCTCAGATATTTGGAAATCATTTTTTTGAAATAAGAAATAAAGCCTGAGACATAGCATATACCGAATAAATTGCTGGCTCAATGAATGGATGAATGAACACACATAGAACTAGAACTCTAACAGAAGCCTGAGATTTGTGTTAAAATGAGACAAGGGCCTTCTTATCCATGAAACAGATTAAACTGTTGTGGTTGATTCTCCCCAAACCTCCCTCAGATCGGTTATCTAATGATATGTTTAATCAGCATCAAGTCCCTTTATCGGTAAAGCCAATTCAGTGTCTAGTCCCTGTTTTGTTAAATGTAGAAAAAGGGTAAAACATGGCAATCCATCATGATGCTGCTGCCTCAGTTTGGTGGATAAAGTAGGAAAACTACCAGTTAAAATATCAATAGCTAGGCCTCCCTGGTGGCGCAGTGGTTGAGAGTCCGCCTGCCGATGCGGGGGACACGGGTTCGTGCCCCGGTCCGGGAAGATCCCACATGCTACGGAGCGGCTGGGCCCGTGAGCCATGGCCGCTGATCCTGTGCGTCGGGAGCCTGTGCTCTGCAACAGGAGAGGCCACAACAGTGAGAAGCCCGCATACAGCCAAAAAAAAAAAATCGATAGCTTATACAACTGGAGAAACGTACATGACTTGGGGCAAAAGAGCATAATGATGGCTGCCAAGTAATTTTCAATGTTTGGAAATGATATTCATGACCTCATACGCTTACATTACCACAGCCTGAAAGCTGATGTCAAAATAATTAAAGTGTTTTAGGTACTTTGAACATGTTTCTTAATTCATTTAATCCTCACAACCACCCTTAAAGGTAGTCATTATTAATCCTACTTTAGAGATGAGGCTTACTTATGGCTCAAGGTTTTAGAGCAAGCACCAGACAGAGCTTGGGAACTTATTAAATTTGGCCTCCACTAAAATCTGTGCTTTTCCCAGTAGATATGAAATCTCTTACTAGAATCCTGAGTCTTGAAATGAGGCTGTGTTTATGACAATGGATCCAGTGTTCAAATGAAATACTTAATAGAAAGAAGGTGGGACTGGTTCTGCATTTAAAGTACAATAGCCATTGCCCTCAGATCTGGAGATACAGTGGAGACCTCCGAGGATAAGCGGATGGAAGATTAGAAATTGTTCAGGGAACAGAGTACAGGCAGTGTGGCCATAGAGACAACATGGTGGCCAGTGCTCTAAGTGCAGATCATGGTGCTTTCCAGGCAGGAAGTGAGGGCAGTGACTATGAGACTTGTGTCCTGATATCTGCAGGTATTCTCACCAGGCTAAAAGTAGATCATCTGGTTTTATTATGTAGGGTTTTATTTTTCCATCATAAAATTAGTAACTTCTTCTGATAAAAATTTGATTCATCTTGATAAGACCTGTGGACAGTTTATTCTTAGAAGGTTCATCCTAATATCTTATTTAGAATTTAATTTAGTAAGAAATGCACAAGTAGCAAGGTTAAAGCTATCTTAATTCACACTCGCATGTTCAAATGTGGGTTTAAAAATAAATAAGATATTTGGGCAGAGTAACTAAACCCACAGGGACTTTCAATGTGAACCTGATAGCCTGTGATGGAAATAATCTTCCTTCTTGAATTCTAATAGAAGCATGTTGGTGTCTAGTATTGCTGAAAATGCATTGATGATAATGTTATACAGTATTACATAATTACAAGAACACTGAAGAAAGATCCAAATCTTCAACAGTAGGCAAATGATTAAATAAATGAGGTATATACACTGGCATTTGCATAAAATGAATCAAGTATAATTTTAAAGATTACATAGAATGAAAAAGTTTATGAGCAGAATTCAAAATAGCATGTATACTAAGATGACAAGGGAGCAAAATTATGAATGAGTGGGGAAAATAATGTGCAAAGGTGAAAAGAGAGTTGTATTGTGGGTTTATGATTTAATAATTTTAAAATGAAAATAAAAAAATAAGAGATCCAGCAATGTTGAAAAAGTAATCTAAAAGAGTATCCAATGAAGAAGAATCGTAATTCAAAAGTACAGCTGACCCTTGAACAACATAGGTTTGAACTGTGCAGGTCCACTCTACACAGGTTGTTTTTTTCAATACTAAATACCACAGTACTGCACGTTTCGCAGTTGGTTGAATCTGAGGCTACGGAACCGAAGATACAGGGGGCTAACTGTAAGTTATACGTAGATTTTCAGCTGTGTAGAGGGATGACCCAAACCCTCAAGTTGTTCAAGGGTCAGCTGTATTGGCAACACTGCACACGCATGTGTGTGTGCATGTTTCAGAAATATTAGAAAGGAAAGTGAAAAAAAAGTGATCTATTAACGAGTTAGAATTTTAAAAATATTTTCTGCTTATTAAATAAAAAAGCATTTGTGTGTCATAAAGACGTGGAAGATTTTAAATGTGATTTCTGAACTGCATGTGAAGCAAGGTAATGAAGTATATGCCTTCTTAAAAAATTTGATAGGAAGTTTGAAAATTAAAGTTTATAACTTTAAATCATCTATCAGTATCCCACAATCAAGAGATCTACCTATTACTGATATTTGGGGCTTTCTTCTTATGTAATATTTTCTACATATGGCTATATATTTTTTTAACAAAACTGGGAACATATTGAACCACCATTAGTATCCTATTTTATTTCACTTAATAGTATCCCCAAAGAGCTTTCCCTTGTCCTTAAATATTCTTGGAAACATAATATGTTTATGGTTAGTTAATAATCCATTGTATAGTGTTCTATAATTTCTACCCTTCCCAATAACAAATAATGCTGAATTGCAATCCTTATACCTGAATCTGATTATATCTCAGATTATTTATTTTTTAAAGTCCTATTTTAACAAATATATTTTCAAAGGTTGAGATTTAATTTACATAAAGTAAAATTCACACAATTTAGGTTTATAATGAATGAATTTGGATAAATGTATAGTTTGGTAACGACCACAACAGGAGGTGGGAGAAAGATAGGTTGATGCTGACCTTTCAGCATTGTTTTGATTTTTTGAACTCTGTGAATATATTACTTTGTAGAAGGAAGGAAATAAGGGATGAGCAAGGGAGAGGGAAGGAGGGAGGGAAGGAGGGTTGGATGGAACACACATACTGGGTGCTTGAGAGCTAATATTAAGGAAACTGGGGTGAGGAGGAGAGGTTTTTCTTTTGTTTTTCCCTACTCATCTCAACCTATGCATAGGTATTTCCTTTTTTTTTTGCGGTACGCGGGCCTCTCCCGTTGCGGAGCACAGGCTCTGGACGCGCAGGCTCAGCGGCCATGGCTCACGGGCCCAGCCGCTCCGCGGCATGTGGGATCTTCCCGGACCGGGGCACGAACCCACGTCCCCTCCATCGGCAAGCGGACTCCCAACCACTGCACCACCAGGGAAGCCCCATAGGTATTTCTTAATGTAGATAAGTTAAGAAATGTATATATGTGACACACACACACAGACATATATTCTCTTGTACCTTTTACTTCTCTTCATTTCATCTCAGCCAATTAACTTAGGAAATCATTGCTGCCATCTTGAATCCATCCACAAGTCAAAAAATGACCCTCATAACATACAGGTAATTCTATGATATACCTACCTGCACAAGCACAGAGGCAAGAGTTGCAGTGAAGTCTTACCTAGGGAATAACCGATGCTAATAACCCATAATCTCCACAGGAGATTCTATGCACTTCCCTTATTACGTCTGATTTTTCCTCCTGCGTTAGCCTTCAAGTTGATTTCCCACGTGCACGCGTGCACATACTCACACACACACGATTTAACCAAAAGGCAAAAAATTCAGATTCAGTGATGATGAGAGATGATATAGGCATAGCCAAAGAAAAAAGAGGTATGATTTTGATAGAGAAAAACATCTTTTAAGGCAACTAAAGGGGATTACGTTGTTAAGAAATAGAATTACGCCCAAGTTTTACCTTCCTGTTCCTTAGACTGAAGATCACTAGTAAGCTGAAGTTTGATCAATCTGATCAATCACTGTGCCTCTGAACAACTCTTTCCTCATTGCACATGTGAGAATGGAGCTGTGGGGTGTTCCAGGAGTTCCATGCCAAGGAGAGGCCACAGCTCATTCCCTAAGTCTCTGTACTACCCTGGTGTACCATCCTCACTCAGTTCTACCTCGTTCTGCTCCCACTGGACAGAAATACCAATGCTTTTTGCTCCAAGGATGCTGACAGTTTTCATGCACAATATAGGGCGTGGCCTCGTGTGATTTTTCTACTTCTGGGACTACTCCAGCTTCTCATCTCTCTCTTCATCCATCCAGTCATCCATCCAACACATGTTTACTGAGCACCTACTAACCTGCTCCATGTTCAGCACCATATGAGGTGCTGGAGCACAATGTGAAAGGAACAGGCCGGGCAAGGCCCTCAAAGAACTTTCTGTGTAGCCTGTCTTGGAACCTATCAGCTGCCTTCTTCATCCTCCATCAGCAGGTCTTTTGCTTCCAGAGATAAAAATCATCTCTGACTCCTAGATTTAAGATCTAGCACATAGAACTTATGCCATCTTTCTGGTATCTCAACTTCTAAATCCTCTAGTTTTTACTTCCATCCTAACCCTATCTGGCTGGACATTGCAAAACCTTTCGCACAGCTCTCTAGACTTTGTCTTACTGGACCCCTCGCGTCCGTCTTCCTTTTCCTTACACTTCAGTTGCAGGCAACCTTCACCTGTCACCTTCCTGGATTAGTCATGTGAACCCTGGGATTCAGCAATATATTTTACTAAACAAGATGCCGGGGGACATATGGTCACTAAGATGTTTCTCCCCTCAAAGAGCTAAGTGATCTGGTCTGAGGAGGCAACAGGGATCCTGCCCCTCCTGCACCTCAGGGTATTTTAACACTGGTTGATTTATGGCGAGTCCACGTTGAGTGCCAAATTCTCTTCTGTTAGCCTGGGAGTAGCCTGAAGACAAGAATCACCTTCTGCTTTTTAACCTGGGACCAACTCCCCATTGGGGTAATGCACTCACCTAACTAGGACTGGGATCTTGGGCATCTTCTTAGAGACTTTAAAGAAACTCGTGTCCCCTTTATTGTCGGTGAAGTACACGCCGGCCACGCTGGTCACAAGGTTCCCAGGGAACGTGAACAGAACCCTTTCATCGTCGCCCTGGTTAGCCCAATCCCAGGCTTGGCCTCCGATTAGCAAGCCCCCTCCACGTTTCATGAACTTGACCAACTTTTCAGTCATGGTTTCGTTGTAGGCATCAATACAGTAAACCCCCAGGGAGTCTTTCACTTCTGGTTCAACCTTCGCCTCTACACCAGAGCTCTCAAGGATTTTGGCCAGAGGTGCCAGGGATGGGTGTACACCAACAGGAGCCCCAGGGGAAGAGCAAAGCCAACCCACTGCATTGAGGAGAAAAGGAGTGAGCTGGGCCTCCACCAAATAGTCCTCGTGGGACACCACCACCAGGCGGCCTCGGCCATAGGAAGAGGCAGCAATGAGGACCTGGCCCATGTCATTCACCATCACCGGGAAGGAGGCCTCTCCAATTAGAAGCAGTTCACATGGGACGGCATCTTCAGGGACATCCCAGCTTGTCACTCCATTCATAAGGGCCTCAAAGGCAGCAGACGGAGTCGCCATGGCTGGATCGGCTTCTGCAGAGAGGAAAGCAAAGCCTCAGCCTGGTGAAGAATAGATAAACAAACAAACAAGCCAAGAGTTCAATCCTCCACTAGCTGGGGCAATTCTTCCCATTAAGCAGATGAGACGGACACTGTGAACTGACTCAAGCACTCATCAGGGCCCTCAGTGTCTCCAATCCAGGAGACCCTGTTGTGCGCTGTCAGCTAACATTCTCATGGTCAGACTAAACAAGCTCGACATTTTGCATCACATAAGGAAGCAAACAGAAATGAAGAATTCGGGCAGAATTGAGTCTCCAAAGACATATATTTAAGTACTAATTCCCAGCGCCTGTGAGTGTGATCTTATTTGGAAATAGGGTCTTTGCAGATGTAATCAAGTTAAGGTGTGGTCATACTGGATTTGAGTGGGCTCTAATCTAATGGCTAGTGTCCTTATAAGAAGAGGATATTTGGACACAGACACAGGTACACAGGGGAGAGACACACAGGCTACGAGAACATGTGGGCAGAGACTGGGGTGATGTCTCTATGAGCCAAGGAATGCCAAAGATTGCTGGCACACACCAGAAGGTAGGAGAGAGGCATGGAACAGACTCTCCTTCAGAACTTCCAGAAAGAACCAAACCTGTCAACACTTGGATTTCAAACTTCTAAGCCTCCAGAACTGTTAGAGCAGGGGTCCCCAACCCCTGGGCCGCGGATCACTACTGGTGTGCAGCCTGTAAGGAACTGAGCAGCACAGCAGAGGTGAGCGGCGGGTGAGGCTTCATCTGCCACTCCCCATCGCTCCCTGCCCGTCCGTGGAAAAATTGTCTTCCACGAAACTGGTCCCTGGTGCCAGAAAGGCTGGGGACCGTTGTGTTAGAGAATACGTTTCTGTTGTTGTAAGCTACCCAGTTTGTGGTACTTTGCTGCGGTAACCAGTGGAAACCAATGCAGTGGTGTAGCATGCTATCTCCCCACCCCCACTCCTCCCCATTTGGCTTCCACACTGATCGTATTAATCTCAGCTTGGGGCCAGAATTTCAGTCTGAAAAGTCTGGGTCCTCATAGAGGGTTCTCTGGTCACAGTCATAGGCTGGGTAAGAGGAAAGCAGAAGTCCTCTGGCTTGAGTCCAGGTCCCAGACAATCAGAAGCCGAGGTAACAATTTATGAACTTACGGCGGATTCTTACTTGCACCTGGACACAGCAGAGAAAGGTGTGTATGTCTGTGGATGCGTACTCACAAAACCCCTCTGCTTCTTCACCACGAGCTCCCCGCTCAGGGTCTCTCTGCAGTCTGAACTCCTCCATACGCACTTCACCGAAGCACTTCCCTCAAGGACAGACGCGTTGAATAGTCAGGACATCCAGGCCTCACTGACCACTTGGTGGGTCTGGACAGTGCTGCTCTCCTGGTCCTTGAGGCTATTACCACCTCCAGCCTTATGGCCCGAGCCAACCTCATCATGTGTAACCTCTCAAACCGCTTCATTCCTATCCTTCTCTTCCCTCTTCTGAACATGCAGGTATTCTTTAGGTGTTTATCTCTGGCCCTTACTGCTTTTTTCCCTGTGAAAGAATATGCTCACTCAAGGTACTACGGCACAGCAATTGCGAGCTTAGGCTCTGGAGTTAGGCTGAACTTAGCTTCCTCGTTCATTAAGTAGGGATAATACTATCTACCACATAGGACTGTTCTGAAGATTAAAGGAATAGCATAGGTTAAGTGCCTTTCCATTATGTATTATATATGGATCTATAGATATGTACATACATATACGTGTTCAATTATTATATATATATCTTTGCTTAAAATTACTTGGTTACGAATAAGCTATTTAAGTATGTGCAAAATAGGGAATTATTGTAAAGCGAAAACAAATCTAACCTAAGGTTAGATTTTACCAACACTGGATTAAGCATTTGTTGACTCTTGATTTTACAGGTTTCATATTTTGGAGCCAGTACTAATACTGATGATTGTTCAGTTCTCAAGGATTTGTACGGGCCCTTGGCAGAGGCCTTCTCTGTGCCTTCCCCAGGCCACAGATGCAAAGGCCCTGGTCCTGACATAAGCCATAAACTCAAGACCCCTATTGAAAGCACACTCTGCCATTTGTAACTGTCTCTGAAACTGAAAAGTCTTAAATTTATTCTTTTCCCTCCATGTTAGCTCCTCTTGGGTAAAAACATGAGCTCGAGGTCCCTAGTTGTTAAAGAGGGTAACCTCCACCCCAGAGAACTACTGAGAAGATACAATCAGCAAACAGTTGGTTAATAAGAATCTGTCACGTCCCTGGCTCCTCCTGGGGTCCACAAACAGCCAGGACAGCAAACAGCAAGGAGTCACAGTTGTGTCCCTTCTCTCTTCTGATCCATATCCAGCTGGTCACAGTGTCGTTCGTCCTTCATGGTTTCCAATCACACTGCCGTTAACCTAGTTTGGGTCCTCAGTGATTCATTCCTGGACTAAATGGACCCGGCTTCTAAGTCACCAGCATCTGTTCTCGCCTTTATTCTTCTACAGCCACTGATTGTATTATTTCCCAGAAAAGAACCCCCCAGAGCTTCGCCTTTGCCCACAGGGGAAAATCTGAGCTTCCTCTTGGGGTTTAAGGCCTCCAGGGCTGGCTGCTTCTTACTTTCCAGCATATCTCTTGCAGCTTCCAGGATACTTGGCCTTCCTGGACATGCCCTGCTTTCATTTTAGATTCTCTTTCCGTTCTCTTTATTCCTGTTCCCTCTCCCACATCTTTCAGGCCACTGAAATCCTACCTTTCTGAGAGAAAATATTCACAGAAAAGGAAACTTAATAAATCTCTGCAAATAGGCTCAATATCACTAATCAGGCAATTTAAGTACAATGTACGTTGCCCATAAGATTGTCCAGAAAGAAGGGGGCAAAAAAGAAAGAGGAAGAGGAGGAGAGGAAGGTAAAGATAATAATGTCCAATGCCCCAAGGCTGTGGAAACACTAGCACGATCTGTTAGAAGGACTGAGAATCTGAAAGCAATCTGACAGTGGCAACTCAGTTTCAAAGGTGTGCCCATCTTAAGATGAGCAGGCCTACTCATAACCTTTCTTACAAAAATAAGAACAGCAGTATTAAAGATATACGCACAAGGATGGTCACTGCCCAACAAAACTGCAAATGGAGATAGATAAGTGAAAATCTAGACAGGGAGATAGATAGATGACAAACAATATTCCCTAGAACCATTTTTGACTCCCATGGGTACAGGATCTCTAACCCAAAGTCACGGCTACCCAACTTCCATGTAACCCCCGGAGTTTGCCATGGCACCGAACCTGAGACCCCGGGGCACAGCCCCCAGGCGGCCACCCATACACACACTGTAAACAACTGCCATGCTGCCCCCAGCGTTGATACTCCAAACACACCCAGAGCAGGGAACTCGCAGCTCTGCCTCACTCGTTGTACTCTGAGCTAGTTCATGGGAGAAGTATCTGTAGAGAAGTGACAAAGGGTGGCCTGGAGATTTGAAAAGTAGGGGACAAGGGAGAAGAGGGGTGCTTTTCCTGCTGAGTCTCCCACCTGGTTCCTGGGCTTGACGGGTGGCCTGAGGTGAGTGGGGTTTGGGTGGAACCACCTGAGCGCCCTTCTCTCTGCCGGTTTTCCTTGTTCCTTAGTCTGACAGCAAGGCTCTGAGCGTGGCAAGACAAGCTTTGAGAAGGAGGATGCTTGAGAAAAGCACGATAATCTGTATTACAGAATATCACGAGGCTTTCATAAAGAACAGCGTTACACCTATTTGTCTTCTACCTAGAAGAATGTCCTAGATATATCTGAAGTGAAAATTTCAAGTTGCTATAACATGTAGGACAAAACCCCACCTTTGTATGGATGAAGTTACTAACAATAGTAGTACTAGCAATTTTAGTAGTAGTGACGGCAATATAGTGCTTACCAGGTTGCAGGCATCGTTATAAGCGCTTTACATACGTTACTTAATCCTGACAATAAACCTGTGAGGTATGTACTATCACTATCCCAATTTTAAAAATGCGCAAGACCAGAAAACAAACGAAACAAACAACCTGATGGCCAGAGAACTTGTTACTTGCTTAAGTCACATAGGTGGTAAGTGGATCCTTCATTCAAACCCAGGAAATCTAGCACTGGAGTCCACGTTCTTAAGTACCAGAAATACATAAGCCTGTTACTAGGATTTTATATAAACAGAAAACTATGGAGGCCACATTTCAACAAGCTAACACTGACTGCATAGGAAAGGAAGAGGTGAACAGTATTTCTCTTTATGTAAGTCTGCACAGCGATCCTTTGAATCGTTGCATGTATTTCTATTGCAATGAAAAATAGCACAGGTAATATAAGTTCAATCAAGTAAACACATTAAATGATTGAATATATAAATGATTGGATTCATCAACTGATCCTATCTCACTCATTCTAAAATGTCTTCCTTCATCTCCCAAGTTGTGCGTTTGTCCACCAATAAATGTGAATTCCTCCTCTATGGAGGTTCCCTGAACTTTGTAGCTGGTTCTGTCCCCACTTTAACCAGCTATCAATGAGTCCCACACTCAATTTTTCAACTAAATGCTTCTTCTTTGTGCCTGAATCCCTGTTTGCCCTCCTAGCTTGGTGAGCGCAGATGGACATAGCCTGGGGTAATCTCTTATTTCTCCCCTTAAGTTCTTCATCCTTGGTTCTCCTTCTGTGGATCCTGCTTTCTCTCCCCAGGCCCGCTAACTAATGGAACCCAAGGCACTTCGGGAGTAGAAGGCACCTCAGGCACGACCTGTAACTCAAGGAGAGAGCTTTACAGATCCCTTACCCCTTCCACAAAGAGGCCCCATGGCACCTAAACGGGGTCTCCCTTTAAGAGACGTATCTAGAACGCAAGAAGGGTAGTGGGCCTGCCTTGGATATGGCACCGCATCCTGCACTGTAGCTTGATTTGAAATCCCCAAAGTAGAGTAAGTATCTGAGGTCAGGGGACGTGATTTATATATCTGGATTCCCCACAAGAATGAAGAGGTGCTCCACGGATGGGCGACTGAATCATGGATGTGAACGTAAGGGCAAACCTGGGATCAATTCTTCAGCATATAGCTACTCGGGCCTTGCAAAATGATCCATATCACAGACATCCAATCCTATAGGTTTTCTCATCTTCATGCCTTTTTTTCTGCGAACGCTTTGTTTATTTTTCCTTATATGTCCAGTATCTTTTCCAGTGTCCACCATCTTCTGTTAATAGTAGCCAGAATTGGGGTGGGTTCATACCAGCCCAATCTTACTTATTTTTCACTTAAAATGGTTTAATTCATACATTTAAAAGAATATGTAATGCACGTGGAAGAATCTGGATGGTAAAATAATAAAACAATTTAAAAATTAAACAAACTTCCATACACCAATCACCCAGATTAAAAAACAGACCGTTACTAACATTTTTGAAGGCCCTCTTGTGGCCCTCCAGAATCAATTCCTCCCCCCATCCCCATAAAAATAGGCATGATTCAGAACTCTGCTTTTTCCATTCCTCTAGTTTAATCTTAATGCGCTCCCTTCTTAATTCCCCCTGGGCTCTCTGTCTTTCTCTCACTCATATTTGCTCACTTTTCTCACTAGGTAAATCCCAGGAAAACAGCATAATGTAGGAGTATGAGCGCATAAGTGAGACCTGAGTTAAAAAAAAAAAAAATCCAGGTGTTGCCTCTTCCTAGCTGTTGATCATCTGGCTTCAGAGGGTGTCCTATCAAATGGACAATATGGGAGAGGGCCGGCCTTGACTCCGAGGGGCTGTCAGGACTAAGTTCTGGTGTGGGATCCTCCTCCCTCCTCTCCTCTCCAGGCCTTCACCAGGCCAGACTTTCCTCCCCAGGCCCAGAGCCAGTCTGCAAGGAGCATGTCGGTGACGTCAGAGGAGTGGAGAGGGGGCTGAGGTGGGGGGAAGCAGCAGAAGGAGGGGTGAGAGGAGGGAAGACAGCGGAAAAGCTCGCGTGCGTTGGCAGGGAATTCTCCAGGCCCGCTGGCACGGAGGTCTGGGTTGGTTGGAGGTACACAGACCATCGGCTCCTCTTAGACACACACACACACATTCCCTAGTCTCGGTGGGGGCAATGCAAGTGGGCGAGGGATCTCAGTCCCAGAGAGTGTTTGCAAAGATCAAAGGGCAGTAGGACAGAAGTGATGCTCTACCACCAGCTCCCCGTGTGACCCTGGGCAAGCCCTGCCACCTCCCTGGGCTACGGTAGTCTCACCCGATAAAGCTGCGAACTAGATGCTGTTTCTCTAGGCCATGTTTGTGCGCAACTCGACAACACAAAGCAATTAAACAAACATCAGATGTTAGAACCCCAAGAGGAGGAGCAATGCGGCAGGAGGGATGCAGAGCCGGAGAACACAGAACAATCTCTCACAGGAAGGCGGACACAACAGCGAGGGATTGTGCCCCTATCTGGGAACCGGCAACCCTGCCGCTCGCCGGGGCCCGCAGGTCCGCCCGCGCCCCCCTCGCGCCCCCTCGGCCTCCGGCACCGCCCTCTCCCTACCCGAGCTCAGTTCACGGCCACCCGCCCCTGGTCCAGCCTGTGGGGCATTCGGAGAGGGCCACTCACCAG
This sequence comes from Neophocaena asiaeorientalis asiaeorientalis, assembly GCF_003031525.2. NCBI lineage: Eukaryota > Metazoa > Chordata > Mammalia > Artiodactyla > Phocoenidae > Neophocaena > Neophocaena asiaeorientalis. The sequence goes on along the minus strand of NW_020174578.1, from coordinate 1,372,431 downwards.
GTCGCCCTGCAACTTCCAAGGCGCTAGCTGGAAGAAGGAGGGCTGGGGGCAGAGGGAGACGCAGGGTTCTGCGGGGAAGGGGCGTCCCAGCAAGCGGCGCTGGGCGAGCGAGCTGGGCGGAGACGAAGCGGGGGTGGGGTTCCGGACTAGTCTCCTCCTCCCCGCTTCCTCCTGGGCGGGACCGCGACCCCGAGGGGCGGCGCTTGGCAGGGGACAGCACTTCTTTGTGTCGCCGGCCCTGTCGGCTCGGCGTTGCGGTGGTCCCCATTCTGGCAGTGGGGACGGCCGTCTAATTAAAGACGAAACTTCTCTGACTAGTCATTAGTAAAGGAAATGGCTGAACAAACCATAGGACACGGTCTACAGAGTATTATTCAATTCTCATGAAGAGGTTAGATCTCCATTTCGTTGGAGGAATGTACTTGACATATTGCCTAGGGGAAAATAAAAATTGCAGAAATTGTTGGATATGCTTTCATTTTTATAATAAAAAGCATCCCTCCATATATTTGTATTATGGTGGGTGAAAGGATAGCTACATCTCTACCTGCTAATATTTGTTTAATTTGAGGAATAGCGCAGGGCAACTTTTATATAGCGCTGCATTATTTGCAGTGTTACTGTGTTGTCTGGTAAATTAAAAATAAGAATATATTATATCTCAAGCAAACAATAGGTGGCTAAAATGGATTCTTCTGTGTACTTTTCAAATCCTCTTTCTTTCCTAAAGTCCTTTCTGATGACCAGCTGACAGTTGCTCCTCCCTTCTCTGAATTCCAAGTTCCTACTTTGTGTGGTGACTTCACCTAGCTCAGGTGCTACGGTAGTATAATGTAGGATAATGGTTAGGAACTCAGACTGTCACCAGATAACCTGGATTCAGATCTTAGTGCTATACTTTAGGGGCTGAGTGACTTTGCACAAGTTACTTAATTCCTCTGTTCCTCGGCTTAAGCCTGGTGAGTGAATACAAAGTTCTTAGATCAATGTCTGGCATATACAGTAAGACTGTATGACTGCTTGTTAAATAAAATAAATATTCTGGTCATCCTAAGATTTAATAAATATGTTTCAAGAAAATGCATACTTTTTCATCTTGACTAGGATTTTGGTCCAAATCCAAGTCATATTTCCTTTCTCCATCTCCCTTCAATCCTCTTTCCCCAAATTGAATCCTATGAACAATAATTCAATAGGAGCATGTGGGCAGGTGAGCTCACTGGCAGGGTTTACATAGAGGAAATGCCAGGAACAGAAATCAAGAGGACCTGAATTCAGGATCCTGCTTGGTGAAGGAGTGATGGTGAGGCTGTCTTTTATCTTCTCCAGGGGTCAGGGTCCTCTTCTAAACAAAGAGGGCTGGTGACTTGCTTGCTAAGACCCTTTTGGGTCTGAAATGCCAAGACTAGTAGCACCAAGGTAAAACCTGAAACATTGTTTCATGAAAAATTTAAACTTCAAAACAAAAATGCATATACTGCATACATAAAAATAAATAATAGGACAAAAATATACATGGGAGGGATACAACCTAACTTACCTCTCAGGATGGTGGCATGAGACTTGGTGGGGAAAAGGTTTTAAATGTCAGATTTTGTTTCTTAAATAGGAGGAGAGACACACACAGAGGGAGAGAGGGGGAGTGACGTTGAGAGAGAGGGAGCTGAAGGAAAGGTGATAAAATGTCAACACCTGATAAATCTGTTATATTATTTTCTGTACTTATCTGTAGCTTTGACAGATTTTATTATGAAAAATGTTTAGAAAGGGCAAGAATGCATTAGACTTTTGATGGTTACCTTCCTGGAGGAGAAGAAATAACAGAACTAAAGAAATAAAAGCCAGAGCGGTGGGAAAAAAAGCAGAGCCAGAAACATACATGGAGAAACCGCAGGGAATCCTCTTTGAAAGACATCTGCCTCCTTAGGCCCAACTGGTCTCAGAGCAAAAACCCGACCACTTTCTCAGTCCCGCTGGGCCCACTCCCCTGGGACCCTGGCCGCGTCCCTCCCTCTCGAAGCCCGGCCGCAGGGAACTCGGTTGGTGCTCCGTGGCCTGCTCTGGTCCCAGAAACCATCTTTGTACAAGACTCACCCGTAGTCCAGCAATATCCACACCCGCTACTTCAAAGGGGGAAGGGACTCCTCTGCAGAGACGTGACAAGGAGAAGGGGCACACAACCCGGGATTTGAAAATTGGTGTAGGTGGTGGTGGACGCTGCGGGTGGAGGTGAGCAGCGGCGGGGGTGGGGGAGGGAGAAGGCGGCCGTCCCGGGAGCTGATTGGCTGACGCAGCGGTGGGGGCGGAGCCTGGCCGGCAGCCCACAAACCGCAGAGGCCCCGCTTTGTGTCAGTTTCTGCGCGCAGATGCCCCCAGCAAATGCAGGACGGAGAACCCCCGCCCCCGCCTTGGCAGTGCTGCAGGGCAGTTTGCGGAAAAAGAAATCCGTGATACTATTTACCAGCAAACGAGTTGGTGGATAGTGGTAGTTCTTTATATAAAATAATGCAACTATTTCCAAGGATGTGTTAAATCTATATATATTTGCCAGGAGTTTGGCTATATTTATTTTTATCACAGCTAACAAAGGTTTTTTTTTAATTATTTTTTTTACATCTTTATTGGAGTATAATTGCTCTACAATGGTGTGTTAGTTTCTGATTTATAACAAAGTGAATCAGTTATACATATACATATGTTCCCATCTCTCTTCCCTCTTGCGTCTCCCTCCCTCCCATCCTCCCTATCCCACCCCTCTAGGTGGTCACAAAGCACCGAGCTGATCTCCCTGTGCTATGCGGCTGCTTCCCACTAGCTATCTATTTTACGTTTGGTAGTGTATACATGTCCATGCCACTCTTTCACTTTGTCACAGCTTACCCTTCCCCCTCCCCATATCCTCAAGTCCATTCTCTAGTAGGTCTGTGTCTTTATTCCTGTCTTACTATATTTATATTTTTAATAAACATTTAACGTGGTAGTAAAACAGATTTTGCAATTTTGTACAAATAAATTTTAAAGTATTTTTATATGCTTATATAAACACAAATTTTATGGAAGACATACATCAAACTATAAGAATCGGACAGTAAAGAGAAGATTATTTGTATTTTTTCTTCATACACCTCATTAACGTTTCAACGGTAATATATATTATTTTGTGATAAAAATAGATACATTTAATCAACTAAATAGATAAAATATCCTTGCTCAAGCAGCCAGTAGTGACCCTTCTATGAAAATGATTTCTCCCTGTGTATGGGTTTCCTGAATTTCGTTCCTAGTCCTGACTCATTTTAATCAAGGAAGAGTGGGATGCAACACTTGACTTTTGAGCCAGGATCTGGCTTTATGCCTGACCACGTGTTGTCTTGAATCAGGTGTCTGCTCATCTAGCTTGGTGAGCTCAACATTAGAAACCAGGGTGAAAACCACAGACCCTTTTTTTTTTTTTTTTTTTTTTTTTTTTTTTGCGGTACGCGGGCCTCTCACTGTTGTGGCCTCTCCCGTTGCGGAGCACAGGCTCCGGACGCGAAGGCTCAGCGGCCATGGCTCACGGGCCCAGCCGCTCCGCGGCATGTGGGATCTTCCCGGGACCGGGGCACAAACCCGCGCCCCCTGCATCAGCAGGCGGACTCTCAACCACTGCGCCACCAGGGAAGCCCCACAGCCCCTTTTTATGGCTGGCCCCAAAGGCCTACAAGATCTGTGGGGCCTCTGTATACTGTCCTGTTTCCTCACCCCTCACGCATCACCACCCTGGTCCCTATACACTGGGTATCTAAGGAGAAGATGTCCCCAGACCAAACTATCCTCAGGAAGAGACAATTTTAAAGCTTTCTCCCCTAGCACAAAACAGTGTCCAGGCTGGACCTTCCACAGGAATGTGGATTCAAGGTAAAGTGGATAGAGTACCACACCTTGTACTACTTCAGGGTTTCATTACAACTCCCCAAACTAGAGCACAAGCCAAGAACTCTGTCATTCTTTTCCAGATTCTCCACTTCATGTGGCCGTAAACAGGTGATCCGTGATGTCCAACTGATGGTTGAATGGACAAGACAGATGATTGTGGGGTGAGGAAAGCAATCCTAGGATCACTCCTCTATGAAACAAATAGGACCGTGACATAGAAAACTGACCAAATTGCAAATTTTCTGTATTGTAAGTTTTCTCCTCATCTTCGTGCTCTTTTAATTTTCTCTCTTAAGCCTTTTGTTTTCTGTGTCTCCCAAAATTTCAACTGGTTCTGTCCTCTCTTTCTCTGTTTCAGACTCTACCTTACTAGCTCAAGTATAAGTATAAATCCTGTATCCTTTCTTTTTTTTTTTTTTTTTTTGCGGTACGTGGGCCTCTCACTCAGCCCGCTCAGCGGGCTCAGAGGCCATGGATCACGGGCCCAGCCGCTCCGCGGCATGTGCGATCTTCCCGGACCGGGTCACGAACCCGTGTCCCCTGCATCGGCAGGCGGACCCTCAACCACTGCGCCACCAGGGAAGCCCCCTGATTCCTTTCTTATTTCTACTTCCCCTAGAGGTTCTGTTTTACTTTCCAGTTTCTGCCCTGAGTAATAGAGACTGCCATGAAATCCTGAAAGCACTGAAATAACTTTTGAGAGATTAAGTTCTGTAGATACTCAGCAACATAGGAATGAATGAAGAAGTTATTAACAGTCCATACTACAAAATGTTACGCAGTTTTTAAAAAGATGAGCTCAAGTCAAACCTTGAGGAATGCTCTCAACATATATTTTTAGTGAAAAATTAATGATCCTACTTTTGTATGTTTCTGTTTATCTAACAGGAAAAATAAGGATATATTTGGCTACCTCAGGAAGTGGGAAGGGTTGACCAGTAATTTTTTCTTTAGGTATTTTGTATTTTTAAAATGTTACAAAAATTATTTTGAAATAAAAAATAAGACTATTCAGTAATACCACTCTTAAGTATATATCCAACAGAAATGCATACACACGTCACCAAAAGACATGTACTAGAATGTTCAAAGCAGCACCATCCTTAATAGTCTGGAAGTGACCCAAAAGCTACCCTCACTGCTTTCTCATCCCTAGTGCCACTGCGGCACTACCTTCTTTAAACTACTTTTTATTTTTTGGCCACGCTGAGGCATGTGGGATCTTAGTTCCCCCACCAGGGATGGAAGCTGCGTCCCCTGCATTGGAAGCACAGAGTCTTAACCACTGGACTGCCAGGGAAGTCCCCTACTTTCTATTATAAGAGTCTTAAATGTTACTTTCAGACCCACAAATATTGAGAATTTATTATCAAAATGTCTGCTTTAACAGAAATTCTAAAGCATAGATCTCAAGAAGAAATAAAATAATCTTAGATAAATAATCTGAGATGTAAGACAAAATGGTGAGAGACTTCCAATTCTGTCATTGAGAAAATACCTTGTTCAGAACAATGCTTCCACTAAAAACAGCAATAAAAGTTGGATAAAATGTAGGAAACAAGGGAAGACTTTGAAGAGCAAACAATATAAGCAGGATGAGAGAAGCTACAATCCTGAGGGAAGGAAAACTCAGGACATGAACTGCACATTCACTGTGGCTTCTTCTTTTAGGGCATTTTCCAGTTCACAATGCAGGATAACTGAGGCCAAGCAGGAAGTGTCAGCGTTACTGGTTCAAGATTACCAAACCAGTTAAAACTCAAAGGAGTGAAATTTCAGACAAGAAGAAACCTCAGAGAAGTGAATCTAAAAATCTATGTACAAATTCCCCTTAAGTCACTGGCTGACTCCTAAGCTATATGCATGCACAGGGAGAGACCCAAAAAACCTGCAGAAAATAATGGCTAAAATGCCAATCAATTGAGCAGTCATTTCAGTAGCTGTACTATTATGGAAATATGGAGGTCCAGTCCCACCAAAGTAACTGATTTTTATCAACACTATCTGCTTTCAGTTGAGACATGAGAAAAACCATGGCATATGAATAAAAATAATGCTGAGAAGTAAGGTCTATGCTCTTGGATAAAGGAAAAACCTGAAAGGGACCAGTTCTAAGAAAGCTTAAAGCTAATCTCTGATAGTATTAAAGTAATCTGCTGGTACTTTATCTGTCCCCCATGCCAGAAAAATCCTCTTTGATAAACAATAACATCAACCAGAACTTTCTGATTTTTCATTCATCATGTCCTGCATCCAATCAAAAATTTAGAAGGAGGCTAAAAATAAGGATGAATTATCAAGAACTCAAGAGAAACAACAAAAAATAGAAACAGACAAGTGGTTCAGACATTTGAGTTCTTAGACAGGGACTGATTTTAAAATAACTGTGATTAATGTGTTCAAAAATAACAGAAACAGGCTGGAGAATACCAGTATAGAATTAAAACGTAAAATATTAAAATAGAAATTTTAGAAATAAAACATAATCATTGAAATCAGGAATTCAATAGTTGGTTGTAATACCATATTAGACACAAATGACCAAAGAATTGATGAACTGCAACAAGAATCAGTAGAAAGTATGTAAAAATAACACACAGAGGAAAGAAAGGATGCATAAGGAGATGAAAGGATACAGTAAAACTATAATAGGAATTATGAGACATAGTAAAAAGTCTTGACATATGTGTAATTAGACTCCCAGAAGAGGAGAGACAGTGAAACAGAAGCAATATGCTAATAATTAATGATTGAAAATTCTCAAGAGATGAAAAACATCAAAACTCAAATTAAAAAAAAAAACCCTCGGGCTTCCCTGGTGGCACAGTGATTGAGAGTCCGCCTGCCTATGCAGGGGACACAGGTTCATGCCCCGGTCCAGGAAGATCCCACATGCCGCAGAGCGGCTGGGCCCGTGAGCCATGGCTGCTGAGCCTGTGCGTCCGGAGCCTGTGCTCCGCAACGGGAGAGGCCACAGCAGTGAGAGGCCCGCGTACCGCAAAAAAAAAAACACAAGAAAAACAAAACAAAAAAACCCTCCTCATTCCCTAAGCAGAACAAATACAAAGAAAACTACACCTAGGCACATTACAGTCAAATGCTAAGAAACAAATTCAGAGAGGAAATCTGAAAGTCAGCGAGAAATAAAGGATACTTTCCATTTAGAGGAACAATAATACATCTGGCTTTTCAAAAGAAAATGATAGAAACCGGAACATAGTGGTATTGGTTAAAAAAAAAAAAAAAAAAGAAGACAATCTGCCAACCTAAAACTCTATGCACAACAAAAATATCTCTCAAAAAATGAAGGCAAAATAAAGACAATTTTAGATAAACAAAAGCTGAGAGAATTTGCTAGCATTACAGTATAAAAAGCAGTACTTCAAAATTAAGAAAAATGATCCCAGATGGGAGTACATAACTATAGCAGGAATTGAGAATACTGGAAAGAGTAAATACCTGGGCAAATATCAATATTGATATTTAAATAAACAAATATGTCTTGTGGGATATAAAAGCATAATAAACATACAATAACAAGAGCACAGCTGCAAGATGGTGGTTAATGAAGATAAATGGTTTTAAATTTATTGCATTGTTTGAGCCTTACCCATACCCTGACACCAAAGTCAGACAAGGAGACTATAAGAAAGGAAATTACAGACCAACATCCCTGATGAATATAGATGCAAAAATCCTCAACAAAATATTACCAAAGTGAATTCAACAGTACATTAAAAAAATCATACACCATGATCAGGTGGGATTTATTCCAGGGATGCAAGGATGGTTCAACATCTGCAAATCAATAAATGTGCTACCACATTAACAAAATGAAGGATAATATCATCTCAGCAGATGCAGAAAAAGTATTTGACAAAATACAACTCCCTTCCATGACAAAAAATTATCAACAGATTGGATATAGAAGGAATGTACCTCAACAAAATAAAGGCCACATACGGCAAGCCTACAGTTAACATCACACTCGAGAGTGAAGGCTGAAAGCTTCTCCTCTAGGATCAGGGACAAGACAAGGGGTCCCCCTTTCACTTTTTTTCAACATAGTACTGGAAGTTCTAGCCAGAGCAATGAGGCAAGAAAAAAGAAATGCCATCCAAAATGGAAAGAAAGAAGTTAAATTGCCTTTGTTTGCAGATATCTCTGTTTACAGATGACTAACTTCTTTTATTAAGCTTTTCTATATATAAACTTGCAGAGACAATTCAACATTATTACTTCTTCCAATCCATGAACAGAATAGCTTTTAATTTGTGTCTTCAGTTACTTTCATCAATGTTTTATAGTTTTCAGTGTACAGGTCTTTTACCTTCTTGGTTAAATTGGTTTCTAAGTATTTATTGTTTTTGATGCTATTGTAAATGGGATTCTTGTTTTAAATTTCCCTTTCAGGAAATTGCTAAATTGCTGTTAGTGTATAGAAACACAACTGATTTTTTTTTTTTTTTAATTTAGGTCCTAACTGGTACTCACTTATTTCTTTAAATTTATTTATTTTTGGTTGCGTTGGGTCTTCATGGCAGTGCGTGGGCTTCTCCTTGCGGTGGCCTCTCTTGTTGCACAGCACGGGCTCTAGGCACGTGGGCTTCAGTAGTTGTGGCACATGGGCTCAGTAGCTCCGCAGCATGTGGGATCCTCCCTGACCAGGGCCCGAACCCTCGTCCCCTAGCATTGGCAGGCAGACTCTCAACCACTGTGCCACCAGGGATGTCCCCACAACTGATTTTTGTAAGTTCACTTTATATCCTGTAACCATACATTCAACTGATCTCTGACAAATGTGCAAAGCACACACAATGGGGAAAGGATAGTGTCTTCAATAAATGGTGTTGGAATAACTGGATATCCACATGCAGAACAACGAAAGTGAATTCTTCCCTCATACCATATACAAAAAGCAATTCAAAATGCATTAAATACTTAAACATAAGATCTGAAACTGTAAAGCTACTAGAAGAAAACATTGGAAAAAAGCTTAACACTGGGCTGGGAAATAGATTTTTGGATATGACCTCAAAAACACATGCAATAAAAGCAAAAATAAACAAATGGGGCTATATCAAACTAAAGTTTCTGCACAGGGAAGGAAACAACAGAGTAAAGGGACAACCCACAGAATGGGAGAAAATATTTACAAACCATATATCCAATAAGGAGTTAACAATATCCAAAATATATGAGGAACTCAAACAACTCAATAGCAAGAAAACAAATAATCCAATTAAAAATAAGCAAAGGACCTGAATAGACATTTCACAAAAGAAGATATACAAATGGCCAACAGGTATATGGGAAAGTACTCAAATCCACTAATCATCATGGAGATGCAAATCTAAACCACAAGATATCACTTCACACCTGTTAGAAGGGCGAATATCAAAAAGAGAAAAAATAGCAAGTGTTGGTGAGGATGTGGAGAAAAGGAAACCCTTGCACATTGTTGATGTGAAGGTAATTGGTACAGTCATTATAGAAAACAGTATAGAGAGTCATCAAAAAATTAAAATTAGAACTACCATATTTTCTAACAATCCTAGTTCTGGGTATATATTCAAAGGACATGAAATCAGTAACTGGAAATAATATCTGTGCTGCCATGTTCATTGCAGCATTATTCACAGTAGCCAAGATATGGAAACAACCTAAGTGACTAACAAATGGATTAATAAATGAATTGTGGCATATATACACAATGGAATTTATATAGCCTTTAAAAGGAAGGAACTCCTGCCATTTGTGACAACATGGATGAGCCTCAAGGCATTGCGCTAAGTTTGGAAATAATTCAGAAAGAGAAAGACAAATACTATACAACTTCACGCATATGTGGAATCTAAAAAAGTTGAACTTATAGGAGCAGAGAGTAGCATGGTCATTACCAGGAGTTGGGGAGAGATTGGAAATGGGGAAATAGTGAGCAAAGGTTGCAAAGTTTCAGCTATGCAGGCTGAATAAGTTCTGGAGCGCTAATGTATAGCACAATGACTGTCGTTAACAATATTGTATTATATACTTGAAATTTGCTAAGATAGTATATCTCAATTGTTCTCACCAAAAAACGGTAAACTATGCAAGGTGATCAATATGTTAATTAGCTTGATTGTGGTAATCATTTCACAATGTATACATATATCTAAACATCACATTGTACATCTTAGATATATGCAAGTTTTATTTCTCAATTATACTTCAATAAATGTTATGAGTTAAGTGTGCTGTACTACTAGAATTACTGCTAAAACATTTGACCTAAAACATTAGAACATGTAACTTCTAAATAAGAGAAGGAGTAAAATGGGGAATAAAAGAGAAAAAAGAAAGAGTGGTTAGGAATGAAAGAGACAGATAAAGCAGAAAAAATTAAAAGCAAATATAAGATGGTAAAAATAAATCCAATTGTATTACTAATCACAGTAAATATAACTGGATTAAATTATTCAATGATGTTATAAATTGTCTAACAAAAATTTTAAAAACCTAGGATTTAAAGAAATACACATAAGTTTATGACATATATGCTTTTTTATGTACTGGTATCTCATTGTGGTTTTTATTTCTTTATTTTTAAAGTTTTTAGTTTACATTGGACTATAGTTGATTTACAGTATTGTGTTAGTTTCAGGTGTACAGCAAAGTGATTCAGTTATACATATACATATACCTGTTCTTTTTAAAATTATTTTCCCATTTAGGTTATTACAGAATATTGAGCAGAGTTCCCTGTGCTATACAGCAGGTCTTTGTTGCTTATCTATTTAAAATACAGTAGTCTGTATATGTCAATCCCAAACTCCCAATCTATCCCTCCCCACAACCTTTCCCCATAAATTTGTTTTCTGTGAGTCTGTTCTGTTTTGTAAATATTTTCATTTGTATCGTTTTTTTTTAGATTCCACATATAAGCAATATCACAAGATATCTTTCTGTCTGACCTACTTCACTTAGTATGATAATCTCCATGTCCATCCATGTTGCTCCAAATGGCATTATTTCATTCTTTTTAATGGCTGAGTAATATTCAATTGTATATATGTACTACATCCATTCATCTGTCGATGGACATTTAGGCTGATTCCATGTCTTGGCTATTGTGAACAGTGCTGCAATGAACACTGGGGTGCATGTATCCTTTCAAACCATGGTTTTCTCTGGATATATGTCCAGGAGTGAGATTATTGGATCATATGGTACTCTAGTTTTAGTTTTTTAAGGAATTTCCATACTGTTCTCCATAGTGCCTATACCAATTTACATTCCCACCAACAGTGTAGAAGGGTTCTCTTTTCTCCACACCCTCTCCAGCATTTATTGTTTGTAGACTTTTTAATGATGGCCATTCTGACTGGTGTGAGGTGATATCTCATTGTAGTTTTGATTTGCATTTCTCTAATAATCAGTGATGTTGAGCATCTTCATGTGCCTGTTGGCCATCTGTATGTCTTGTTTGGAGAAATGTCTATTTAGGTCTTCTGCCATTTTTTGATTGGGTTGTTTGTTTTTTGGTATTAAGCTGTGTGAGCTGTTTGTAAATTTTGGAGATTAATCTCTTGTCAGTAGCAGCGTTTGCAAATATCTTTTCCCATTCTGTGGACTGTCTTTTCGTTTTGTTTACGGTTTCCTTTGCTGTGTAAAAGCTTTCGAGTTTTATTAGGTCCCATTTGCTTATTTTTGTTTTTATTTCCATTACTCTAGGAGACAGATTGAAGAAGATCTGTGATTTATGTCAGAGAGTGTTCTGCCTACATTTTCCACTAAGAGTTTTATAGTATCTGCTCTTAAATTTAGGTCTTTAATCCATTTTGAGTTTATTTTTGTGTATGGTCTTAGAGAATTTTCTAATTTCATTCTTTCACACTTAGCTGTCCAGTTTTCCCAGCACCATTTATTGAAGGGACTGTCTTTTTTCCATTGTATAGTCTTCCTTCCTTTGTCATAGATTAATTGACCATAGATGCATGGGCTTATTTCTGGGCTTTCTATCCTGTTCCATTGATCTATATTTCTGTTTTTGTGAAAGTACCACACTGTTTTGATGACTGTAGCTTTGTATTGTAGCTTGAAGTCAGGGAGCCTGATTCTTCCAGCTCTGTTTTTCTTTCTTAAGGTTGCTTTGGCTATTCAGGGTCTTTTGTGTTTCCATTCAAATTAAAATGTTTTTGTTCTAGTTCTGTGAAAAATGCCATTGGTAATTTGATAGGGATTGCATTGAATCTGTAGATTGCCTTGGGTAGTACAGTCATTTTGACAATATTGATTCTTCCAATCCAAGAACATGGTATATCTTTTCAGGTTTGTGTTAGCTTCAATTTCTTTCATCAGGGTCTTATAGTTTTTAGAGTACAGGTCTCTTGCATCCTTAGGTAGGTTTATCCCTAGGTATTTTATTCTTTTTGATGAGATGGTAAATGGGATTGTTTCTTTAATTTCTCTTTCTGGTCTTTCATTGTTAGTGTATAGAAATGCAACACATTTCTGTATATTAATTTTGTATCCTGCAACATTACCAAATTCATTGATGAGCTCTGGTAGTTTTCTGGTAACTTCTTTAGGATTTTCTAGGTATAGTATCATGTCATCTGAAAACAGTGACAGTTTTACTTCTTCTTGTCCAATTTGGATTCCTTTTTATTTCTTTTTCTTCTCTGACTGCTGTGGCTAGGACTTCCTAAACTATGTTGAGTAAAAGTGGTGAGAGTGGACATCCTTGCCTGGTTTCTGACCTTAGAGGAAATGCTTTCAGCTTTTCACCACTGAGTATGATGTTGGCTGTAGGTTTGTCATATATGGGCTTTATTATGTTGAGGTATGTTCCCTCTATGCCCACTTTCTGGAGAGTTTTCATCATAAATTGGTGTTGAATTTTGTCAAAAGCTTTTGGCAAATTCTATCAAACATTTAAAGAATTGTTAACACCTATGCTTCTGAAACTCTTCCAAAAAATTGCAGAGGAAGGAACACTCCTAAACTCATTCTATGAGGCCACCATTACCCTGATACCAAAACCAGACAAAGGTGCCACAAAAAAAGAAAATTACAGGCCAATATCACTGACGAACATGGATGTAAAAATCCTCAACAAAATACTAGCAGACCAAATCCAAGAATACATTAAAAGGATAATACACCATGATCAAGTGGGATTTATCCCAGGGATGCAATGATTTTTCAATATCCACAAATCAATCAGTGTGATACACCACATTAACTAATTGAAAAATAAAAACCATATAATCATCTCAATAGATGCAGAAAAGCTTTTGACAAAAGTCAACATATATATTTAAAACACAGATTTAGAAAGATTTAAAGTGAAAAGATGAAAGATTGATAAATGAGGTAAACATCAATCAAGAAACTCTTGATTTGATGATATATGAACACATTAAGAATTCAAAACAAAAGCATTAGTATTTTATTTTATTTTAGCCATAATATTTTATATCCCTACATTATGATAAAATTTTCAATTTATTCCAATTCCCTAATAGCATTGCTTCAAAATATATAAAGTAAAAATAAACAGATCTACAATGAGAAATTTCAAAATTCACCATCACAGTGAGATTTTAATGTATCTATTTTTGTATTGATAATTTAAGCTGATAAAAATTGGTGAAGATATGGCAGCTCTGGATTTCATAATTAACACACTTGTTTTAAAGGTATATACAGGACATTATATAATTAGAGACTACACATTATTTTCAAGCACACAAAACTGACAATGTGCTAGGATGTAAAGCTAGATTCAATAATCCAAAGGAATTGGTATCATAATTCTCTGAATTAATTATAAATTAGCTAGGCAACATTTACTAGAAGATAATAAAATATTCTTTATGGAGTGACTGGAAATTCAAATACACATTTCTTAAAATTTCATGGCTCAAACAAGAAACCATAATAGAAATGATAAATATTTACAGTATGATAGCAAAATATTCATATCAAATCTTGTGAGATAAAGCTAAAGAGCAGTGACACAAATTTATAGCCTGAAGAGCGTATGTAAGAATGACAGCTCAAAATTAATGAGTTAAGCATATACCTTAAGAGCTTAGAAAAGAAATAACAGAAAAATTCTAAGAAAGCAGAAAGAAGTAATAAATAAATAATAATGAAGAAAACAAACAGTTTGTGTGTGTGTGTGTGTGAAAGAGTTAACAAAGTAGTCCAAGTTCTGGCAAAATTAATCAAGCCAAAAAGAGAAAGAAAATATACACACATTAGTAATGAAAAGGGGGTCATAATAATAGAAAATATTTAAACGGATAATGAGAGAATATTGTGAACAAGTTTGTTCCATTAATTTTGGTTAAATATCTTGGAAAATGCAATTTATGAAAACTGATTCCATAAGAAAACCTAAATAGTCCTATAATCTTTAAAATAATTGGACCAACAGGTTTAATATCCTCTGACAAAGTAAACTCTAAACCCTGAGTGTTGTGCTGGTGACTTAAAGTAATATTTGACCAGATAATTCCAATCTTGCACAAATTCTTCCAGAGAATAGCAACAGTGAGAATACTACTCATCTTATTTTATGAAATGATATTAATGACAGATAAGGTCAGTACCATAAAGAATATTTACAGGCCAATCTTAATTCACATATATAGATACAAATATTTAATGCTTATCCTTATATCTATATCTAAAAGTTATTAGATATTTATCACAGAGAGTTTATTCCAGGAATGTAAAGTTGATTTAATATTACTTTGAATAAACTAAACTTCACCACATTAACATACTTAAAGAAAAAAATCATGTGAGAAAATCAATAGCTATAGGAGAAGCATTCAATGAAACATTTACTAATAAGAGTGCTTACCGAAAGAAGAACTGAATTTTCTTATCATAGGACAAAGCATTTACAAAATAACCATCATGAATGCAATATTTAAAGTTGATATAGTGAAATCTTTTTCTTTATTATCTTACGGATAAAACAAGACACCCCTCCCTACTTTTATTTAACATTATGCTGGGGTTCCTAGCCAATGCAGTAAGACAGGAAAAAGAAATTAAAAGTGTAAAGATTAGAAAGGAAGAAACAAAACTGTCATTATTTTCAGATGATATAACTGCCTTTTTAGCAAATCTGACTCTATAGGTAATTTAGAATTATTAATGGAGCTTATCAAGTTTGATATATAATCAATATATAAAAGACAATTGGATTTCTATACACCAGCAACAAGCAATAGCTACAAAATATTTTTATAAAAGAAAACATTTACAATAGCAATAAGAATATAATGTACTTAGAAATAAAGTCAACAGAAACGAGCAAAAGGAAAACAATGAAAGATACTATAAAACATTACAAAACATTAAAAAATATTAATGGTAAGCTAAATAAATGGCATTATATACCAAGTTCACAGATGGAAAAATTCACCTTGAAGAGAACATTTCTCCCAAAATTGATACATAGAATTAATTCAGTATCAATAAAAATTCCAGCAAGTTTGTTTCTTTGCTTGTTTGTTTCCTGTTTTGAAGAATTTGACAAGTTTATTTAAATATTTATATGGAAGATCAAAGGTCCAAGAATTGCTAAAAAAAACTCTTGAATTAGAATGAAGAGGTGGGAGAATCTTTCCTACCAGATTTAAAGACTTATTATAAAACTATAGTAGTTAAAAACAATTTTGTATTGATGTAGAGTTAGACAAATAGATAATCAGAGAGAGTAGGGAGCTTAAAACAAATTCATGCACATATGAAAAACTTGATTCATGCAGATCACTGGTGCTAGGACAGTTGATTATTCATATGGAGTAAATAGTATAACAAGAAACTTCCAGGTGGATTAAGACATTGCCAAATACAAAACTTTAAAAACTTTTAGAGGAAAGTATAGTAAAAGTGAAATTAAAATTCAGAACTTAATTCATTGGCAGAGATAGGCAGACATATGGAGAAAGAAAAGCTAAGCACCAAAGTGAAAGCAGATACTTGCAGCATATGTGGTTAACTAGGGATTGACTAGCATCCAGGTTATGTAAAGAAAGCATTCCAATAGACAATACGAAAAATACAAACAACCCAACCTGAAAATGAATGAAAGAGAGGAAGCAGAATTTCTCAGAGAGAAAGGAAAATAGCTCATCGTTATATGAAAATATGGTCAGTTTCATTAGTTATCAGAGAAATGTTAATCAAAATCAAAACAGTGCTATTTCATGCCTGCTCGACTGGCTAAAAATGAAGTTGGATAATACCAAATTGTGACAGGTATATGTAAAAACAGGAACTCTCATCTGTTGCTGGAGAGAGTGCAAACTGGCTCAACACTTTGGAAACAGTTTAGCAATAACCTAAGAAAGTTGAACATACACAAATCTTAAAACCCAGTATTCTACACCTAGGTGTACACTCCAAGGAACCAGAGTGAATGGGTGCACGTGAACCAGAAGGCATGTACAAGATAGTTAGAGGACATTATTTGTTAATATCCCGGGTAGTAGGCAGCCTTTAAAAGGGCCCCCAGTAATCGCTGCCTCCAGATATTCATGGTCTTGTTTAACCCCCTTCCTTTGAGTGTGACTCACTTCTAATGAACAGAAGACGGCAAAAACGATGGGATGTCACTTTTGAGATTAAGTTACAAAAAGTCTCTGGCTTTTGTCTTTCTCTGTCTCTGGAAGCCTTCACTCTGGTGGAAGCAAGCTGCCATGCCGATCTTATACAGAGGCCCATGTGGCAAAGAAGTGAGGCCAACCAAAGCCAGTGAGGCCAAGAGGCCTGCCAACAGTCATGTGAGTGAGCCTGAAAGGGGTTCCCTCCACCCAGCCTTGAAATGACTGTAGCGCTAGCCAATACCTTGCTTAGAGCCTGAGAAAGACACTGAGTCAGCTCCCAGCAAAGCTCCTCCTGGATTCTTGACCCACTGAAACTGTGAGATAGTATGCTTTTTGTTTGTTTGTTTTGTTTTAAGCTGCTAAGTGTTGGGGTAATTTGTTACACAGCAATAGATAACTAATATAAACCCCAAAGGAGCAACAACTAACAAATGTAGAATGAATGAATTATAGTAGACTCAAGCCATAAACAGTGAAAATGAAGGAATTATCAACTGGCGTGAACTTCAAAAACTTAAGAATACGTGTGGTACAATGCCATTAATACTAAAGTAAAAAATATATACACACAGATGGTAAAATTATAAAGGAAAGCAAAGGCATGATTAATACAAAAAATCAGGATAGATGTTATCTCTCAGGGAAGGGAGGATGAGCACGACCTAGGATACAAAGGGGCTTCTGGGGTACTGCTAGGTCCTACTTCTTGACCTAGGAGATGGTCAGGCACTCACTTTATTAGCGTATATACCTTTTATTAATAAATTAAAAAAAAATCAAACCAAAGAAAAAAAGAAAGCAAAGTACTGAAGTGAAGTCAATTCACAAATAAATATTTTGGGGTACAGAAGGATGGATGGATGGATGGATGGATGGTCAGCTAGCCATACGTTCTGTCCTTTATGTCTAGTTAGACCTGCACGTCCTCCAAGAAGTTTCCATGATTAACTGATTCGTAAATGTTTTTCTCCTATACGTAAGGCCTTCTCCCTCCATTTCAGGTTGAGCCAAGTCAGTGGCCAGCTTGGGTCTGTTTACCTGGGAACTGTTCAATCCAACCCTGACTGCCTCAGGCCAAAGGCACTGCATTCCGAAGAGTCCGCCCGACGCCCCGCACCCACTCTCCCGCACCTTGCCCCTCACTCCCCCACCGCAGACACACTCAGAGCCTGAGGGCGCGTAGAGCACTTGAGGAGGAAAGCACTTTCACCTTGCGGGCTCTGCAGAAGCAAGCCACCCCCAAAGAATTCAAGAGCAAGTCCCTGGGAGGTGAAATGACATCGCCTCCACGGTTCCTTTCAGCTGAAATCTCGACGGCTCCCAGCGGAGCACAAAAAAGCACAAGAAAACAGGGGGTCCCGCGCCTCCAGACCAGCAAGGGTGAGTAACAACGAAGCAAGAAGGGAACAGAGATGGAGCTGCAGGGAGACACAAGGAGCCGAGAAATAAACAGCAAGCAATCCTCTGTGGCACTCACCTGCTGCCTCCCCTTGGGTACCGCAGAGGCCCCACGGCAGCCCTCACGCCTCCCGGACCCCACACAAACGCACGTCCCGGGCATCCGCATCGCCCACGTCGCCCGTCTCCCCGCCCGGCCACCCGCGCTCCGGACCGTGGCCTGTGTCATCGCCAGGCCTCTCCTGTCCAGAACCCATCGCGGGCCCACACTCACCCTTAGCCCCGCTATTCCCTGCAGCGCGGGTTGGGGGCAAAGAACACCAGCTAGGAGGGGGCGGCGGCGGTTCCCAAGGGGCAGGAGTTCCTCAGACGAAAAGGGACTGGGCGGCTGACTGAGGACTGGGACGTAGAAAGGACGGGGGGTTGGGGGTGGCTAAGAGGGGGGCGGTCCTGGGATCTGACTGGTGGCCGCGCTGGTGGGGGCGGAGCCTGGCCGGCGGCCCCAGTTGCAGAGGCCCCGCTTTGTGTCAGTTTTTGCACGAAGATGCAGCCTTAAATCCGCCTTAAATCCAGGATGCAGACCCCAGCCCCTGCGCTGGGAGTGCAGGAGGGCCATTTGTCGAAAAAGAAATCCGTCAGACTATGAACAAGTGAGCGGTTGAAAATAATATATTTTCATATAGTATAATGCACAATTATTTCCAAGGACGAGTTAAGTCTATGGGTCCTAGACATATTTTGAATTAAAAGAATGAAGTTGCCTTAAAATGGAGGGTATGGTTACATGCTTATATAAGAAGAAGGCAATCTCACGGTGCTTATATAGGGCGAAGGGCTAAGAATGAAGAAGTTGGCTATTGATACTTATCTTCATAACCACTGAATTTTTTAAAATTATCGCATGTATTGTTCTATAAATCAAATAAAACAGGAAGGTGTTAAAATTTTTTGCTGACCAACAAATAGGTGACAGATATCGGGCATGAGGGAGACAGAAAGGTGTAGCTGTTGAAAGCCTGGACCCTGAAGCCACTGCCGCGCCTTCAGCTTACCAGCTGGGGAGTGCCTTCCTTCCTATGGGTGCCCTAACAAAGGACCACGAACTTGGTGCCTTGAAACATCACATTTGCTGTCTTGCAGCTCTGTGGGTCAGAGGTCCAGCGAGTGAGCATCTCACGGGGTACATCAGGGTGTAGGCAGGGCTCCCAGTTCCTTCTGGAGGCTCTAGGGGAGAATCCATTTCCTTGCCTTTTCCGGCTTCGAGAGGCTGCCCGAATTCTTTGGCTTGGGCCCCTTGCTCCATCTGCAAAGCCAACAGTCTCATCCCTTGGATCTCTGTTTCTGTCATCACATCCCATTCTCTGCTTCTCCTCTTTCGTTTGTTTCTGGGTGAGTTTGACCTGTTAGTTCCTTTGTGTCCTGGACCCAGCAGGCCTCCCTCAGTTCTAAATCTACTGCCCTTTTTATGCTCATTTCCTTCGGTCTTTCTGTTCCTCTTGTCCCTTTTACATCGTTCATCTTTGAACCCCAGATAATTTAGTTTCTTACAGGTAGGGAGTGTTGTGGTAGAACATCTTATCACCAGAGCACTTGCATTGTTCTACTCCCGCTGAAAAGTCTGCTGCTTCTCAGAGTTGTTGACACACATGTGACATGCGTGAGAAGGACGTTCTAAACTCCCAGGGGCTGTCAGGCAAGTTCCCAGTCTTCGTGGGCTCCTCTCTCCCTCCTTTCTTCTCCAGGCCCTCCCCAAGGCCAGACTCTCCTCCCCAGGCCCAGAGCCAGTCTGCAAAGAGCATGTCTGTGACGTCAGAGGAGTGGAGAGGGGGCTGATACACACACACACACACACACACACACACACACACACACACACACACACACACACACACACACACACACACACACACACACACACTCTCTCTCTCTCTCTCTCTGTCTCTCTCTCTCTCACAGCAAAGCCTAAAGGACCTAAAGGACTGGGCCGGTGATCTTGGCCTCAGGGATTTTGTACCGAAACCACTGGAGCCTAATTAGACATCTGAATGCCAAGGGCATGCTGCATCTCCACCTGTGCTCACCCTTTCTGCTGCCTGTGTTTCAGTATTCCTTTTTTGATAAAGGTGGAAACTGGAGGAGATGTTTTAGCTCTGGAACTCTGTGACCAGTTGCACAGCAAAAACAACCCCAGCTGAAAATGGTGGGCTCTGCTGCTGTCTGGGAAGAGAGTGTGGGCGGGCAGGCACGTGCTTGCCTTCTGACTGTCAGTTTTTGAGAGGAGGAGGGATATGGCAAGAGAGAAACGCAGCTGTCTTGGCGGAGAGAATGAGAGAGAGAGCTCAAGGCCAAGGAACCCGGGTCTTTTAGCAACACTCAGTCTGCAATCCCTCGATACCCATCTGCATCCACCCGGTCCCCCAGGATGCCCCACTCAACTGCACGAACATTGGCTTTTCCCTTCACCTTCAAAGGACTTTGTAGTCAGAAACTACCCCTCTGTGCCTGGGTTGCCGGGTTGCTCACTTCTGGAAACCTCTGAGAAGTGAACCCCATTGTCTGCCCTCCAATCCCAGGTCAGGCCTGGTAGGGTAGCTCTGAGGGAGATCATACTTTGCAGGGAAGTGAGGGGACTCATGACATGCCGGGGTTTCGAGGAAAGGAGGTATGGGAGAAGGGAGCAGAGGTCGTGCTATGAACACAAAGGCTGACCCTCCCCTGAGTAAGAGGGAATTCTTCCTGCCTTCAAACTGGGACATGGCCTTTTGTCCTGCCTGCAAACTCCAGCTGAACCATGGGTTCTTCCTGAGTGTTGTGCCTGTTGACCTTCAGACTGGAGTTACACCATCTGCTTTCCTGGGCCTGCTGCTTGCAGACAATCCCTGCAGATTTTGAGACTTGCCAGCCTCCATAATTGTGGGAGCCAATTCCTGATAATATCAATAAATCTCTCCCTACCTATCTATCTATCTATTCATCCATCTATCCTGTTGGTTCTGTTTCTCTGGAGAACTCTAATACGGCCCCCACCTTCTCCTGGGTTATTCACTTGGAACTTGCTCACCAGCACTATGTACACCCCCCGTGCCCCCCGCACTGCTCCCAGCCTCTACATGGCTCTGCTGCTGGTCACTCCTGTTAACTCCTGAATACAAGCCCCTCACAGGGGCTCCTCTTTATTCACAGAAGCAAAGGGTGAACTCAGGACAGGCCTTACTCCATGTGTTTCCTCGTGCTTTTTTTCTCCTCACCACCCATTAGAGATCTATGTTGTACAGCAAACGGACTTGCAGTGTGGAAGGGGGAGATTTCAGTACACTGATTGTAACTCTTCACCCTAGTCTGGGATAAAACCCCAAGGGAATCTGCTACAGGAGAGTCTTTATGGTTGCTTCCTTCTCTCCCCATTTTTTTCCTCATCTCCTCATACGTCCCTCCCTGTGGACTTTTATAGGGACTAAAATAGATGTTTAAAATGGAATTATTACAAACACCAACGCAAAGAAGAAAATTTTTAAAGCTCAAGCTTGGAATATTTTGTGTTTGGAACTCAAGTTTGCTCAGTCTTAAGTAGGAACTTCACTGAGAAATAAATATAATCAAATTAGGAACAGTGGGAGGACAGGAGAAAACTGGAGGAAGACTGATTAAGCTGGAGAATTTTTTTTTAAAAAGAAAGGTTAAATGCTATCTCTTTTTTTTTTAGGATAATGACTTCCTCATTTTAATGAAAGCAATACAATGCATAAATAGATGGGGAAAAAAGGAAAAACATAAAGAGGATCATACTGTACATACTATTTAATTTAAAAGGTATCTGTCTTAGATAGTTTGGGCTGTTATAACAAAAATATAGACTGGGTGAATTAAACAAGAAATATTTATTTCTCACAGTACTGGAGGCTGGGAAATCCAAGATCAAGTTGCCAGCAGATTTGGTGTCTGGCAAGAACCCTCTTCCTGGTTCATAGATGGTGTCTTCTTGATGTTCTCACATGGCAGAGAAAGAGAGCTCAGATTTCTTCATCCACTTCCTAGGGCACTAATCCCATTCTTGAGGGCTTCAACCTCATGACATAATGACCTCCATCACATTAGGGTTTAAGATTTCAACATATGAATTCTGGGGGACACGTTCATTCCATGACAGTATTACTTTTAAGCTAACTTGAATTCAACAAAGAAGATGAAGAATTGCTCAGGTACATGTTTCTCTACAACAAGAACATCTGAAATAATGTTAAGTATTAATAATAATGCACCAGGTTTTTCTCCACTGGGCTGGGTGTGTCCTCTACTCATGGCATGATACTTTTGAACCCTGGGAAACCATGAGTGCTGCAGGTTTCCCTGTTCTCTGCCAAGACCATGATGGAGGTAGAGAGAAGTTTCTACACCTGAAAGATTGTACTCTGACTTTTTCCAGGGCTACTCACCATGTCATTCCACTGTCTCAGGACTGGATGATAGCAGTGAGAATTCTTAGCATTTTATACACTCACCTTCTTCCCTCAGTACAATTTCTCAGCCTCTGCTGGGGCTGTTAGCAACATGAGTGAGGGTAGTGTTTAAACATTATTCTAGGATGAACCAAAATCTAATTTTTTGTAGAGGCAGGATCTGGAAGCTGGCTTCAAATACCCATTTTTATATAAGACATGGCTAGAAGAGAGCCTGGTATATAGCAAGGGCCATGCATTTATTATTAAATTATATTCACTTTCAGAAGTTTATGAAATGAGGTTGTGCCCCCATTCCTTCTTTGCTGTATGATAAGAAATATTTCTTTTGAGCTCTTACACCTTTCTTTAAATTAATTTCATTACATATTGATGGAAGGGAATTTTGTGATCTGGTCTCCTTCTGCCATCTTTACTTGGAAATTCCTACAGCTGCCATCTAACAGAAGTAAGCATTTATGCTAAGCAACACGTTTCTGGAAAGATTTCATCTATTTTATTTTATAGAATTCTCAAGTGATCACACTTTTTACATTAACTTAAAAAAGTTTTATGGGTCATTTTTCTCCTAGTCTCTCAAATAGTCTCTCTACCCTAAATCTGCAGTCTCTTTCTCTTGCTCTCTGTCTGTCTGTCTCTCTTTAAATCCCATTTAGAAATTCAAATAAGGTGTTTTGAAGAAAGAAAAAAAAATAACCTAACATCCTTCTAAGGGAAGAAAAACAATCTATTTTAAAGCAGGATCCAAAAGCAACAAAAAAAGTCTTGACACTTTTTTTGGTCCAGGCTCAGGCTGGGACACTCTTGGGGAGGCACTCTCAGACATTCCTTGGCTTATAGAAGTTACTGATGATGGCACTACCAGAGCCTGGGGGCATGGGAGCCTCCAAATCCACTCATTTTCCTCTAGCTAGCTTCTTCCCAGGCCCCCATTCCCTCAGATTCAGGGCCTGGATTTTAGGCATGTGACCGTGGGCAAGTCAGATTTAGGCTGGCCATTACTGGAGAAAGCTCCCAGATCCTGAAGACACTAGGGGTCTGCCTCAACAGAGCTTGGGACAGGGGAAGCCTCCCAACCCATCCATCCATCTTGAGCTAGCCAGCTGCTCTACCCTCATCCCTTTAAACCAGGGCCTGAATACTAGGTCAGCAAGTCCCAGAGGGGCTGGAAGCTGACCTAGACTTGTGTGTTCTGAAAGGCAGGAGACTCAAACAGACCCTTGGATGTAAGGGAAGCCTGTTTCCTCAACCCACCCACAACCCTTAAGTTCTTCACAACCCTGCAAGTTCTTCCCCGAACCCATCACACTCTAGGGTCTCCATGTCTGGTCTAGTAATGGTCAATCCATGTTCATAGTGACCCTCTTTATCTAGAAGGTATCCTCTGCCCTCAATCTCTGCTGTTGCCCAAAACAAAACAAAACAAAACAAAACCCCAAACCTCTATGTTTTGATTTGCTTATGGATAGAAAAATTAACATCCTCACTAAGTTAGATACCCATGGGGATTAACTAAAAAACATCCCTTAGAAATGGTGCAACCTACCAACGTGACTGATGGCACTTCCAATGGCAGGTGCAGCAGGGCTGAAGAGGTCAAACCCAAACCTGGGTATGCAAACACTGTGATTATGTGAGGGTTTGGCTTCAGGGTATAAATCCTATTTATATCCTGCTTTTTTCCCAACTAAAATAGTGTGTGTGTGTGTGTGTGTTTTCATTACATTTTCTGACTGGTCATTGCTAGTCTGAAGGAATGCTACTGATTTTTTTAAAAGAAACTATCAAGAATGATATTAGTTATTGATTTAAAATTGATATAATATTTATCAGGTTAAGGAAGTATCTTTTTATTTCTTAGTGTACCCAAATATATAAAATCTGGAATGGGTGAAGCATCTTATTGAACTTTTTCTGTTTTCTTTCTTAGTGATCCAGTAGATTTCTAGATTTTAACTTCTTACATTGGAGGAATGTATGTACTTGGTTATAGTAAATTCTGTTTTCATTAAGCTGTTATACATTTATTAAGCTATTTATATTTATTTAGAAATGAAACTCTTTTTTTCTGGGATATCTAGGGACAGAGTTCTGTGGAATACCAACTGGGGACAAATTGGTCTATGGGTTTGTTTTCTTGTTCTAACTTTGCCAGGTTTACTACCAAAGCTATGTTAACTTTATAGAATCTAGACATGAATAAGGCTTTGTCAATATTTTGGTTTATTTATAAAATACTAAAATAACATATTTTTCATGATTATAAAACTACCACACGTTCATTACAGAAAATTGGGACAATACCAAAAATCAGAGAACAAAAATATTTGTCACCTATATATGCATTCCCAATATTAGAGATAATTGTGGTTAACATGCTAATCAATTTTAATTTATCTATATCTATATAGGTATCTATCTTAGATTTATGTATATTCAGATATTTATAAAATTGAAATTATCGTGTGTATTGTGTACAGTTCTATGTTGTATTCTTTTCGCCATGATTTATATTTTGGACATTTTACCATGTCATTAAATATTCTTTAAACATATTCTTTTAATAGCTGTATAACAGTTCAACTCATTTACTGAAATTATACTTAATTATTTTCCATTTTGAAATTAGGTTATTCCAGAAATTTGCTAGTCAAAAGCGTCTGGTTAAAAACATCTGTTTTACTTACATCTTGATCTGCATTCTGATTATAGGATGGATTCCTTGAAGCAGAAGTAATGAGCCCAAAGACATAGCCTTTAGAAGATTTTTGATACATAGTGCCAAATTATCCTCTAGAAATGTTTGATATATTTCAGCTCAACATAAATGTATCCATCTGGACTTCCAATGGACTGAATATCTTCTTTTCTAAACATTATGTAGTATTTCCACATGTTGATTGAAATCCGTTTTGGTATAGTTTGAAACATGTGTGGCCTAATGGGCTTTTCTCTACTTTCTCTCCTTCCCGGAGTCCAACACATGTAGAGCCTAAAACGAGACAGAGGCATATTTTGAAATATAAGCTAGTGTATGGGGGCGTTAGAAAGATTTACTAGCCTAAAATCAGATTTGCGGTTGATACATCTGCTGCTCACGACTGCAAACGACAGTGCCGGGAACAGCAATCTCTGCACACGCCCGCTGCCGCCATCTTGGATGGCACCGTCACGCGCAGCCTCTCTGCACACGGCCCCCGGTCGCCATCTTGGATGCAGTGTCGTTCGCCTCACTTCTGCACACGCCCGCCTGAGGCGAGGTACCGGCAGCCGTCGTTCCGCCCTAGGAACTCCGGTCGGAAGAGCCGGGTGCGAGGCTTCAGCACGTAGCCCCCTGTGAGCAAGTGAAACCCGACTAAGTACAAAGGAAAAAGAAAGGTTAGGCCTTATTTTATTACCCGATTTTATTTTTATTGCCAGGAAATAGTTAATGGGCTTAACCTGGTGACACTTCTGGGGCAGAACATGGGTTAAAAACGGCCCAGATACTTCAAGGGGACATTTGTGAAGCTGTGCACTGAGGCGTGATGGGGCATGTAGCCGCCGCCTCTGCCTCCCCAGAGAGGCTCTGTCCAAACGAAGTCATGGTGTGGGGCGCTGGAGTCAGACCTCGGTTTTCTTGGGAGGAGCGGGTGCCGGTGTCGAGGACACTTACCCGGGAGCAGGCCAGTCTTTTGTTTGCCGTGTTGCTGGGCGCCTGGTAGGAGAATGAAGCGAATGGAAATTCCAAGCACACGATGATATGTTCTCTGTCTAATGTGTCCTGTTCCTGCTGCTGCTCTGCGGCGGAGGTTTTGCTTCTGTCTCCCAGCAGCCCAACTGGATTGAAAATGAAGGTCACTCTTTCCCGGCCCTTTGCCTTCCAGCTCGCTCCCTCGGGCCGGGTCTTAGCGTCCTCCCCGTGGGCCTGGGCTTCTGCCCCGGGCGGGGATTTGTCCCGAGAGGCACCTAAGCTCACTTTGTCCTTTACTTGTCTTTTATTTCCTGGTGAGGATTTGTTTCTGTTCCCTCTTCCTTTGTCACTTTTCCAGCTTGAAATACATCCCTCGCTGTCATTTTGCAATTCTCAGAACTAGAAAGAAAACCAGTAGGAAAATAGAAAAATGGCATTAACCTGTTATTATCATAATTATTGTTCCTTTTATAGCTAAGTCTGGAGGAAGCATCTAATTGTAACTGGCCTTTGGGGACAGCAGTGAACAAGCATAGTTTTTGTATAGAAATGCCCTTGGTTCTTAGGAAGTTGAGGGTTTGACACCAAGAACCACGGACACTTGCATACAATGGAAGTGACCAAGTGTCCTAATTTTTAAAAAAATTTTATTTATTTAGTTTTGGCTGTGTTCGGGTCTTCGTTGCTGTGCTCGGGCTTTCTCTAGTTGTGCGGCGAGCAGGGGCTACTTTTTGTTGCAGAGCACGGGCTCTAGGTGCGCGGGCTTCAAGTAGAGCTTGCGAGCTCTAGAGCACAGGCTCAGTGGTTGTGGTGCACGGGCTTAGTTGCTCCTTGGCATGTGGGATCTTCCCGGACCAGGGCTCGAACCCGTGTCCCCTGCATTGGCAGGCGGGTTCTTAACCACTGTGCCACCAGATAAGTCCCCCAAATGTCCTAATTTTATTGGGTAAATCCTAACTTCCTTCTGCCTTTGATCCCCCGTCTGTTCTATGAGACCCTAGGCAGGTCTCTTGAGCTGTCTTGGCTTCAGGTGGGGCTAGTAAGATCTTATCTGAAGTCGGGAGCAGGACCACATCATCTCTGAAGGCCCCTCAGTGCTAAGATCTACAATTCTGTGAGTACTCTTTACTCAAAGATCCCAGAAACAAAGTCACAATCCAGCAAAATTTCAGGATTCCCACTCTCCACAGAAGTGTTCTGAGATAAGAAGAAATGCTAAAGAAATGAGATCGTATGTAAGTCAGAATACAGATCTCTAAAATAGAGAGGACTGAGAAAATGTATACCAGATTTCTGACTGTCTATCAGGCAATGGGCAAAACATTCTAATTATGCAATGAGATTATACAGAGTTTTCTGTAAGGCAATAATAAAGTCTCTAAAAATGTGACCTGGTTCAGCTAAGGCACAGACAGGAGGCATTTAGAGTCAAACACAACTGACTGACTCACTGGCATAACCAGGCTCAGAGCCATTTGGGGTTCTTTTTACTAATGTATAATTGAAATGGAAGAGGAGGAAACCAAAGCCAGGGAGAAATACGAGACTCAAGATAGAACGGCTGAGACTGCATCTTAGACCCAAGCTTAAGTCTGAGTATGATGGACAAGGTGACAGGTTGAACTGATGGTGGCTCTTGCTTCTAAAGGCAGAGAGGACTGAGATGCAGCAAACCCCACCTTGGCCGGGGGAGGATTCAGGTGGAAAGGACATCTCAACTTTTGTTATTCATGAAGACTGGATGGGCATGAGATCACAGACTTTACTCTCCTGTAGGGATTTCACTTTAGTACTGAAGTTAAAGTGTCTTAATAGTCATTTGGATGATTTTGTTAAATAGATGTTGTGCATTTGGATCAGAGACCGGCCCAACTCATTATTGATCACAAAACCTCCCTGACCTTTGGAGATTCCGTTATCTCCTCTGAAGAATTTGGCACTACCTATGCTTCTAAATGGAATTACCTAGAATGTGTGGCTGGAAATGGTTTTGCATGCATCTTGATGACAAAATGAAATGCATCTCTATCTGTGCAAGTCTACCTGTATTAGGTCCTATAAAGCACTTGCCTGTTGCTTTACAAGAAAATATGGGAGTTTGTGAGTTTTTCTTGTTATGAACACTTGCTTCATTTATGATCAATTTATACTCCACACCTTTACTTAAGTGTTATTCTATATACAAACACTTCATTTCAATTAGACTTTTTATTGAAAGTTGAATTTCAGAGCAATATCTCTGAAGAATATTTAACTACAATTAGGCTTCCAAATTAAATTTAAAATTCAACTGCTTGTGTTATTTTCTATGTGAAAAAACTCAACAAAGATGGCAAGACGATTAAGGCCTATATTTCAGATGGTTAAATTTACATATGCCCAGGCAATAGTGACTCCATCATGATTCACTCCTCTGCCTAGAAGACAGTAGTTTCTTTTGATATTGGATACTTTAAAATGTAGAGAAAACCAACTATCATTTTATTAGAAATATAAAAGACAAAGGAATATGTAAAATGGCAACAGGTGTTGCATTTAATTGTCATTATCTCTTTAGTCTGCTTCAGTCTAGAACAGTTCATATGTAGGAACATTGTACCATTGGTTTCTAATATCTCACTTTGAACATACAAATTACTGTGCAGAAAGTATATTTCTTCAAGTTTATACAACCCTTTATAAGGAAGACTAATTAGAAAAATCCTTTTATTCTATATAAAAACAAAATATATGTGTTAGAATTATTTGTCTAAATTAGGTTGTTAGGGAATCATATGTAAAATGCAATTTTGATTTTCAAAAGAGGAGAAGGACTTGACGGGAGGATAGGAAGAAAGTGAGATGGTAAAAGTAGACGGGAGAGGAAAGCTGCATCCACATCTGCCATCATGAGTGGAGACTGCACCCGGGCCTGGATGCCACATGTATTAGTGCTGGGTGGCGGATTGCCATCTCCAGTCCCTCCAACATGTGTAAACGGGGGTGGGTATACTCAGCTCCAGGGGTTATGTAGCAGAAAGAGCAGATGGAAGGTAGCAAACTTGGGAACTCCTGCCTGTGCTCCATCCGTGATTCCTTATGTGATGCTGTCCGTTTTCTTTTCTGGACCTCAGTTTTCATGCCTTAGGGGGAAAAAAGGGATATGTCAGGACTGTGAAATTCTGAGATGAGAAATAAGGCGCAAGAGTAACACAAGTGGAGTGCAACAGAAACAGATAATCGTCAAGAAAACTTTTGCCCACTTTGGGCTCACAGTCTCTAACCCAGAGACACACCTTCCTACGTTCCACACATTTACAAAGATCCGAGATTCCAACCACATGAGTGCTCAAAGACTGCCTTCCTCCCCACCCGCACCCACGGAACTTTCCATCTGTCCTCTCATCCTTGACACCTGTTAAGCTAAATTTGCCATATTCCTGCAACTCTTAGAGGTAAAATCTCCCTCTTTTGTGCTACTCTTCCCACTCAGAATGTGCTTAGAAAGAGATTCATTGTCAGAGGAGTGATGAAGAGACAGATAAACAGCCTGCAGTTTTAAAAAGTAGGAAAAGAGAGTTAAAAAGGAGAGTTGTTATCCATAGAGGCCTCTTTTGTTCCTGCTGGGCTTCACTGGAGGCCCGAGGAGCTGGCGTTCTCTGTGGAGACACTTCTGATTCAACAAGATTTATAGACACAGCTCATGGGGCTCCTATGCTTAAGAAACTCATAAAGCTGGGTGCAAAGAAATTACAAAACTATTAAAAATATTTTAATCTTATTAAAATGTGATTTTTCTTCTTTTAAAGGGTCAAGTCTGACATAGCTTTCTCACTGAAGTGCTGTCAGACACATCCTGCACAGCTGGAGGTGGCGAGTTCCAACACGGTTCTGAAAATTATCACCAAGGGGCTTTCAGGTAAAGGAGCATACAGGAGAAGGAAGAAGGTTGTTTTGCATTAAAATACATACATACAATTAAAAAGCTGAGCTGCTGTCTGGGGATGGAGATAATTAGTCATGGATGTGGGCTCTCCAGTGGCATTAGGAACACCGTGCTTCTGCCTGCCCTCAGAACTTCTCTGTTTCAGGGGATGGGGCAAGCAGAAAACATTTCCTTTAGTCATACTAACAAAATCAAATGTGTTCTTTCAGTGAACTTCAAATACCACAAATACTACAAATTGATCACTGCAGTGGCAGAGGAAGGAAAACAGTTTAAAAAGGCCGTCTAAAGGGATTATAATTGACAGCTTCCATAATTATCCATGTGGTTCACCATGTTCCATGGATGGTCTTTCACCTTAGCGCAAATTTGGGGCTCAGTTTAGGGGCTGTGGGTGAAGGAAGGTTGATATCTTTAAATTTCAAAGATTATTTAAAGGCCTCCTTCTGTGGTAGGAGACCGAAAGAATATCTAAAGGAATAACAAAGGTATGGACCAAAAATTAAAGCCAAAAGTGAAATATTTCCATTAAGAATTTAAACAGATAGGTAGAAAGATAAAAATAAACCTCCCATCATTACAAGATCCAAAGAAAGCTACTCTTAACCTTAAATATATTCTTCCTTTTCCTGTTTTTAAAAACATAGTTGCAAATTGGGTTTAATTAATTAATTAAATCGTTCAACAATTATTAAAAAAATTTTTTTTGAAATAATCGTAGATTCATAGGAAGTTGTAAAAAGCTGTACAGAGAGTTTCTGTGTACCCTTTACCTAGTTTTCCCTAATGGTAACATCTTGTATAATTATATTACAGTATCACAGCCAGGAAACAGACATTGGTACAATCCACAGAGTTTGTTCAGATTTCACCAGTTTTATATTCACTTATTTGTGTGTATGTATAGTATAAATAGTTCTGTGCTGTTTTTTTTAAAATTTTTTTTGTTTTTGGCTGCGTTTGGTCTCCGTTGCTGCGCACGGGCTTTCTCTAGTTGTGGTGAGGGGGGCTACACTTTGTTGAGGTGCGCGGACTTCTCACTGCGGTGGCTTGTCTTGTTGCGGAGCACTGGGCTCTAGGCGCGTGGGCTTCAGTAGTTGTGACACATGGGCTCAGTAGTTGTGGCGCATGGGCTTAGTTCCGTGGCATGTGGGATATTCCCAGACCAGGGCTCGAACCCGTGTCTCCCGCCTTGGCAGGCGGATTCTTAACCACTGCGCCACCAGGGAAGCCCTCTGTGCTGTTTTTATCACGTGTACATTTGTGTAACCACCACAGTCAAGGTACAGAACTGTTCCATCACCACAAAGCTTCCTCATGCCACCCCTTTATAGCCACATGCACCCTAACATACAATTTTAATTTTTGCACAGTTTCACTGTTATGGCCCTAGAAAAATATTATTGAACAAGCAAAAGTCCCTACTCTATTGAGAAGAGACAGAAAATAAACAATTTTAAAAAATGAATACAGGCATACCTTGGGAATAGTGCATGTTCAGTTCCAGACCACCACCATAAAGTGAACATTGAAATAAAGGGAGTCACATGAAGTTTTTGGTTTCCAGTGCACATAAAAGTTAATGTTTACCCTATACTGTAGTCCTTTAAGTGTGCAATAGCACTACGTCTAAAAAAATTACATACCTTAATTTAAAAATATTGCTTAAAAATGCTAATCATCATCTGAGTCTTTAGCGAGTCATAATATTTTTGCAGTAGGAACATCAAAGATCACTAATCACAGATCCCCATAACAAATACAGTAATAATGAACAACTTTGAAATACTGCAAGAATTACCAAAATGTGACACAGAGACACAAAGTGAGCAATTGCTGTTGGAAAAATGACGCTGATAGATTTGCTTGATGCAGGGTTGCCACCAAAACTTAAATTTGTAAAAAATGCAGTAACTGGGAAGCTCAGTAAAATGAGGTATGCCTGTAGAAAAAAAAATCAAAAGGCTTTTAGGACTGGAAAGAACTAGTCATGGGTGTTTTCATGATTTTAGGAAAGGCATGCCTCTATGAATCTAAAGCTGTATTCTGGGTTTCAAGTGGATGGGACAAAAAGATTGAGGAGATTGAGGGCAGGAAATACTGAAGATTTTTCCAGATAAGGAAGGTAGATAGGAAAACAAACCAAATATATCTCGTCAATTAGCTCTGGATGCTTAAGCTAGGAAATTGACTCTGGCAGGGACAGAAGGCAGGCGTTGAAAACTATCAGAGGCAATTGCT
Source organism: Neophocaena asiaeorientalis asiaeorientalis (assembly GCF_003031525.2). Taxonomy (NCBI): domain Eukaryota; kingdom Metazoa; phylum Chordata; class Mammalia; order Artiodactyla; family Phocoenidae; genus Neophocaena; species Neophocaena asiaeorientalis. Next base: position 1,340,208 of record NW_020174578.1, on the reverse strand, counting down.
CAGGGAGCTGGAAGTAATTTTCCTGATTGTCTGTGGTGAGTCATCCATTTATAGGGCAAAGCTGTCCTGCTGGTGCATTCAGGTCAGGGCAAGATGGTGAACTGAGATTGCTGCCTTGAAGTTTCAAGGGTTAATCTTTGCAACATTTCTTTGAGGGTCTCCTCCCTGTGGTTATAGCCTGGGTCCAAGCTTTTTAAAGAAAAATCAGATGGGCAAACAAAAAAGGAAACTTGCTCTTTTTCTTTCTTCTCTTATGGCATTTTAACAGGTAATTGGAAAGAAGAAAAAACCCCAGTCATTATACCACTCCTGTTATTTACCAAGTTTCCACATATATCATCATCATCCAGTATTCATAGTTGCAAGCAATAGATGCAAACTTTGGCTAATTAAAGCAGAAAACACATTTATGAAGGGGTACAAAATAGCTCACATAGTCTCTGAGAATCAGGCTTGGAGTTGACCAGTGTCATGCAAAACGGTCAAAAATCATTCTGCAGGACTGATTCCATGAAGACACCACCCCAAACAGTCTTTCGTGGGCCTGGACAGTGTGGTGTGTGCTGGACTTGCTACAGCTTATAGTGCCAACCTTATCACATTTAATTCTGGGCAGCTCCTCCCTCTACCATTACTGGTCTTTGTGCCAAATTCTGGCACAAAAGCACCTGAGCGACGGAGCTTGGGTCACGCCTGTGCCCCTGCTGCAAGGGATGTTGAGAACATTCTAGTCTCTGATGAGGGAGGATACCCCAAACAGAGAGGGAATATTCAGATGTGGGTTAAAAAACATATTTCCTTCTTATAACCTTAACAACTCCTCCCCTGTAAAAAAAACTCGTCTGCCACAATGCACAACTCAAGTGCACTAGCTGACTTCTCCCGTGGTGTCAAAGACTCATCCATCTCTAAGACCAGAATTCCTAGATGGACCCTGCTCCTTCTCTAGAATGTGAAAATCCTCTCTGGATATTCTGTGATTGGTGGGATAATGTGAAAAATGCGGCACCATGAGCACACACATTATGTCAGAGAGGGGGAAAGGGAATGAAAAGAAAATGGGTCAGATGTGCAAAGTGCACACAGGACACAGCAAGGAAGAAAATGTGTGAAGATGCCGAATCCTTATTTCTGTGACTGCTATTGAGGTCACAGTACTTGTGACTTTGGTCCACCATCTGTCCCATGATATCTTTACCCTTACCCAGCTTCACTGCTTGTTTCACTTCACTCAGAGAGTCAACCAAGGTTCATTCTGAGAAAACAGAAATGTTGAGAGTGGGCATTACCTATGTAGAAACATAATACCGTGTACCACAGAGTACCACAGAGTCTATCTGTTGACTTCTGTTTTTCTCTTTTTCATTTTGTAGACATTATGTTTTTTCAGGGAGGTATTTTCTCAGCCAGTGCCGATAAATTAAATTCCTCCTGGCCACCTGGAGGCTACAGGCATTCCTAATTAGTAGCTGCTTATGAAAGCCATTCTGGGTCTGTAGGCGAGAGGAGAGAGCTGTCAATACAGAAGCAACAGAAGAGGAAATTCTAAACAATAAAACCATTAAGAAAAACCTTGTTTTTTAAAGTTGGACGCTAAAAATGTTTGAGAATAAAAATCTGATTCAGAATTTAATAACCATAAAGGCATCCTTGAAGGTTGTCTGCAAAGCAAGCCCTTTGGGGAGCAAAATCACCCCCAGTTGAGAGCCGTTGGATTACAGTGTATACAACCCAAAACCCTCACAAAACATTGTTTCCCAGCTGGAAATATCCGAATTTTTCAATAGACTCTTCCACCTGGGTAATGGGCTACATGGTAAAACTTTTGAATCTCTTAAGCATTAGACCATTTCCTTATTTATTTTTCTGAAGAATACAAGTAAAATTATGAGTTTTGAGTTCTTATGAGCCGTGGTTGGAAGCACTTTTCACTGTTAACTCATTTAGTACATTGTCTTTTGCAGAAAACACTTTTATTATCCCTACTTTATAGAAGAGGCACCTGAGGCCCAGAGAGGTTAAGAAATGTCTTAAGGCCACACTGCAAGTAGGAGATAGAGCCAAGATTTTGAAAATTGATTTTTAGAACATATTATTTTATTTTGAATTACTTGGGGCTGACAAAATTTTCTGATAGTACAAAAGGGTATATTATAAAACATAAATCTTTTCTACACATTCACTGTAGTCTTCTTCCAAAGCAAACACAGTTTGTATGTATGTATGTATATACAAATAGCCCTTCTAACACAATTTGTACACATACAGACTGCTTTATATCTTACTTTTTTTACTCTTCAACATATCTTGGAATCCATTTTATGTCATTAATATATAAGGAGTTACTCATTTTTACATTAAAATGATTGGCTCTTGATACGATTAAAGACATTTTTAATACAAAATTTAAAAAATCTATGAAAGAGAAGGAATAGTAATGAATCTCCGTGTTTATATGTGTACAACACTCAGCTTCAACAGTGATCAAATCATGGCCAACCTTGTTTTATATATAACACCACCATTTTTCCTTCCTTCAGTTATTCTGAAGCACTATTTCATTATGTACCTCTAAAAGACAGAGACTTGTTAAATTTATTACCAAAATACTATTATTACACTTAATAAAATTAACAATAGTTCCTTAAATCATCAATTATCCATTAAACGTTCATATGACTACTTTTCTCCCACTTGCATCCTAATTTTTAGAAATATTCTTTGTACTGTTTAGGTATTAGATCAGGGATACACCAAATTAAAAGCAGACTATATTAGAAGCACACTGAATCTCCAGCCTGGATCTGACCCTGCGATGGTCTGGTCTGTAGAGGCTGAAGACCACATGCTGCCCCTGTGTCCTTCGCATGAGGTAACACTGAGTGGACCCTGCTTTAGACTCTATTATATAGTCGTCTGTTAAAACTTTCTAAAAATGAGTTTAATGTTTATCCTCAATTTTATCATTTCAGCACTTTTCATGTCTTTGTGTGTATCCAGATTTCTGTCTGGTATTATGTTCCCTTTGACAAATTTCCAAGAACTTTTTTGTAGTGTGGTTTTTCTAGCAATAAGTTCTGTTTTTGTTTTTTCTGATGAACTCCTATTTCTTCTTGATCTTTGAAAGATATTTTCTCTGAAATTTGGGTTGACAGCTTTTCTTTTTTCGTCAGCACTTAACAATTGTCACTCCATTGCCTTCCAGCGCATAGTTGTTTTTTTTTTTTTTTGTGGTACGCGGGCCTCTCACTGCTGTGGCCTCTCCCGTTGCGGAGCACAGGCTCCGGACGCGCAGGCTCAGCGGCCATGGCTCACGGGCCCAGCCGCTCCGCGGCATGTGGGATCTTCCCGGACCGAGCCACGACCCCGTGTCCCCTGCATCGGCAGGCGGACTCTCAACCACTGCGCCACCAGGGAAACCCCGGCACATAGTTTTGATGGGGGTAGAGGTTTCTTTTCTCTCGTTCTGATTCTCAGTCTTAGGCTCATCCTTTGTTCCCAAGTCTCAGGCAAGGACCTTCTGCAGAGCTCCTGTTGGGGTTGTGTTAGAGATGACCAAGTAGGGTGCCAGGATTTTCCTCCATGCCAGCCAGCAGTGAGCTACCTCTCCACCTGGGCATCAGTGGAAACTATGTGGAGAGCCTAGACTTTCACCCCTACCTGGCTGTAGTGAGGTACCCTTCTCCTTTTAATCTTCTCATTGTTAAGAAAATTGAATTCATAATGTAAAAACTCCCCCCAAATAACTCTCCAGACCCATATGGTTTTACTGGAAAATTCTACCAGACAGAGAAGAATTAACACGAATTCTTGTGATATTTTCCAGAATTAGAAGAAAGAAGTGCTTCCAAATTCATTTTATGAAGCTAGTATTATCCTGATACCAAAACCATAAAAAAGATGACACATAAAGCCACAAACCAATATATCTCTTGAAAATAGATGTAAACATTCTTAACAATGTATTAGCAAATAGCATACATCAATATAGAAAAAGAAATATACAGCGTAGTGGAGTTTATTTCAGGAACGCAAGTCTGGTTCAACATTTGAAAATAAATCGATGTATAGACAATATTTATAGACTAAGAAAGAAAAATTACATAATCATCAACTAATGCAGAAAAACATTTGATGAAACTCAACATACATTCATAATAGAAATCCTCAAAAAATAGGAATAGAGAGCAACTTCCTCAACTTGACAAACAGCATTTACAAAAAGCCCACAGCTAACACTATACTAAATAATAAATGAATGATCTCCCCCTAAGATCAGGAATAGGGTGGTAATATCTGCTCTCAACATTCTTATTCAACATAGTGCTAGGCATCTAGCCATGCAGTAAAGTAAGAAAGAAAATGAAGGCATGCAGATTGGAAACGATGAAATAAAACTGTCCCTACTAGACAGTTTCTATTGTCTACCTAGAAAATCCCAAGAAATCTATGCAAATCTCCTAGAGTAATTAATTCTTCAAGGCCACAGGATATAAGAGAAGCAAAAATCCATTGTATTTCTATATACTAACAATAAATATGTGAACACTGAAATTAAAAATACAATACCAATTACAAGAGCTCAAAAATGAAATAATTTTATGTAAATCTGACAAAATACACAGAATTTATATGCTTAAAACTACATATTGCAAATAAAAGAAATAAAAATTATTTAAATAAATGGAGAGATACTGTGTTCACAGATTGGAAGACTCAGCAAAGATTTGAATTCTCCACAAATTTATATATAGGCTAAACACAATTCCTATCAAAAGCCCAAGTTTTTTTGTACGTATACAGAAGACTATTTTAAAATTTATATAGAAGGGCAAAGGAAGTAGAATAGTGAAGCAATTTTGAAAAAGGAATGTAAAATGAGGGGGGAATCAATCTATCCAGTTTTAAGGTTTATTATATATCGACAGTAATAAAGACTATGTGGTATCCCATCTATGTGGGATAGATGCATAGATCAGTGGAACACAATAGGGGACCCAGAAATAAATACATGTATGTACCGTACTAATTTTTGACAACGGTCCAAAGCAATTTAATGGAGAAAGATAGACTTTACAACAAATGGTACTGGAGCAATTGGCCATCCATCCATAGGCCAAAGAAAAAAAAGCAGCTCCATAGGTCTTACAGCTTATTTAAAAAATTAACCTAAATGGGCCATGGACTTACATGTAAAGCTATAAATTTATAAATTGCAAGATATTACCATTGGGGGAAACTAGAAAAGGGTACAAGTGATACTTCCGTATTATTTAATACAACAGCATGTAAATCCACAATGATTTTAAAATACAAAATTTAATTTAAAAAATAGTTTGAATCACTTCACAATGTATACATATATCAAATAATTACTTTGTGCACATCAAATATTTTACAATTTTATTTGTTAATTATACATCAGTAAGCCTGAAAAAATGTTTAAAGAGGTGTAGAAGTTTCACCCTTCTGTGTTAAGGATTTTGGGTGACCTTATTGCTTTTCCATTTTTTTCAGTAGTTGCTGAAGCTCCCTTTATCAACTTTCTGTAGAGCTGGATTTTAAAATCTGTCTATTTAATGCTGATGTCTATTTTCTGAGCTCGTAGTACTATGAGAAATGTACTAGGATGTCCATTATACTCCCAGTGCTCACAGAAGCCCATGAGACTGCACGTACATCAGGGGACTGAGGTGTACCTCTCTCCTGTCTCTAGGAGAAGAAATAAGGGCATCTGGATCCAAAAGGGGAGAAATGGTATTTACACTAGAATTAGATGCAGCCGCATCACTTCTCCCTAGATTGGGGCATTGAAGACTAAAGTTTGACTTGGGTTATAGGAGAACATACTAAAGCCTCAGTAAGCTGCTTCTCTTTTTAGAGTGAATTAAGGCTATAATGAAGATGTTGGTGGGAGAAGGATGGAGAACAGCCTTCCACAGGGAGAAGGGCAGCATGGAGGCCCTGCTCTTGTGAATTGGGAATGGGGGCAGCAGTTAACATTCTAATGCATGGGGCTCCTGAGGGGAATCTGTTGGCCCAACGTTGGCCAGCGCAACTGCTGCCAAAGCTGTTAGGTCTGTGTTGGAGCTGTTTTTGGAGCTCTTGTCAGCTTCCTCCCAGTAGTGTTCTTCGCAATCACAGTTAGTCCCAGATGACTTATGAGCCTGGAGCCCAAGGAATTTGGGGGTTTCTATTCTACATGGTCCACCTCTTTGTTGGAAGGGAAAGCTCTTTAGATCCACTTAGACATAGATGGTAACAGAGATGTTTATTTTGTTAGACACTGATTAATATTTGAGAGGCATCAACAGCATGTGCGAGTGTGAAATTATGTGACTTATTAGGGACTTTGGATTAGGGATATGAAACATGACTGGTGAAATCTTATTCTAAGTATCATAGCAAATTATACAATAAAATAATTCTGCATTGCAGAAAGCGTGAGGCTTGGGTATAATATTTTTCAACAGACCTCTCCCAGGTTTAGTACTGTTGTAAAGAGACAAAGACACTAAAGGAAAAAGCCCAGAATTATAAAATCTTTAGTTAGGTATTAACTAGCAGATGGTGGGAATATTAACATATTACATTTCCAGACAAGAAAAGATAAATTATTAATTGCTTTAAAGCCTTCTGTCTCAATTATTTCTGAAGGGTTTGCTACGCATGATACTATGCTTTTCCTTTTAATAACAGATAAATTAAGATGTAAGGCGATTTTAATGGTTTATGCAAAGACCTTCAGCACTTAGGGAGTGAATTGGAGTTAGGATCTATGTCTCCTCCCATCCCAGGCTTGGTTCCTCTAGAATTGGCTGTAGGGACTGCACTGTGGAGACTTGCCAGACAGAGGGAATTTTACTGCAAAAGAAAACCCTAGTCTTAGTAACAGGGAACAAGAAATACAAAGAAGGTGAGAATTCACAGATGAAACCATAATAAAATATGTCACCAAAAGTGAATGTTAGGTTCACATGTTTGAGAAACTGAGTTTAAAGAATTGGGCTTGATTAAGTAAAAATTCAAGTAATCATATCAGGCTAAAAAGGTTAACAAGACCCCAAAGAGAAAAGAAAAATTCATTCTTCTGGGGCTTCCCTGCTGGCGCAGTGGTTGAGAGTCCGCCTGCCGATGCAGGGGACACGGGTTCGTGCCCCGGTCCGGGAAGATCCCACATGCCACGGAGCGGCTGGGCCCGTGAGCCATGGCCGCTGAGCCTGCGCGTCCGGAGCCTGTGCTCCGCAACGGGAGAGGCCACAACAGTGAGAGGCTTGCGTACTGCAAAAACAAACAAACAAAAATAAAAATTAAAAAAAAATCCCTTCTTCTTTCAGCATGTCAAACTCATATTTGAGATATCAGCCACCCAAAGGGCCCTGGGCCCTGAGGATGATGCAAATACTACTTCTCAAGATGGATACACTCAGTGTCTACATCAGCCAACTCTTGAGTCACGAGTCAGAGAACTCTTTCTTTAACTGAAAGTGCCATTGCTATGGACAGTTCAGCTTTATAAAGATGTGACTAGTTTCTTTTGATCAGCATGAAATAAACATATCTGCAGGTATATAAATATGTGGGACCCACAGTTATGTGTTCTCCTTCTTTATTCAGGGCTTTCACTTGTCCCATCCAAGACTGTTTAGAATCCCAACACAGAGGTCAAATAGGTTTAAGCTTAAATGGACACATTTTCTGTATTTAAACAAAAAAAAATCATAACTGACTAAATTGAACTAATTAGTTGTATTAAATTATATAAAATGTGTTTATTAGGAACCTGAAAACTAATTTTCTGTTTTCATTTCTTTGTCATAGAAGGCATTTTGGTTCTATTTGTTGTATTAACAACTAGAATAATGGGAGAAGGCAGGTGGAGGAACGTTCAAGTAGGTTCAACAAAGGTTATATTTTAACCGTGAGGAGTTGGTCTTTGCTCTCCAAACCTCATGCCTGATTTTTCCTATAATTTCTGTGACATTCCTCATCCCTCCATCATTTGTAAGGGTCTCAGTCTTTTGTTTAATTAATTTATTTTTGGCTGCATTGTGTCTTTGTTGCTGCGTGTGGGCTTTCTCTAGTTGCGGCAAATGGGGGCTACTCTGTCAAAGGCAGAGAAGGAGGTATGAATTCATGTAGATGTACAGAGGAATGGAGTTGACTTTTTGCTTTCTTTAACCCAGAAAGTGCTTTTTCAGTAGAATTGTATGTTATAATGTCAATTTTGAATATTAATAAGAAGCCATTTACATTAAAAATTTTTTTATAGGACTGATTCATTCTTATTATTTCTCATGCCTGCCTAATTCACTAGCTTTTCTTGCAGTGTACAAAATAAAGTACAAAATAAAGGAAAATAGGAGATAAGGCAGTAAGAGGGCTTGCTTGAGGGCAGAAACAGAGCTGCTTGTGTCATCCACAAACCCTTAGGGGTTGGGGTAGGGTCTCTGAGCAGAAAAGTGAATATTGTCTATGCTTCAACTCTCTTAACCTGTGTGAAAATTAATAAAGGAAAACCCTGACTAAGGGAGGCTTGATAGGGAGTCTCAAGCAGACCATCAGTGTAAATTACAGGAAGAATTGTCAGTTACAGGCCCCAGGGAAGAATCATCAACAGGAAAGAATCATCAATTACAAACCTCAATAGGAGAAGATACACACATTGCATCTCTTGTAAGTAACCGATTACCCTAGCAACTTAGCCAGTGAGAAACCATCACAACCCTGAACTCTCAATTTCCTCCAAAGGACTTTGGTTCAAAACAACCCTTCCCAACATCTTCCTTTTACTCTATAAGGTTCCTCTCCTTTGTGGGACTTGCCTATGGCTTCTGCTACAGCTTGCATGTCCTGAATTGCGATTTCTCTTGCAATAAACCCTCTCCCAAATAAACCCATTTTGCTGGCAAAATAATTGTTCTGTTTTTAAGTTGAAAACCTCTTAAAGGAAAAAACAAAGCAAGTAGGTCTAGAAATGGCCATATATTTCATGATTCAGATACATAAATTTTCATAAACCTCTTTTGTAATGTCCACAAACCTGATGTCCTCCACTGCTCTATCAAGATACTTCTACCACCACCCCTCACTTTGCTTTTCTTCAACATGGTCAGGCTGAAATAACATCTACTTGCCTCAAAGAAGGCCTTCAAATATAATTGTAAGACTGCAAGAAAATATTTAACTTAAAAAATCTGTTACCGTTGTTGAATATATAGCAGATCTGCAGCAGAAAGTAGATGTTTCTTTTTCTGTTAATTTGGCAAATATAAAGTCTCATCTTGGCTAGATGTTGGTGTTTCAAGGCGAATATTACATTTACCTGTGTTCAAAGACTTAACCCACATCCATAGAGGAAATGACACAAAACAGATCATCATCACATCATTTTTTTCCCCTGGTGCATGTGCAAGCCGCCTGGAGAACATGCCAGCCAGTGACTTCCCTGTGCTCCTTTTACTCACCCTGCACATCTCTCCACTACAGCTTGTGCCTCATTACACACAGGTGACAGTGCCACTGAGTGCAGCTATGAGCTTCGGAGTCTAATAGTTTCTGCTTTGAATTCATTCTCTTCCACTTCCTGAAGCAAGCCACTTGGCCTCTCTGAGTCTCACTACTCTTCATCTATATAATGTGGATAATATTGGCCTACTGAAAGGATCATCGGTGAAATTAAGCAGTTGAAGACCCAACATTCCTATACTAATGACTGAATTAGGGCAGGTACCTGTTATTTGGTGATGATAATTGATCTAACCTTTGATTCCATGCTCTCTCTCTCTTTCAGGATCTTATTTCTTCATTTAGTCTGTTTGTCATGCTGGGGTTTCTCCTGCTTCTGATGGACTCCTTTTCCCTCATTATAAAAAATATACATGCCTCTCACCATGGAGAGAGGAATCTTTGCTATTTTTCACTCTAATTATTTCTTTCTTTCACATCCAGAGTTCTCAAATGATTGGTATCCGCTTGCTGGGTTTATTTCCTCAAAACATTCTTCATTTAAGCAGTTTTCACCTTCACTAATCCCTAGAAACTGTACTCTTAAAGGTCACTCATGGCCTTCTAGGCATCAAACTCAGAAACTTTCATTTCATTTTCATTGCTAACTTTTAACAGTGTTAACGAATTCCTCCTTCCAACTCTCAACTCTATCATTCACTTCTGATTGGATTTTCCTCCAATCTGTTACTCCTCATCTGCATTCTTGGGTAATTTTCCTAAATTCTCCTACCCCATTACTGTGAGAACTTTGTACGTTTCTTGCTCACAGTTAATACTCTTCTTTCTGTAGTTTTCTTTTCTTGAAGCGTTTTTGATTTCAAACTACAGTAATATTGTTAACTATATGTAGCTCACCCTCAATTCTACATTTACCTCCTAGACTTCCCTCCAAAGCTCCAGATGCTTTTCCTAACAATTTAAAAAATATTTCATAAATATCTCACGAACATCTCCATTCATCTCCCCACATGCTGTATTCCTTCCTGACTTCTTCATGTATGACAATGGAACTAAAAGTTCTCCCACTCTTCTAACACATCATGATTGATTTTTTTCTTCTTCCTCACCACTCCATAGAATAAATACTCATTTATTTAAGCCTCAAATAAATAAATCTTTGCTTTAATTACATATCTTCCATCTTTCATTTAGTGTTCATTCACACTTACATTTGCCCTCATCAATCCCACTTTATGAAGCGTAATGGCTTCCTTGTAAATTTCCCGGATGTAAGCTCTACCCACTCCACACATCCTACACACTGCCTCCACGTTAATCATGCAAAACAAATTTCTTCACATCACTTTCATGCACAAACAGATCTATGATGTCTAAACGTATACAGAATTAAGTTCATCCTGAGCAGAAGAATTCCCACACAATCCACAATCTTGTCCTGTCTTATTTCTAAAATTTATTATCTGTAGAATTTTTATACTATGTTTTACAGCAAAGTATTTTATTAAAATAGCTGAAATATCTTCTGTTGGTATGGTACTTGATTAATTTTAACCTAAGACTATTCATTTTTTTTTGAAAGCCCGCGTACAGCAAAAAAAAAAAAAGAAAGGTATTTAAACATTTGCTTCCCTTTCTCTTTTGTAAATAAAAAGTCAAGCATTCTCACTCTCATTTCCTTCATTTTGGCCCATATAAAAGGATAGATTTTTAACAGCAGCAAGTTGAAAGGAGAAAAATGAAAAGAACAAGGTACAATCACAATCATCCACCCCACTGTATCTCACTGAGGCTCAAGAGACCCAAGGCTATCAGAAAGACAGATGGTCCCCAGGTCCTCAAAGTGACCCAGCTATTCCTAAGCCCTCAGTTCTATTAAAAGTTGCCTCCAATATTATTTATGACTGAATTGTTGAGGGGGGGGTTACATGAGAAAAACATGTTTGCTACTTTATTTACGCCAAGGCAGAGATCATATGACTACTAATACCCATACTACTACAGTACTGCTACAAGTAATAGTTCACAGAGTACTTTCTCCATAAATTACCTACATGTGAGCTTAAATGTACTTGTGAGTTGTATAATATTACCTGTTTCATATGTAAAAGTTTGTCACTAAACCCACATCACATAGCTGGTAAATAAAATCAGTTTTCAAACCTAGATTCTCTGATTCCAGATCTTTTCACAAGCCCCTGCCTCTTTTCAATATTTCTTTTATACATGTCATCATAATGGATCTAGTTGACATATTTAAGGTAGTTTTTGTAACTTTCCTACCAAGCTTTTCTTCACTGTTTATCAATTTACCTGTCATTGTTATCTACCATCCTTCCCTTGCCCTAGAAACTTAGGCAAGTTGGTAGAGATGTGCAGCTCCTAAAATTGTAATGCATTCTCTTCAGGCTTTAACTGGGCCTCCCAGGGACAATGTCAAGTCCTTATGAAGGTGCTGTCCCGTTCTCTGATGCAGAATGGATACAGTGTATATCAGGATGAAGCCTGTCATCTTGGCCCATGAGGGATGTGAAACATCTGACTAAGGGTGGCCAATTGTATATAGTTTGTACTGATAAAAGTTATTTTTATGGTTCTGTGGTTCAGTAGATTCTGTTATTTCTGTCTCTCTCTGCAGATTAATAATCCTCACATTTTTAAATGGGAGCAGATAACCATACTTTGGTGAGAGAATTCATTCTCCTTTTCCTGTCCAGTGACTGGGACACTCGGGTTGCTCTCTCTGTCCTGTTCTTGGTTATGTACCTGGTGACAGTGCTGGGGAACTTCCTCATTATTACTCTGGTCAGACTGGACAGCCGACTCCACACTCCCATGTATTTCTTTCTCACCAGCCTCTCCCTTGTTGATGTCTCCTATGCCACAAGCATTGTCCCTCAGATGCTGGTGCATTTTCTCGCAGAACATAAAGGAATCCCATATGTGAGCTGTGCAGCCCAGTTATTTTCCTCCCTGGGCCTGGGTGGGATTGAGTTAGTTCTGCTGGCAGTGACGGCCTATGCCCGCTATGTGGCTGTGTGTGACCCCCTGAGATACTTGGTCGTCATGTGTGGAGGGCTCTGTACTAGTCGGCCATCACATCCTGGATCAGTGCCTCTGTCACCTCTCTCATGCAGACCACCATCACCTTTCAGTTGCCCGTGGGCACAACAAGTACATTGATCACATATCCTGCGAACTCCTAGCTGTGGCCAGGCTGGCCTGTGTGGACGCCTCCTCCAGTGAGATCGCAGTCATGGTTTCTAGTATTGTTCTGCTGCTGACACCTTTCTGCTTGGTTCTCCTGTCCTACGTCCAGATCATCTCCACCACCCTAAAGATCCAGTCCACAGAGGGGAGAAAGGAAGCCTTCCACACCTGTGCCTCTCACCTCGCAGTAGTTGTCCTTTGCTATGGCATGGCCATTGCCACTTACATCCAACCACGCTCCAGCCCTTCTGTCTTTCAGGAGAAGTTGCTCTCTCTCTTCTATGCCATTTTGACACCCATGCTGAACCCCATGATTTACAGTCTGAGGAATAAGGAGGTGAAGGGGGCCTTTCAGAAACTACTAGGGCAATTATCTGGATTAACGTCAAAACTGGCAACTTGATGAATCATGAGCATCACTTAGAGAAAAGAGCTTTGCTTGTATGCTTCCCACCCAACTCAGATATGAAGCATTGTTACTGCATTGCCCTGGCAACCAGGAAGGAGATGACAAAATGTGTGCTTGTGGTACCGGGTAGGAGGCTGAGTGATTGGGTTGGGGTGTGGGATGTAAGGGTGTTTTTATGTCACAGCAGCATGTTCAGAGAAATTAATCCCTGCTGTAATAGAACTTCCCACTGTTAACCACTCAGTATCCATTCACATGGCCTCAGAGTATTTGAGGAAAATATCATTTATTGTTTTTGATAGCATGAAAAATTGTTGTAATCATTGACCCATTCTTGGATCGTACCTTGGAACACTGACTTTATTCAACCACATTTTAAAGAGGTTATTGTATTTCCGTTGGGAACAAAATGCATTTTCATACTTGAACACTCACTTAAAATATTGTGTGGCATATATAGTCACGTTCATTAATTGTGTGAGACACTATCGTAAGGAGGGCGCTGCTATCAACGCTGATTAAAATGTTTTTGTGCATGACCTACCGCATGTGGGTGTACAGACTCTGAGTAATGGAAATAAATGAGAGGAGAAACATCGACCAAAGTCATATTTTACCATGATAAGGATACAATCGAGGGTTGTTTGTACACAATGACATTATTTAAGAAAAATATGAGATTCAGTTACTGCTAATTAGCATATGAATAATTTAATAAGAAAACTACTGCATGTATATTGGGTACCATTCAAAAGGTAAAACTGTAATTTCTGAAAATTTAGCAAACTTTCTTTTCTCTGAGATCTTGGGAAAAAATAAGCAAATAAACAAGGAAATAAATGAATACAATGTTAAGACATAGTTTATCTAAGAAAAGCAGTTTTCTTGGAGAAGCCAGTGAATGATAATACAGCTTTGGTTTTGTGTTATCAGGATAGGTCAGTCTGCTCTGCAGATGTTATTCTCAAGTCTCCACATTAAAGGCCTTCTTGTATTCCCCTCCCCATCACACACACACACACACACACACACACACACACACACCAAAACCCTATTTAATCTCTGTAAATCTTGTGAGCTGGCATTGTGAGTGTACCTTGTCTCTGAGGATAAACCTAAATAAGGTAAAAGAGGGGAAAGAAAGGATTACACAAGGGATAGGTAAGGGAAGGAGACAAAAAATATGGTAATAGTGGGTCCTCTCACTCTCTTCAAGGAGTATAAAAGAGGCACTCTTCTTTTTTTTTTGGTCTCATTATTAAGTCAGTTGATTGGCTTTTGGTTGATTTGCGTTTGGGCATTGGTGATCAGAAGTTGAAGGGTTTCCACCAGCACCTATTTTCTCTGTGAAATAAGATGGAGTACCCGTGGCTGAGAGTACAGGGGAAGGAGGAAGAGATACAGGAGTGAGACTTGAGAATGGTGCAGGTTTTTTTTTTTTTTTTTTTGGCTGTGTTGGGTCTTCTTTGCTGCACTTGGGCTTTCTCTAGTTGTGGTGAGCGGGGACTACTCTTTGTTGCGGTGCGCGGCCTTCTCATTGCAGTGGCTTCTCTTCTTGCGGAGCGCGGGCTCTAGGCACACGAGCTTCAGTAGTTGCAGCACATGGGCTCAGTAGTTGTGGCGCAAGGGGTCTAGGGCATGGGGGCTTCAGTAGTTGTGGCACATGGGCTCATTAGTTGTGGCTTGTGGGCTCTAGACCGCAGGCTCAGTAGTCGTGGTGCACGGGCTTAGTTGCTCCACAGCATATGAGATCTTCCCTGACCAGGGCTCAAACCCGTGTCCCCTGCATTAGCAGGCGGATTCTTAACCACTCCACCACCAGGGAAGTCCGAGAATGGTGAAGGTTAATAGTCAACATGGGTATAGACAAATGTGCCCCTTTTACCTGTGGACATCACTGAGCCTAAAGTATCTCTGAATTTCATCTCAGTGTCTTCAATTACAAGGTCACAAAGGTCATATTTTTCCTCTAATTTGACCGTTATCTTTATTCTCAGACTTCTCTAAAGCAAAGTTACAGTCGATCATTTTGTAGGCATTGACTTTGTTGTAGACAGTGCTTTTGGCATTGTGGGGTATCAAAGTTGTGTTCAGGTATAGCCGCTACCTCAAGAAATTTACAGTTTTCTAGGGCAGGGGTTGGGAAACTGTTTCTGTATTAGGACAAATAGAAAATATTTTAGACTCTGTGGGCCATGCATTCTACATCACAGCTATTCAACTCTGCCATGATAGCACTAAAATAGCCATAGATAATACATAAAAAAAGAATGAATGTGGCTGGTAGCAATAAATCTAAATATATGGACACTGAAATTTTAAATTTGAATTTTATATAATTTTTACATCATAAAATATCCTTTTTATTTTTTCAACGATTTAAAAATATTCTTTTCTTGTGGGCCATGCAAAAACAAATGGCAGGCCAAATTTGGCTTTTGGGCAATCGTTTGCTACACCATTATAGGGGAAATAGAACAAAAGTGCAAAATTATAACACGAGGTATGCGCATAAAGAGCCCTGATACTCAAAGGAAGAAAGGGTTCATAAAGAGTCCTGATATTCAAAGGAAGAAGGGATTCTTTTCTGCATGTAGACTGTTATAATGGTGAAGGCTTCTAAGAGAAAATGAAGTGGTTCTCACTTCAGTTTGCATTTCAGAAAGCATCTCATTTCTCATAGTCATTTAGGTCCATTTACCCAAGATCTAAGGACTCCATACTAATGGGTGAATGGAGGACGTGAATCACACACTGAGCATAACTCTTAGGTATCGGTTGAATATTAATTGGATGATTTGTATTACTTCTTAGCCCTAGCAGCATTTAACTACAGTGACAGGTCTTTTGGGGACACATTCCCTTACATACAAGCTGAAGCTTCACTCTGTACTGTCCCTTATCATGACGTCTGGGACCATCAGGTTCTCCCCTATTCATCTCACTAAAATTCAGGATTTTGAGATCTAAGCCTATTGTATAAAATACAGGTCCTGTAAAATATACACAACCAAGTCAGACTGATGTGGTTTGGTTGTCCTTCTAGTTCCAAATTTGGGCTAGGCTACTCTCAGTGAAATCTGATCCTCAGTAGCATGAGGTGGTTTTCCATCTCATGGAAAATATCTCACCACTGTATGCGTCCTGTTTCCTGACTGCTCTGAGCCTTCTACATCTTCCTCATCGAAGTATAGCAGGTAACAAAACAAGAAGTGCGATCCTGGACAGTTATAAAACCTCTCTAAGAATCAGCTCTCTATTTCATAACTTACAAAGAATAATAAGCTCCTCATGAGAAATTTGAGAGTCTTGAGTGAAATATTATATGTAAAGCGGTTAGTAAAATGGCTGACACACAAAAAGCACTTGATAACTGTTTGCTATTATCTTTGTTTTTTTTCTCATAAAGTGTTCTACCCATTTTCGCCACCTCCTGTCCTCCCTGACCTTCTGGCAAACATTTTAGACCAACTCACTAGTCCATCCCAAACAATCTAAGGGGTCTGACAGAAGAGTAGACGCCAGAATAGTGTCTAGAAAACAGACCTCTAATTTTTGGCAACAAAGAACAAATTCTGTCTCATGCATTCTCATTGTAGGAGGTATCATCTCCCAAGCGGTGAAAATTGGTCTTCATGGGCGGGGGGCAAAAATATCTTTATATATATATATATATATATATATGTCAGATATTGCAATGGCTTATGGTCCTTCAAAGGGACCATATAAACAGATATACAGAATATCTAAGGTATTAAATTTTCATGGGTTGGGTGATTAAGAAAAAGATGTCTAAAAAGTTGTCTTTTAGGGATAATGATGAATAAAGGACTGAGACAAACTGCTCCATCTGTAGAGAACTATTCCTTGTTTGGGCACCAATATTCACAAGTGAATCATAAGCTCAGAGGTCAGAAGACGTATAGTCCTAGAGTTAATTCGTTATAGGCTTGATGTCTGCTTCATCTGTTTTTTACTATCTTAGTCTATAACCCTGGGCCTTGACTACCTTGACCTACTCTATCTAAGCAAATCCTTCTGCCCAGTTGGTTTCTACCCCTACTTTTGGCCTTTACAGCCATAAAGGTATGGACAACTGAAAGTTGAGTGAATTCACCCTGCTGTGGGACCTGAGTCACTGGAGACCCTGTTCAACTTCTGGCAGAGTACCTGGTGGCAGTGCTGTGATACTTCCTCATCAAGCCCCTGTGAGCAGTCTGGACACTTGATCACCTGTTCTATATATTTTTATTTATGACTGTGCTTTGTGGGGTTCTGTTACAAAGTAGTTCTGTTTCACAGATGCTTACTCACTTTTTGGGAGCCAAGAAGTCTAGAGACTTTTAGAGGGGGTATTAGAATTCCCATCAGTTATATAAATACAGGATTTAAGTCAGATTTATAAAAATCTGAAAGAGCAGAGTAATATTAGCTAGCTCTGTGCTACACTTACGAATTTTAAACTTTAAAGGTCTCCTAAATTCTGTAAGCTTATATTAATGCCTTTCCTTAAAATACAGATATTATTATCCACATTGGGGATAAAATATGAGTTTCAAGTATATGTAACTCACACAAGCTCAGACAGCTAGTAATCAACACATACAGCCGAGATTCAGTTTAGCCTTGGCTTGTCTGAATCCAAAGGTGTATCCCTTTTGGGATACCACAGGGAGTTTTGGCACTTTAAGTCTGCTGTGTGTGGATCAGCGTTCAGTTGAAGATGTGAAAAACCCACAGAGCTGTAGTGTTACCATTATAGTTAGGACCGTTAGAGTTTCAAGTGATAAGACCCAAAACAAACTGGATAAGCAAAGCTAAAAAATAAATTAAATACCTTAACTGTGGAATATAGTAATCAGTATCATGAATGGTATCATGAATAACTGAATCTAGAGTCTAAAAATTTTTTTGAA
The DNA here is from genome assembly GCF_003031525.2 of Neophocaena asiaeorientalis asiaeorientalis. NCBI lineage: Eukaryota > Metazoa > Chordata > Mammalia > Artiodactyla > Phocoenidae > Neophocaena > Neophocaena asiaeorientalis. Next base: position 1,322,205 of record NW_020174578.1, on the reverse strand, counting down.
GTTTGTCTTTTTAAAGTTTTTCTTATTTCCTGCCTCTTGGCTTTGCTTCTCTCTGTGGAGCTTGTTCTTTTCTATCATTCATCGATTTCCTCTATGAGGTGGAAAAAATGACCCTTGGAGGCCCCAGATATACAACATGATGTGAGAGACAAAATCCTGACTTGTCTGCTAGCTCCAGCAGAAAAAACTCAGAGATAGGTCCAGGTTGGCTTACCCTGGGTGGTGTGGCCCTTCCTCAGTCAAGCCCTCTGTTAGGGCTTTGAGGCATTAACATATTTTTTACTTGAATTGTTTTGCTTAATGGAAACTTATTTTATCACCAGTCATATGTTCAATCTTTGTAAATGTTGCATACATACTTGAAAAAAACGTGTTTTCTGTAATAGTTGATTGGAGTATTCTATAAATGTTAATTAGTCCACCGTTGATAGTGCTGTTGAAGTTTTCTGTTTCCTTATCATTTCCTTATTATTCGCTTCTTTCTACTTGTTCCATCAATTATTGAGAAGTATTGAAATCTCTAAGTATAATTGTGAATTTGCCTATTTCTCCTTGCATTTCTATCAGTTTTTGCTTCATGTGTTTTGAGGCTCTGTTATTAAGTGCCTCAGTATTTACAATTGTTCTGTATTCTTGATGAGTCTTTTACTATTATGAAATGCTTTTCTTTATCCCTGGTAGTGTTCTTTGCTCTGAAATCTACTTTGAGTGATATTACCATAGAAACTCTAGCTTTCTTTTGATTAGTGTTAATGTGGTATTTTTTCACCATATCTCATGGATCATTGTCCTTCATTGCCTGATGTCCAATGCCATGAAAATTGTAGTTTAATATATTTTGTCCTGATCTATAGTTCTTTCTGATGGGAGGGTAAGTTCAAGCCCTGTTTCTGTATCTTGGCTAGAAAGGGAAACTTCTTTTGTCTGTTCCATTGATCCATGCCTCTACTGATAAAGCAATGTTAGATTGTATTGAGTACTGTAGCTTAATAGTAAGTCTTTAAATCAGAGAATGTCACTCCAAATTTGTTCTACATTTTCAAAATTACTTAGTCTGTATTCTAGGTTCCTTGTTTTCCACATACATTTTAGAATCAGCTTGTCAAATGTTTCAAAAAAGCCTGATGGAAATTTGATTAGGATTGCATCAAATTTATAAGTCAAATAGTAGGGGAGAACTGTCAGCTCAGCAATATTGAATCCTACAATTCGTGAACATGGTATTTCTTTCCATTTATTTAGGTCTTCTTTAATGTCTCTGATCAGTTTGTTTGTAGTTTCCATGATAAAAATCTTACACATGTTTCATTAGCTCTTTTTCTAGTATTCTGTGGTTTTTAATGTACTTTACATGATACTCTATTATAATTTCAGTTTCCACTTTATTCATTGCTAGAATGTAGAAATAAAATTTATTATTTCATACTGATGTGCATCCTTTGTCATTGTTAAAACCCCTTATTAGATTTCCTGTTTTTGTTATTGGTAGATTCTCCTTTTATTTCTTTTGCTTTCTTTATTGCAATGACTAGAACCTCTAATACAGTGTTGAATAGGGGTGTTGAGAGTAAATCTGCTTCATTTTTCTGGATCTTAGAGGGGAATCATTCAGTCATTCACCATTAAGAATGATGTTGACTATTAGAAATTTGTTAATGTCCTTTTTCAGACCGAGGACTTTCTCTTCTATCTCTAGATTCCTCAGTTTTTATAATTAATGGATATTGAATTTTGTCAAACAATTTTTCTCATGTCTATTGAGATATATCTCATATAGATATCATATATATATATCTCAATAGATAGCATATACATCATATATATCTCAATAGATACCATATATATGATATATATATGTCTCAATAGATATATATTATCATATATAGGTAATCTGTAGACTCTTGATTTGGTAAATCACATTTTTTAGTTTTTTTAAAAATGATTTTATTTTGAACTAGTTTTAGACTTAAGGAAAGCTTGAAAATACAATACAGAAAGTTTACCGTAAAGTTAACCTCTTACATGACCATAGTACAAATAACAAAACCAGGAATGTAACATTGGTGTAATTAATATTATTTCATTTTTAGCTAAATTATAGTGCTTGGTCTAATTTTATCAGTTTTCTCACTAATTATTTACTTTTTAAAATTTAGAACACTATCCAGGATCCCACATTACATTTGCTTATTATTTCTCTTTAATCTCCTTCATTCTGTAACAGCTTGTCTTTCCTTGTCTTTGATGCCTTGACACTTTTGAAGAATATTGACCAATTGAAAGTTTTACTAACTTTGCATTCCTGGGATAAACTCAACTTGGAAATAACATATTTATTATAAGCTGGATTCAATTTACTAATATTTTAAAAGTATTTTTGTGTCTATGATGATGAGTGATTTTGGTCTGTAGTTTTCTTTTTTTTATTTGCAGTGTTTTTGTTTGGTTTAGATATCAGGGTAATATTTAAAGAATTAATTAAAGGAGCAAAGTTACTTCTGCTGAAGGTTTCTAGAAGAGTTTGGTAGATTTTGTAATACTTCTTCCTAAAATGTTTGGTTTAATTCACCAGTAAAGCCATTTGGTCTGTTGTTTAGATATAGGACTATTCATGGTATCTGTTTCTTCTTTTATGAGTTTGGCAGCACAAAACTTGTAAAAGAAATTAAAAATTTTTCCATTTCGTGTGAGTAGTCAAATGTATTAACATAGACTATATTCATAAGGTTTTGTTCTTATCCTTTTGATGTCTGTAGGATCAGTAGTGATGTCACCCCTTTCATTTTTTATATTGATAATTTGTGTCTTGTCTCTTCTTTCTTGATCAGTCTAGATAGAAGTTCATCAGTTTTATTGATGCCTTCGAAGAATCATCCTGATTTTTTTTTTCTATTTTTCTCTTTTCTATTCCATTGATTTCTGTTCTCATCTTTATTTTATCTTAGGTGTATGTCCTTAACTTTGCTTGTAATATTTTGTCTGTTGACTATGAATACTTTTATCAATAACTGAAAATATCTTTATTTCTCTTTTTTTTTAAAAGACATTTTCTCTGGGCATAGAATTCTAGGTTGGCATTTTTTTTCTTGCAGTTTTTCTGTTAATATCATTTTTTTCTCTGTATGTAATGCATTTTTTTATACAACTGCTTTCATAATTTTGTTCTTATTATTGCTTTTCAGCACTTTGATAATGTAGCACTTTGTAATGTTTTTCTTCATTTTTAAAAAATGCTTGAGGTTTGCTGAGCTCCTTGAATGTGTAGGTTCTTTCTCTTCATTATATTTGGAAATTTGAGTTTAATATTTTTAAAATATTGGTTATGTCTTCCCCTATACCCCAGTACTCCTTTTTTACTTCTGGGACTCTGATTTCATGTTTGATACTTCTCACAGCTTATTGAAGCACTGTTCAATTTTTTTCACTCTTTTTTTCTCTACCTCATTTTGGATAGTTTCTATTGCTATGTCTGCAAGTTCTCAGATCTCTTCCTCTGCAGTGTCTAATCTGCTATTGATTTTATCCAGTGTATTTTTCATTTTAGGTATCATATTTTTCATCACCTTATAGTTTGAATTGGGTATTTTTATATCTTTGGTTTCTTTCCTCATCATGCTTAGTGTTTTCTCTGTCTTCTTGAAATGTGAAGTATATTTATAATGGCTATCTTAATGTGCTTGTATTCTAATTTTATCACCTCTGTTGTTACCGCATAATTTTTATTTGTTGATTTTTCTCCTCATCATGGCTTGTTTGCATTCCCTCTCCTTGGGCTGTGGCCTGGAAACTCTTCTGCCTCTTTGTATGCTTGGAAAAATTTTTTACTGGATTATAGACACTGTGAGTTTTATGTTTTTGGGTGGTGGATACTTCTGTTCTCTTCACCTATATCTTAGGAAATTTTTCATGTTGTTTGATTTCTTTTATAGTTTCCAGATTTAAGTGCTTGAAAGAGGAAATATTTGTCTTCTCCCTGTACCTATTAAATGGTATTTTCTAAGGGGTGGGACTACCCCATCTTTGTTCTCCTTGCATCAAGTGATATTAAAAATAGTGTATAGTAAACTATTATCCATTTCCAAGACTAATAAAAGAAGACAAAGAGAAATGGAAGAAATAGGCAATATTAGGAAAGAAAAGAGACATTACCACAGATTCTATATACATTAAAATATATAAGAAGGTATTAACAAATTTGGACTAATAAATTTGAAAAGTTAGATGAAAGAGATAAATTCCCAGGAAAGATAAACCTGACCAAAATGGACACATGAAGAAATAGAATAGTCCTATATACTAAGAAATTTGAATCCATATTTACGAATTTTTTAACAAAGAGCATTTCAGGCCAGGTGGCTTCACCAGTGAACTCTACCAAATATATAAGGAAGAAATAACACCACTCATCCACAAAAGTAATTTCGTATATGCATATTTAATATATAAAAGCCAGTTACATTTTTATATAATTTAAAAGTTACTATTTAAAACAGCACTTCAAACCGTCATACCTGGGAACAAATCTAATAAGACATATACAACACACAGAAAAAATATACATAGAAAAAAGGAAAGATATTAAATAAATGGGAGAAGATTTTTTTTTATGGATTGGAATACTGAATAGCATAGAAATGTCACTTCTCCCCAAATTGATTTTTAGGTAAAATCCCAATTAAAATTTCACAAAGGTTTTTTTTTTTTTTTTTCCTGGAAACCTAATTCTAATTCTAGAGTCAGATTGAATATTCAAATAGCCATGAAGAGCCGAAACAATTTGAAAATGTAGAATCAAGTTGGAGGATTTATACTACTATAAACAAGGTTTTTTATAAAGCTACAGTAATTAAGACAATGCAGTACTGGTATAATAATAGATCTAAGTAGACCAATGGATCATTAAAAAATAGTCTAGAGAAAAACCTACACATATTTAAACCTACACAAATTTAATATAAATTAAAATTTGGTTTGTGGTAACACAGGAGAATAGTGAGGAAAGAATTGTCTCTCAATAAAAGTGGATATTCACATAGAAAAAAATGAATCTAGGTTCCTGTGTCATATCATGCACAGAAATAAATTCCAGATATATTGTTGATCTAGATGTGAAAAGTAAAACATTAAAACTCCCAGAAGATGGCATTGAAGAATAACTTCATGATTTGGGAGAGACAAAGATTTCTCACTTAAGACTCAAAATGCAGTAACTATATTAAGAACAATTATGAATAGAACTACATTAAAATTAATAACATCTCTTCATCAGAGACCCCATTAGAGAATGAATAGGTGGGAGAAAATATTTGTGATACATATAAATGACAAGTGACTCACATTCAAAATATATAAAGAACTAAAATCAAAAAGAGAAAGAGAAATAACCCAATAGGAAAATAGGCAAGAAATTGAACACACACCTCAGAAAGTGGAATATCCAAACAGTCAGTAAATACTTAAAAATATGTAGAGCCTCATTAGTTATCATAGAAATGTAAAATATAATCACAGTGAGATACTACTATGTACACATCAGAATGGCTAAAATGAAAAAGACTTAATCCAAGGATAAAGAATGGTTAGAGCAAAGGAATACTCATACAGAGTTGGTGGCAATATAATTGAAACATCTGTTTTGACAGAACTGGTGATATTAGCTAAAGTGGGACACACATAATCTGTGATATAGCAGTTCCACTACTAGGCAACAGAAATGAGTACAGTACATGTCTGGGACAAAAGATGAGTGAGTGAGTGTGTGTGTGTGTGTGTGTGTGTGTGTGTGTGTGAGAGAGAGTGTGTTTATGTGAATGTTCATAGCAGTGTTGTTTTTAATAGCCACAAATTAGAAACCACCTAAATGTCCATCAGTGGGATGGATGTCAGATTTGAGATGCCTTTAAGTGGGTAGTAAATTTTTGTAGTATTTTTAGAAAATGAGGGCAAAAATCTAGATACAAAAATACATAATGACAATGCCCAGTGAAAAGGAACCTCCCAATAGTGAGACAAAATGGAGATTTGTCCCATGAAAAAGTTGCATAAGTTGTGTAGATAATATATGATCATAGCTTATGTACAATTTCAGAACCTTGTTACAGGAGATATTGCCCAAAGATCCCCTTGACGGTCCATAAATAATTGGGCACTTTGGCTCAGATAGTCTCAGTCATGAGTACATGGACAGAAAGTCATGGGCAAGTTTTAACTACCTCAAAGTGAAACTTCAACAAAGACAGGAGAATGTCTCCAGGGGAACTGGGGATTCAGATTCTCTTCTCTCCTGTTTCTGGCTCAGGGAAAACTGAATTCTCACTTGTAAATTCTTTTAAAAGCAGATGAGAGTTTAAGGTGAGAGAGTCACCATACAGAGAAGGTGAAAAAACAATGGAAACCTAACAAGCACAGCATAATTGGCCTGTAGAGATTTTATCTCTGAGGGAAAATAAAATCCCACTTCTTGCCCAGCCCTGCTCTTCCTGGGCAATGCTGACCTCTTTTCCTGAAGGTAAGGCAGTCATGCTCAGAGGATCTCCATTGGGTTCTTAGGATTATGAGTCAAGAAGCAAGGATTTCCTTAACACACAGCTTCTTTCTGGGCTCATGTGAAACTTGGGTTGAGTTTGGTTACTACAGAGATTAAGGTCCCATTTTTGCAATTGGTTTTAAGAAAATACATTTAGGTAGCCAAACTGGGGAGAAATTTCTCTCGAATACCTCTGAGAAATGAAGCACCTAGCCTGGGGCTTTTACTGCATTCATGGGAAACATTGAACTTATTTACTACAGGTCCTGTCACATTGCACTCCCCCCAGCACTTGTCCACTGCTGGAAATTTGGACCTGAGAACAGGTTTGTGTTAACCAGCTCATTCTTAAACAGTGATGGTCAGAAGGTAACTTCATCTAGATGACTGGCTCTAAACTTTCTGTTGTAGTTGTAGGTATGCATTAGGAAGTGGGAATGGGGTGGGGATAGCAACTTAGCCAGTTAACATTGTTGGGAAATCTCAAGCTTTCCAGGTGGCTTCTTTTGAGAACACTTCTGATGTAGAACTTTAGGAAGCTTGAATCACAGTTCTTGGAAGGAGAGGTGGTTCAGGAATGCTGTTTATCTTACTATTATTGTCACTTACAACACCTCCACCTTATTTCTGAAAATCTGTTTTTAACTTTTATTTACATACCATATTTTCAAAAGTGTTTTAAACATTTTACTTTTGGTTAAAAAATTATTCTTTTTCCTATTGATGTCATATCCTTTTTCTATTATCCTCCCTACTTCCCTCACTCCAGTGAATTGGGACAGACTTGAATTTATGCTCCCTTTAGACAGATGAAGAAGCTACAGTTGGACCTCCAGATCCACAGGTTCTACATCTGTGGATTCACCGACCATGGATTGAAAATATTAAAAAATTTTCCAGAAAGTTCACAAAAGCAAAACTTGAATTTGCTTAATGCTAGCAACTATTTACTTATCATTTACTTTGTAATTAGATATTATGAGTAATCTAGAGATGATTTAAAGTGTACAGGAGGATGTGTGTAGGTTATATGCAAATACTAGGCCATTTTATATAAGGGATTGAGCATCTGTGGATTTTGGTATCCACTGGAGTCCTGAAACCAATCCCAGGGATACTGAGGAGCAGCTGTAGTAATGACAGTCGAACTGGGAAATGCAAGTTCATTGGCCAAGCAGGTCGTTCATTCACTCCCGGGGAGAGGCACTTTAGAAAACATGAAGATGGTACAGAAACGTGTCATGTGTACCATGAGTGTTTCTATTTGTAAACAATACCTTGCTGAGCCTTTAAGCGGAATTACTGATCCAAGACCAGGGATTACTGCATTTTCTTTGTCAAGCCCTTAACTACTATTAGTTTTTAAGAAGTGAAAACTCAAAACCACAAGATATTATCATCAGATTTTTCAGTCAAGTCTCCTTATTTGTTACCTGAGAATACCTTAAATAATCATCAGCTACCTCCTGCACTGTATTTTTTTTTCCTTTTAGCCCTCTCCTGGTGAATTGCTACATGAATTGTTTCATGTATTATAGCAGAATCAGAGACTGCCTCATGCACTTCCTAGGAATATTATCTATTAAAATATCATCTGTACATTGTCAGGTTCTGCTGACAGGTCTCAGGCACTGATTTTCCCCTTTGAAGTCACTTATCTCTCTTTTGTACCTGAGGTCTTCACCAGTGATAATTTTATATTCCAACTTTTCCCTTTTCATTGGGGATAAAAAGGTAGGTTTCCTCTTTCTTTGATAGAAATATTACAAAGTGGCTTGCTGATCTGAAGCTCTAGAGTAAATTCTAAAGAATTAAGGAACATTTTGTACTTTTATTGCCTCCTCTTGTAATTTACATAAATTATCTCTCAGAGTAGGAATGGTTTATCAAGCTTAATTCATTTCTAGATAAAAGATTATCAAATGCAAATGCCAATAGACCCTTCTCTGCTGGCTAATCCAATCACCTTTGGCACCCTATTTATCTGCATTTAGCTGCCCTTACTGTCATGAATGCCCTCAACACAAAATATGATTCTCAGCATATATTCAATGGCACTATCTGATCACAGACAGCAAACAGATAGTATCTCCTTGTCACAGCAGTGCATGCGTTTCATTTTCTCTGCCTAAAGGACAGAGTAATTAGAGGGACAGGGTATGTGGGAAATCTAGAGTGGGCTTTGTTCAGTCCGTGAGGTTTTTGGAAATCACTTGAGATTTGACAAGTAAGGTACAAATAAGATTACTAAGAGTTCCAGAAAGAATACTAGAGCCCTTGAGCTTTCAGAAATACTAATATATCAGCAGGATTAGAAAGTTTGGGGATGGTATTGAGCAGACTAGAGTATTACCTTTGGGTCATGTGAGTCACAGTAGAGGGAGCATAGCACAAGGATGAGAAAAGACAGAGTTTTCTAAGGGGCAGGGGATAGTCAAATATTTCAGATAAAGATAAAAGTAAGGACGGTTAAAGGAAAGAGATCATCAACAGTCATTTCACTGAGTTAATTGTAATTAATTTTTTCCATCACGTTATATGGTCTCCAAATCACAATAGTCACTATCCAGAATACATACAAATAGAATCAGAGGGAACGCGCAGCCAGTTTCCCCTTCCGTTTAGTTAATAGGCCAGCACGTGTGGCAACTGTTCGAGCTCTCGGCATTTACTAAGGAACACAGTTAATGCATCTTTGATTTGTTTCTTGACAGCCATACTCTGCTGTCGACCCCATGATCTGCTGCTCTTTCAAGGGAGGAGAAATGCAATATTGCAGATTCTTTCCTCTTATTCTCTCAGTCAGGTAAAAGACAAACAGGTGAAGATTTTTCAAAAATGAGCCTGGTCACCCAGGTCTTCATTTTTTATCTCACTGACTCTAAGATGTAATTTTCGATAATTTTTAGCTACTAAAAACTATTTTATATTTGCTACCTTCTAACTTACAACCCCAAATTTGTGATTTTAAAAGGGTGGAAATTTAGTATCTCATTTTCATAGTCAAAGAATCCAGAAGTAAAAAAAGTAAATTAAAAAGAAAACCTGTTCATACCTATTAGGTTCCATTCAGTATGGATTCTGAGATAGTAAGGAGGGAAAAACCGGTGTCTAACAGGGAAGTAAACAAACTCCATGGTTAGGAGTTGGCTTTAAAGAAAAAATATCATGTTTTACAGTTAATCTTTTTAACTCAAATAAGCATTTTAATGAAAACATTTCTGCTTAAGGAAGCTTCTCCTTGGATCTGAGCCACATCAGTGGGTTCTGTTGTTTCCCAGAAGGAGACATACAATCTGAAAAACCACACCACTTAATATTAGATGGCTATTTGGTCTAAGTGACCGTATAAGGTCCTCTGGCACCTTATGTATCTAGTTTTTTTGATTTATAACTTGGGTTTGGTCTTCAGAAGCTCATGGGCAGGGAAGACCAGACATGGATGAGTGAGTTCATTCTGCTGGGACTGTCCAGCTGCTGGGAGACTCAGGTCTCCCTCTTTGTCCTTTTCCTGGCCATGTATCTGATGACTGTGCTGAGGAACTTCCTCATCATCCTCCTTATCAGACTGGACAGCAGGCTAAACACACCCATGTACGTTTTCCTCAGTATCCTGTCATTTGTGGACATCTGTTATATCAACAGCACTGTCCCCCAGATGCTCATTCACTTCCTGTCAGCCCAGAAGTCTATCCCATTCTACAGCTGTGTGCTCCAGCTGTTTATCTCCTTGGCCATGAGCAGCCCAGAGCTCTTCCTGCTGGAAGCCATGGCTTATGACCGCTGTGTGGCAGTGGGCCGCCCACTGCACTACGCAGTCATCATGCACGGAGGGCTGTGCCTGGGGCTGGCTGCTGGCTGCTTGCTGGCTGGTTTCACGAATTCACTGATGCAGACAATCATCTTTCAGCTACCTCTGTGCCATAAGGTTGTTCATCACTTTGCCTGTGAGATGTTGGCTGTGCTGAGGCTGACCTGTGTGGACATCTCCTTCAACAAGGTCATGGTGGCCATCTCAGGATTTCTGGTGATGATGCTTACCTGTTTTCTTGTTCTGTTCTCCTATGGTCGTATAGTTGCTGCGATTCTGTGTCTTCATTCTGCCCAGGGACGCCACAAAGCATCTGGGACGTGTGCCTCTCACCTCATTGTGGTTTCCATGTGCTTTGGAACAGCCATCTTCACATACTTGAGACCCATGGCTGGCTCCTCAGCAGAACAGGAGAAGATGGTCACCCTGTTCTATGCTGTGGTGACCCCAATGCTGAATCCCTTAATCTACAGCTTGAGGAACAAGGAAGTGATGAGCACCTCTAGAAGAGTGTTGGGGAAACTTAGTGACAAAGGGTAAAGATTCATAGAATTTCTCCTTCCCTCCAACAGCCCATAGAACGACATTCTAAACAAAGAGAAAATGATGGACATGCCCTTTCTTCTCAGATTTTCTCATAAGGTAGATCATGGTGAACAAGTTTTTCTAGACTGACTTTCCACATTCATCCACATTTTGACTATGTATCACTGCTCTGTTATACATATGGTAAAAAAAAAAACAAACCTTTAATTATTAAACTGCAGTCTGCTGGATAATCTCTCCTCCTAGACTTCATATTCCCCCTTTTACTTCCATATACTTCCTGCCTAGTCCCTCAGAAAATGAAACATAAACAGTAAAAATTTTCAGGGTGAGAAGAGCCACACTTTGTTTCATGACCCCACCCATCACCAGCAATGTTGCTTTGAAAAAGGTACTTAACATCTCTGACCTCTAGTTTCCTCAACTATAAAAAGAAGTAATATCCAGTGTGTGTGATTATTTTGAAGATTATAAATTATCTATGTAAAATGCCTAGTAGAGTGGTGGCATAGAGTAGGTATTCAACTATTTTTTAAAAATAGCTTGTAGGACACAATTACAGCATTACACATTATGCAGCCTTCTCTCTATACAGAGTGACTCACGGTGAATGTTTTCCTTGTGCTGTGGCTCTAGTAGATCACTGTTCTGTGTCTGCTCCAGGTAGCCACCTTACCCAGAACCACGGCATCTGTCCACCCAATTTATTATCTCTCCATCCATCCATCCACCCATTCATTATCCATTCATCCATCCAACTTTTCTGTCTCTGTCTATCTATGTATTTTTTAGCTCCAAGCCAGACAAGACCTTTCTCATGATCTCCAAACACATGTATCAATGCTTGCTTAACTCCTTTCACTTACATTATATGAATCTCATTGTTAACATAGTTAAAATAGAGCTGTTGTTCTTGCTTCCTCTATCCCAAGCTATTCCTTTCCTGTTGCCCCAATACACCTTCACTGTTTTAGTAAAAGGAACCATCATACATCAGAGTAATTCTTGATTCCTTTATTTTACACCCTACCCAGCTATAGATTCCATTAGCTTGTCAACAAAATATGTGATCAACTGGTCTCTCCGTTTCCACCTCTGCTTTCTACATTCTGTTCTGCACACAACAGCTTTAATTTTTAAAATTATTATTTGTTTTTTGACTTTATTTTGTAAACTAAAACACAGGCAGAACACCACACTAAATAAATGTGTAGCTTAGTGAATTGTTGTAAGACAAACCCTCTTGTAACCACCACTCAAGTAAAAACAAAACAAAACAAAACAAAAAACAGTTCTGCCAGCTACTGTAGCAGTCACTCCACGTGCCCCATCATAATCACAACTTTTTCCCAAAAGTAACTGCTCTCGTGACCTCTGCAGTAATCACTGTCTTGCATTTCTGTATGGCTATATTATTCAAGCAAACATCCCTGGTCACTGTCACTGTAGTTTAGTTTTGCCCATTTTTTTCAATTTGATATGCTTTGAAATCTCATTAATCTATAGGTCCCCTCCAACTCTTTCTTTTTCCTACAATTTATTTGAGTGACCTGGGCCATTTGATCTGTAGAAGTCTCCTCTATCTTAGAAAATAAATCAAGTCACATCCTTTTCCTGCTTAGAATAAAATCCAAACTCCACAAGTACAGGACCTAACTTGGTCCAGCTGCTGCCTGCTTCTTCATCTGCATTTTGACTCCTTCCTCTCAATGCTCTCATGGCACACTGCTTCTCCAACAAGGGTTGGAAGAAAACAGCTAAATCTCTATAAAAGGAAAATTTATTTTTTTTACAAGTCATAGACATTCATGGAAAAAATAATTGTAGACCTGTACCTTTTTTGTATGTGAAATCTGAGACTTATCCAATGTATTAATAATTTACTAATAAGCACTAATAAATTTAGTAATAAATACTTCCTTTCACTGGAAATTCTGAATCCTATCAGTTAGCATCATGAATAACTGGGCTCAGATTTCTGAGTAAAATCTCAACAGTAGAGATGTTTTGATCTCCCAGTTTTAAAAGGAGAAAATTTAAGTTTCTACCTTGGAAAGGGCAAAGTATTATATTCATCAGTTAGACTATAAGCTTCTTGAGAGCAAGGACTATGCATTTTATCTTATTTGTGTTCTCAGTGCCTTAACAATGCTAATAAATTCCTGCTGATTATTAATTGAAATTTTCTTTACTATTCTAGAAGTTGCCTCTTATGAAATATATAAAGATAATGCATGTTGGAATTTAATATAATAGTAAATAGGCTTTAAAAAATCTCAGGCTCAGAGTTAATTGGTTCATAATACTCTTCAGTAGATGAAATATTATCACCCATACAAGGCTTCTTTTATTAATTAATTCTGTTTTATCCCATTCTTTATTCCTCACCTATTCTGATATGTTTAATGCATATAATGATGTTTGAGAGTACATTTATGTATTTAAAATATATATTAACTACTCAGACTGTATCTTAAGTTTTTTTTTTTTTTTTACTCAACACTGTATTTTTAAGAATGATACCTATTGCTAGTCTATTACTTTTAACTGTTCAGAGTAATCCATAGTGTTCACGATATTTTAGCTATGGTACCCAGCTCCCTACCACCACATATATTCCGATGATGAACATCATAATACATGTGCACTTAAGGACCTGTGAGACTTATTTAAGGAATATACACAGGAGCCAATTGCTAGGTAATGGATAATGCTCTCCAGAATGGCTTTATAAGCCTACACTCGTACGTCAGTGCCTGATGGCTCTTATCCATCCACAGCCTGCATGTTTTGAATTTTTTCTAGGCTAAAAGATATAAAATTGTCTTACTTTGCGTTACTCTGATAAGTAATCAGTATGAACGTGTCTTCATATGCTGAACTTCTGATTTGTCTGCCTTCACCCAGCACCACTCTATCCATGCCTTCCCCGCTTCAGTTCGTGCTAACTCCATCATTGCAGTGATTAGGCAATTTCCCAGTCTTTCTCTCATAAATTGGCAAGAATAGCTTGTTGTCTCTATTTTCAAAATATATACATAGTATGATCACTTCTCAGCATCTCCACTCTTACACCCCAGCGTGAGCCACCCTGACTTCTCACTTGGGTTACTGCAATTGCCTGCATCAAATTCCCTGCTTCTATTCTTATATCCCAGCACTCAGTGATCCCTTTAAAACAGAACTTGAATCATGTCCTTCCTCTTTCAACCATGCAGTTATTCAGAATTAAATCCAAAGTATTTACAATGAACACAGGCTTTTCTCCTAACTATGCCTCTCTACCTGGAATGCTGCTTTCTCAGTTAGCCACTTCCTCATCTCCTCCAATTCTTCATTTAACTATCATCACTGCCCTATTTGGTGCTGCAGACTTTCTCCTTGCCCCCTACGCCTGTTCCCTCTTACCTTGTTATTTAGTTTTTTCCAAAGAGCTTACCTTTTCTAACATATTTGCAATTAACTCATTGTTTAATGTCTGTCTGTCATCCCTCCACTGCCCCCAGAATATAATGTAAGCCCCTTGAGAGCAGGGCTCTTTGGTTCAGGTAAATATATATACCAAGAATATAGGATAGTGTCTGTCTTATAGTTAGCACCAAATAAATATTTTCTGAGTGAACCATATTGTCAGCCTTTTGGGTTTCTGTTGCTGGACACTCTGTGTTCATTTTCTTTGCTCATTTTTCTTTTGAGTTTTCTACCATTTCCTTGTTGGTGTGTATATTATAAATATGAATCCTTTTTGGTTATAGCCATTGCAAATACATACCTCTGATCCATCACCTCTCTGTCAATTTTATTCATAGAGTCCTTTGTTGAATGAAAAACCTTCATTTTGATATAATCCAATTTATCACATTTTTGTCCAATGATTTATGCTTACGAAGTTTTGTTTTTCTAAAAAAAAAAAAAAAACCCTGTATCTAGGTCATAAAATATTGTTTTATTTAATTAAGTTTTATACTTTTACCTTTCACAGTATTTCTTTAGTTTATCTTTAGTATTTCTTTAGACATCTGCTTCTACATATGTTGTTAAATATGGATCTAGTGTTTATTTCCATGTGTGGTCCATTTATTAAACAGTCTATTCTTTATTCAGTCATTTTAATAACTTTCATGTACATTGTTTACCTATATATGGGTCTGTCTTTGAAGTCTACTTGTTCGTTTGTTCTTGCACCATGTAATCCTGTTACTCTGCTTCTAAAAATTGAAGTATAGTTGACATACAATAGTATATCAGCTTCAAGTATAAAACATAGTAGTTTAACATGTATATACATTACAAATTGATCACCATGATAAGTCTAATAACCGTCTGTTACCAGATAAATCTATTACAAATTACTGACTATGTTCCCAATACTGTTGATCACATTCCGTGATTTATTTATTTTGTAACTGGAAGTTGGTACCTCTTAATCTGTCTTGCCTATTTTCCCCAACCTCCCACCCCTCTTCCAATCACCAGTTTGTTTTTTTATCTGTTAAGTCTGCTTCTGTTTTTTTTTTTTGTTGGTTTGTTTTGTCTTTTTAGATTCCACATATAAGTAAAATCAGTCAGTACTTCTCTTTCTCTGTTTGACTTATTTCACTTAGCATAATATCCTCTAGGTCCATCTGTGTTGTCACAAATGACAAAATTTCATTCTTTTTTATGGTTGAGTAATATTCCATTGTGTATATAGCTATATATCACCTCTTCATTCATCTATCTGTAGACACTTAGGTTGTTTCTATATCTTGACTACTGTAAATAATGCTGCAATGAACATAGGAGTACATATATCTTTTTGAATTAGTGTTTTTGTTTTCTTCAGAAAACACCCAGAAGTGGAACTACTGGACTGTGTAGTACTGTTTTTAATTTTTTGAGGAACCTCCACATTTTTCCATAGGGTTGCACCAATTTACATTCCCACCAACAGGAACTGCCTAGAGGGTTCCCCATTCTCCCCATCCTTGCCAAGAATTGTTATTTGTTGTCTGTTTGTTGATATCCATTCTGACAGGTGTGAGGTGATACTGTGGTTTTGATTCGCATTTCTCTGATGATTAGTGATGTTGAGCATCTTTTCATGTGTCTGTCGGCCATCTGTATGCCTTCTTTGGAAAAATGTCTATTCAGGTCCTGTGACCATTTTTTAATAGACCTCTTTGGGTTTTTTTTTGATATTAAGTTGTGTGATTTCTTTAAATATTTTGGATATTAACCCCTTATCCAGTATATCATTTGCAAATATTTTCCTTTGTTCAGTAGGTTGTCTTTTCATTTTATGATTTCCTTCATTATGAAAAAGCTTTTTAGTTTGATGTAGTCCCATTTGTTTATTTTTGCTTTTATTTCCCTTGCCTGAGGAGACAGACAAACGCACACAAAATATTGCTGAGACTGATGTCAAAGAGTAAACTGCCTATGTTTTCTAGAGTTTTATGGTTTTAGGTCGCCAGAAGATGCTTTTGTCACCAGCTCCCGGAATAAGCCCTTCCCTGGGGCAATGCCAGGTAGTTGAGCAGAGGATGAGAACAGACTGGGCACTCTGACATAGACAAGGCGTACAGTGGAAATCTCCCTTCCCACTCCTGGGAAAGGGAAATAGGGACTAGAGGTACCCCTGTACAATGCTTAACATCCTCACTAGAGGATTTTCACAGAGGAGGTTGTACTTTATTAAAGGTTCCCAACACTAAAAATCCCTAAGTACAAACCAGGATATGAAAGATCATCCTCCTTAAAGTGAAGGGAAAGGTGAAATTGCTAAGGTTACAGGATGTGATGGTAGAATTACAAACCTGAGAGCAGCCCAATAATAAGCAACATCTGTTTAGGGATTGGCATAAAAAACTCTCCCTGTCCAACCTCGGATTAGATGATGTACCATAGAGCATCTCAGTGGTCCCGTGAGTTGCCCGGCCCAGGAGCTATTGCTTAGAGGAACGTGGAGATGGATGAGTTGGAATGAGAAAGTTTCGATTTAATCTTCACGGTCCTAAAGTGGGATAAAAATTCTCACCATCCAAAAGTGTTATCACTGAAGACTCAGACACACTTCCCTTGAGAAATTAAAGTTTGGCAAGCTCCTTCCCATGCTCCAGGGACAAGGAAACAAAATGTTCATTTGCAAAGTTGAAATGTAGGTTAGGGTGTTAGATGCAGAAGTGACCAGACAGAGGGAGATGGAAAATAAAAGAAATCTAATAAACACAAAATAATTGGTCCCTTGAGATTTTATCACTAAATTATAAAAAGTTACCTGTTCCAACTGTACTTGCTTCAAATTCCATAACTTTCCGAGCCCTGCCATCTTTCCAAGGCACAGGATGGCCTCCTCCATTCTCCAGAGGTGAGTCAGGCATTTTCAGTCTTTCTTCATCACTTATTTAGCAACATAAATTGTGAAACCAGGTTCCTGTAATCCATGGCCTCTCCTGCTATACTCCTCAAACCTAAGCGTATGGTGGCTTGATATATTGGCCTCTAGTAGAAAGTTATCCTAAAAAATACGTTCTGGCTCTTCAGATTATGTTTGTGAGTGTACAGCTAAGTAGGTTTGAAAAGAAGCTTGTCAACAGCTTGAGTGTGAGCGAGCGTGCTTACGTGTGGGGCCCAAAGAGGACACGATGGAAAGTGTTCCTCTGAGTGGAGAGAACTCCTGGCTCTCTTCTCCACCTGTGTAATGATTTTGGCTTAGCTACATGGCCACTCAACAGTTTTCCTCTGCCTTTGGTGTGACTGCCAAGTGACCTGGAAACATAGCCCACTCTTTATGTTAGTGCGATAGTAACTGTTTACACAGTAGGGGATGTATTGGCACTATTTATAAGCACTCACCACTACGGAGAATAGATTCCAAGTTCCCCGTGGGAGACAGCTCAGAAGGGACAAATCTTCCCAACCAGATAAAACTCATACCTTCAGGCCAGGACCCTTCGTCATGTCTCATCTCTTACTTGTTAGGGATATTTTTGGCTAGAGAAAACTATCCTTAGGTTCAAATCTTCTTTTGAAAGCTAATTAAAAAAAATAAGCACTCGATTTATCCATTTCTGTTAAATTGTTTTTTTCCTTATTTTCCATAATTAGAGCCCTTAATTTTTCTCTTATAAGAGGAAGAAAGAACTTCCTGCCATGTATCCATTATAAGATGTTGTGTTTTCATCACCATATGAGACACAAAGTAGAAGCATGATCACCTTTTCAAATTTATGAAAGAGGCCAGTTAATCACATACTTCATGAAGAGAGTCCCTAATAGGGGTGATGGGCTGTGTTTCTTTTCCTTATGTTGCTGATGTGGCTTGAAGGCCAGACTTCAACTTCATAGGTGAGTGAGAAGTACCTACTCTGGTCCACCATGACTGTGAAGTAAATGGGATCAAAAGTAGGAACTCAGTTAGTCCTCCTGATATGTCTTATGATTTCCATGTTAGGTGAATCCACAACCTTTAAAAAATTACTGTGCTATACACAAGGTCTGCTATGTGTAGGAGCAGGGTGATTGATGTGCCCCAGGCTATCAGATAATCCTGTTTACCTGCTGACTCCTCCCTGGTCTAGTCCTTTTCCCATCTGTAAAACAGAGATAATAAGCCAAAGTTCAGAGTGTTGTTGTGAATGTTATTATACTGTATTATATTAGTAGATGCATACAGTAGTATGATGCCTAGTACAGAGTAAGTGTTCAGCAAATGAAGTATTTATATCAACTCAGTATAAAAATAAGTGTAATTATGATTCTTATTTCTTCTCTTACCATCTTTCCCACTCCAGTGGATTTTTGCACTCTGGGCAAAAGTGTTTCAGGAGCTTGTTTGTTTTCTTCCTGCCATCTGTCTCCAAAATAATAGACAAGACTGAGAACATTTTCTAAAACTGAACCTTACCATTCAGTGATTCACAGGGCAATTGACCTGTTAAATTATTTGAAACAGTTTTACAAAGAAACGGGTTTACTTTGACTTTACACATCACTTTTTAAAAATATCAAATGTACTTTATTTAAAAAAGACAAAATTGCTTGCAAGTAATGTGTCACTTGGAAATTCACTTGCTTGACTTCATTACTGAGCAAAAGCAACATGACTTTAAGCACAGATACCCTTTTTTTGGGATATGGTTTTGGAGATAGGTAAAAAGACACCATTTATTTTTTTGTTGTTACATTGACTTTTAAAAATTGACATTCGTTTGAGTCCTGGTTATAGAAGTGTAAACAGTGTAAATGGATCTACCATTAACTATCACTGTCACATCCATGCTACCTATCTGCACATATATACCTGCTGATAAACCTGGAAGAGTTCCTGCATCACAGTTACATTTGAGCCCCAGGAGACAGGCCTGAACATACAACGTAGGACAAATCACTGGTATTCCTTTAAAGAACAGGTCACAGTAGAAGTACTTCTTGGAAACAATTCATCCACTTTGGTATGTTTTAGGTTTTATTAGTGATTTACATAGTTGTTTATTTAATTAAATCATAACATAAAGCATTAAACACAAAATAACTATTAATTTCTTCAATATCTATGTTAGCAAGTTTTGAAAAAAATACATATATACAGTTGACCTTTGAAACATGGGTTTGAACTGTGTGAGTTCACTAATACGTGGAGCCACAAATACATGATACAGATACACATCATGGCCATCTATAGCCATCATGATATTAGGTAGGGAAGGAGAAAGTAAAAAGAAGAGCAAACACTTCCATGTGGAGAAAATATAGTTCAGATACTTAGATGCAGAACTGATATCCCCAGATAAAGTACTTATAATGAATTTTCCAGAAAACTCCCTTGTCTGTCACAATGGGCCTGATGACTCTCTCAGTCCAAATATTCTGAAAACTGCAAGCATAGGCAGCCATATATTGGGAATAAAGTGAATGGATGTGGAAGGATGGATGGGTCTTGCATTTAGCTGTATTTTATAGTGTGGTCTCTAGCTATTGGTAAATCTCTAAAAAGCATTGGAATGCCAGAGTCCATTTACATAGGAATAGGAAAGCACTGTAGATATTAACAGTTCATATTTTTATCATGGCTTGAAATGACTAGGAAGATTTCCAACAAGTATAATGACAATTTTTATTCCAATGTAAAATGTAGCAGAACAAAAAGAAATTGATGTATAAATAGGTAAAATGCAAAATAAAATTACAAAGAAGGGAATGCACAATAATTAAGACTAGGCTATTGGTTTGTAGCTGTGAGGCTGACAAGCTGTTAATTTTCAACATTCTAGAAAAAAACTCATTCTTGATTATAAACTATACCTATTTGTCATCAAGAGTTTGGATTCTTTATCTTTTCATGTAGTGAAGAATATTACTTATATCTTTAAATATTGTGCATTTCTTTGCCAATGTTGCAGCTGTGTATCTTGTTCCAATCAATTTTGGTGTAAGTGACTGAAAGCTTTCAGTGCAAGGCCTTGAACGTGGTATCTGACATTGTTTGATCATTTCCACTAATTTCTGTGTGATACTCAATTTCTGAAAGCTCTCTTTTTAATAATTCCTTGACATTTTGGACCTTATTCAAAGCAATACTAAATTCTGAATATTTTATAACTAACCATATGATAATAAGCTATAATATTAAGTCCTCCAGCCATCTGTGTTATAAGTGGTGTGATCTGTAACAATCATTCTAAAAGATTTTATGCTGAAACTGGAAACTTTCAATAAATGTAATCTGCTGTCCATCTATAATTATAGCATGAATAGTACAGAAGCCATGGGGATAATTATCTTCACATGAATCTTTCATGTACTGTCACAGGATTGTCTCAGACCTCAAACTCCCATCTGTATATTTTGGTTATGGATCACTTATTTCTTTCTTTAAGTGAGCAAACATAAAAGAAATTTTGATTTTGGGTCAAAAAACTACTACTGTCTCTGTTGTCATGCTCTGTAATTAAGACCTGATTTTCTATCCTTCTGCCTTCCCTGCTGAGGACTGATCCCTGTTATATTGGGAAATAAGTTGTCCCTTCCTTGAGAAAACATTATTATTAAGTAATAACCTGACATCATTACATGCTTTATTAAATTTCCCTTGGGGGACATAAGAGATCAACTTTAGCAGCTCTGTATACCTTCTCTTCATTCAGCCAGAGTCTTGAAGTTGGCCATCCTGGGTTGATCTTGCCCACCTGGGCCACTGGTATGAGGTGGGTGGAGAGGATGCCTTCCGCCTGCCACTCTCAAATTAAAAGGGCAAATTACAGAAAATAAATTCAAAATCACTTAGTAATAAGAAGTATGAGAATATCACTTAAAACTTTCAGGATTTCATGGATACAGTCCATTAAGGAGGGGTGAGTAGAGTTGTGTCTGAGGTATCCAGAGTAAACAAAACAAAAAAGTTAAATGGTATAGAACAGGGCTTCCCTGGTGGCGCAGTGGTTGAGAATCTGCCTGCCAATGCAGGGGACACGGGTTCGAGCCCTGGTTTGGGAAGATCCCACATGCCGCAGAGCAACTAGGCCCGTGAGCCACAACTACTGAGCCTGCGTGTCTGGAGCCTGTGCTCTGCCACAAGAGAGGCCGCGACAGTGAGAGGCCCGCGCACCGTGATGAAGAGTGGCCCCCGCTCGTTGCAACTAGTGAAAGTCCTCGCACAGAAACGAAGACCCAACACACCCAAAAGTAAATAAATAAATAAATAAATTTACTAAAAAACAAACAAACCAAAAAAAAAACCAAAACACACACACATTAAAAAAAAAAATGGTATAGAACATCATGTAGAATTCAGAAAAAGTCATGTGGGCTAAAGAATGTCGCACCAGAAAGAAAGAAAAATTATCCCCTATAGTAACTACTAAATTGACTAGGATTTTGTCTAACCACTTCATTAATTTCTTTCCTCCATTTAAGAGCAGATGTTTAGGAGAAGAAATTATCTTCCAATAAATTGAATTTCAAGAATGTAACTTTTTTCCTCCTTGATTTCCAGCTGCAAAACTGGGTCCCATTGTGTTCTTCATCTGCGGATATGTTCGAGCAGAGTTTCGTTAATGATTTGGCAGAGACATTCAAGGAGAACTTTAAGTTCAGGTGGGTAGGTTCTCCCTGTGGTCTAAAAGCCACTTTCCAATTCTGATTTTCCTTAATTTGTTATTTTGACATCATTAGTTCAGTCCGGAGAAACTCATGGGCCAGGGAAATAAAACGCAGACATGGGTGAGTGAGTTCATTTTGCTGCGGCTGTCCAGTGACTGGGGGACTCAAGTCTCCCTTTTGGTCTTGATCTTGGCCATGTACTTGGCGACTGTTGTGGGAAATTTCCTCATTCTTCTTCTGATCGGACTGCACAGCATGCTTCATACCTCCATGTATTTCTTCCTTAGTGTTTTATCTTTTATGGACCTTTGTTATGTAAACAGTTTTGCCCCACAAATGCTGGCCCACCTGCTCTCAGTCTAGAAGTCCATCCCATTCCACAGCTGCTCCAGCTCTATGCACCCCTGGCATTGGGTGGGTCTGAGTTCTTTTTGCTGGGAGCCATGGCCTATGACTGCTGCGTGATGGTGTGCTACCCACTGCATTACACAGTCATGCACAGAGGGCTGTGCCTGGGGCTGGCTGCCGGCTGCTTGGTGGCTGGTTCCATGAATTCACTGATGGAAACAGTCATCACCTTTCGGCTTCTCCTGTGTCACAGTGTTATTAATAACATTGCCTGTGCGACCCTAGCAGTGCTACGGCTAGTCTGTGTGGACATCTACTTCAACAAGGTCATGGTGGTTGCCTCAGTATTTCTGGTGATCATGCTTCCCTGTTCCCTGGTTCTGTTCTCCTATGGTCGTATAGTTGTTGCCATTCTGCGCATTTGTTCTACTCAGAGATGTAGCGAAGTGTCTGGGCCGTGCGCTTCTCACCTCACTGTGGTTTGCATGTGCTTTGGGACTACCATCTTCACCTACCTGGGGCCACGGTCAGCCTCCTCAGTGGAAGAGGAGAAGATGGTTGCTCTGTTCTATGCTGTGGTGGCACCTATGGTGAACTCCTTGATTTACAGCTTGAGGAATAAAGAAGTTACGGCTGCTCTCTATAAATTTTTAGAGAAATTCAGAGGTAAAGGGTGAAGACTATAAGAACTTCTTGCTATCTATTAGCAGAATCAAAAAGGAGATCAGATAAGTGAAGGTGGGACTGCCACACTCACGCTAAGGAAGACTATCATGGTCAGACCCTTGCTTTCAAATGAAGAATTCCTCCACATGATGAATGGATTTCCTTATACATGCCAATACCAGATAATTTACATGTCAGTGATTCAGCAGAGAGCCTTTTTTTAGATCGTCTTCTCTCAGGTATTCAGTAGTATTTAGACATCATCTGCCTATTTAAAAATTTTATTAGCATACCAGTGTTTAAAGAAATGAGCCATGACTTCATCAAGCAGACCTGGTTTGTGGATTGAATGGGTAGATGAATTCCACCAATTAGGTTCACTTATACTTCTGTGGAACAGAATAGATAATGTCTGTTTTTCTTTCTACATGACAATACTCCAATTGTTTGTAGAATAGCTTAATTTTCTCCAGGATAACCACAAATGGTTTTTTCAACTCTTTAAAAAATAATATCAGTTTTGAAACTTTCAATACCATCTGTGCCTTAGTCTAGACTGTGATATTATATCCTGAAATAAATAATATATGATAGAATGTTTGTTCAGGCCATTATGCTGGATCTCATTTGCTTTTAAGATGAGAAATCTGTGGCTTCACTGTAGTCTCTTTTTATTGTGGTAAAACATACAATATGTAACAAAATTTTCTGTTTTAGTCATTTTTAAGTGTACACTTCAGTGGCGTTAATTACATTTGCAATGCTGTGCAAACATCACCACTATCTTATTTCCAAAATTATTCATTACCAGTCTTTTTTTTTTTTCGGCGGTACGCGGGCCTCTCACTGTTGTGGCCTCTCCCACTGTGGAGCATAGGCTCCGGACGTGCAGGCTCAGCGGCCATGGCTCACGGGCCTAGCCACTCCGCGGCATGTGGGATCTTCCCAGACCGGGGCACGAACCCGTGTCCTCTGCATCAGCAGGTGAACTCTCAACCACTTTGCTACCAGGGAAGCCCACCAGCCTTTTATACAACTAATTTCCCAAGACCTGGTTCCTATAATCTGGTTACAAAGACTCTACACCCATTACACTCTTTTCTTTTTTTAACTTAAACAAAAGTATATGCATTTTGTTCTGCTAATTGTTACTGATTTTCACACATCACACCAACTTGCCAAGATTATTTTGAATTTTGATTCTCCAATTCATTCCTTTTGTTTATTTTGTCTTTCTTTTTCAATGGATACAATAAGCAGAAAAAGTTATAAAAATAAACACCAAATAGTACATGTCAATTATGTATCACTGCAAACTTGGAAAAAAGTGGTCCACAATGTCTTATAGTTGGAATCGTATAGTATGCAGCCTTTTCAGATTGACTACTTTCACTTAGAGATTTACATTTAAGTTCATTCATGTCTTTTCATGGCTTAATCATTCATTTCTTTTTGGAACTGAATAAAATTCTGTTGTCTGCATGTAGCACAGTTCATTCATTTACCTACTAAAGGATATCTTGTTTGCTTCTGAGTTTTGGTAATTGTGAATAAAGCTGCTTATTAACATTCGTGTGCAGGTATTGTGTGAACATATTTTCAACTCCTTTGGGTAAATACCAAGTAGCATGATTGCTGGATCGTATGGTAAAGGTATGTTTTGCTTTGTAGGAAACCACCAAACTGTCTTCCAAAGTGGCTGTATCACTTCACGTTCCCACGAGCAATGAATGAGAGTTTCTGTTGCTCCATATTTCACCAGCATTTGGTGTTGTCAGTGTTTTGTACTTTGGCCATTCTAACAGGTGTGTAGTGGTATTTTACTGTTGATTTAATTTGCATTTCCCTGATGACACATGATATGAAGCATCTTTTCATATGTTTATTTGCCAACTCTATATATTCTTTGGTGACGTGTCTGTTAAGGTCTTTGGGCCATTTTTTAATCAGGTTGTTTGTTTTCTTATTGTTGATTTTTAAGAGTTACTTGTATATTTTAGATAACAGTTCTGTATCAGATGTATCTTTTGCAAAAATTTTCTCTCAGCATCTGGATTGTCTTTCCATTCTCTTGACATCATTCACTTTTAAATGGTGATAGAAATACATATTTACATATGCAAGAACTCAAAATTATGACCCATTCATCCTTCATTAAGACCACAGGCAATACAACAAAAAATGTGAAAACTTCAAACAGAAGATGGTTTAAATGAAGGACTGGGGGGCATGAAACTGAAGCTGTGATAAGACAGGTAACAAGCTAAAACCTTCTAAGTGTAAAATTGAGTTTAAAAAGCTCTAAATTTCGAGGAGAGGAACCAAGATGGCGGAGTAGAAGGATGTGCTCTCACTCCCTCTTGCGGGAACACCAGAATCACAACTAGCTGCTGGACAATCATCGACAGGAGGACACTGGAACTCACCAAAAATTATACCCCACGTCCAAAGACAAAGGAGAAGCCACAGTGAGACGGTAGGAGGGGCACAAACACAGTAAAATCCAATCCCATAACTGCTGGGTGGGGGACTCACAGACTGGAGAACACTTACCACAGAAGTCCACACACTGGAGTGAAGTCTGAGCCCCACGTCAGGCTTCCCAACCTGGGGGTCCGGCAATGGGAGGAGGAATTCCTAGAGAATCAGACTTTGAAGCCTAGAGGGAATTGATTGCAGGACTTCGACAGGACTGGGAGAAACAGAGACTCCACTCTTGGAGGGCACACACAAAGCAGTGTGTGCATCGGGACCCAGGGGAAGGAGCAGTGACCCCAGGGGAGACTGAACCAGACCTACCTGCTAGCGTTTGAGGGTCTCCTGCAGAGGCGGGGTGGGGGGGGGCGCTGTGGCTCACCGTGGGGACAAGGACACTGGCAGCAGAAGTTCTGGGAAGTACTCCTTGGTGTGAGCCCTTCTAGAGTCTGTCATTAGCTCCACAAAGAGCCCAGGTAGCCTCCAGTGTTGGGTTGCCTCAGGCCAAACAACCAACAGGGAGGGAATCCAGCCCAACCCATCAACAGTCAAGTGGATTAAAGTTTTACTGAGCTCTGCCCACCAGAGCAACAGTCAGCTCTACCCACCACCAGTCCCTCCCATCAAGCCTCTTAGATAGCCTCATCCACCAGAGGGCAGACAGCAGAAGCAAGAAGAACTACAGTCCTGCAGCCTGTGGAACAAAAACCACATTCACAGATAGACAAGATGAAAAGGCAGAGGGTTATGTACTAAATGAAGGAAAAAGATAAAACCCCAGAAAAACAACTGAATGAAGTGGAGATAGGCAACCTTCCAGAAAAAGAATTCAGAATAATGATAGTGAAGATGATCCAGGGCCTCAGAAAAAGAATGGCAGCAAAGATCAAGAAGCTGCAAGAAATGTTTAACAAAGACCTAAAGAATTAAAGAACAAACAAACAGAGATGAACAATACAATAACAAATGAAAACTATACTAGAAGGAATCAACAGCAGAATAACTGAGGCAGAAGAATGGTAAGTGA
Source organism: Neophocaena asiaeorientalis asiaeorientalis (assembly GCF_003031525.2). Classification (NCBI taxonomy): domain Eukaryota; kingdom Metazoa; phylum Chordata; class Mammalia; order Artiodactyla; family Phocoenidae; genus Neophocaena; species Neophocaena asiaeorientalis. The sequence goes on along the minus strand of NW_020174578.1, from coordinate 1,295,724 downwards.
CCTGGAAGACAGAATGCTGGAATTCACTGCTGTGGAAGAGAATAAAGAAAAAAGAATGAATAGAAATGAAGACAGCCTAAGAGACCTCTGGGACAACATTAAATGCAACAACATTCGCATTATAAGGGTCCCAGAAGGAGAAGAGAGAGAGAAAGAACCAGAGAAAATATTTGAAGAGATTATAGTTGAAAACTTCCTTAACATGGGAAAGGAAATAGCCACCCAAGTCCATGAAGCACAGCAAGTCCCATACAAGATAAACCCAAGGAGAAACATGCCAAGACACATAGTAATCAAATTGGCAAAAATTAAAGACAAAGAAAAAGTATTGTAAGCAGCAAGGGAAAAACGAAAAATAACATACAAGGGAACTCCCATAAGATTAACAGCTGATTTCTCAGCAGAAACTCTACAAGCCAGAAGGGAGTTGCATGACATACTTAAAGTGATGGAAGAACCTACAACCAAGATTACCCAGCTAGGATCTCATTCAGATTCGAAGGAGAAATCAAAAGCTTTACAGACAAGCAAAAGCTAAGCGAATTCAGCACCACCAAACCAGCTCTACAACAAATGTTGAAGGAACTTCTCTAAGTGGGAAACACAAGAGAAGAAAAGGACCTACAAAAACAAACCCAAAACAATTAAGAAAATGGTCATAGGAACATACATATTGATAATTACCTTAAACATGAATGGATCAAGTGCTCCAACCAAAAGACACATGCTTGCTGAATGGATACAAAAATAAGACCCATATATATGCTGTCTACAAGAGACGCACTTCAGACCTAGGGACACACACAGACTGAAAGTGAGGGGATGGAAAAAGGTATTCCATGCAGATGGAAATCAAAACAAAGCTGGAATAGCTATACTCATATCAGATAAAATAGACGTTAAAATAAAGAATGTTCCAAGAGACAAGGAAGGACACTACATAATGATCAAGGGATCAATCCAAGAAGAAGATATAACAATTATAAATATATATGCACCCAACATAGGAACACCTCAATACATAAGGCATCTGCTAACAGCTAGAGGAAATTGACAGTAACACAATAATAGTGTGGGAATTTAACACCTCACTTACACCAATGGACAGATCATCAAAAATGAAAATTAATAAGGAAACACAAGCTTTAAATGACACAATAGACCAGACAGAGTTAATGGATATTTATAGGACATTCCATCCAAAAACAGCAGATTACACTTTCTTCTCAAGAGCGTACAGAACATTCTTCAGGATAGATACATGTTGGGTCACAAATCAAGCCTCAGTAAATTTAAGAAAATTGAAATCATATCAAGCATCTTTTCTGACCACAACGCTATGAGATTAGAAATGAACTACAGGAGAAAAAAAGTAAAAGACACAAACACATGGAGGCTAAACAATACATTACTAAATACCCAAGAGATCACTGAAGAAATCAAAGAGGAAATCAAAAAATACCTAGAGACAAATGACAATGAAAATATGATGATTGAAAACCTATGGGATGCAGCAAAAGCAGTTCTCAGAGGGAGGTTTATAGCTATAAAAGCCTACCTCAAGAAACAAGAAAAATCTCAAGCAAACAATCTAACCTTACACCTAAAGGAACTGGAGACAGAAGAACAAACAAAACCCAAAGTTAGCAGAAGGAAAGAAATAACAACGGTCAGAGCAGAACAAAATGAAGTAGAAACCAAGAAAACAATAGCAAAGATCGATAAAACTAAAAGCTGGTTCTTGGAGAAGATAAACAAAATTGATAAACCATTAGGCAGACTCATCAAGAAATAGAGAGAGAGGACTCAAACCAATAAAATTAGAAATGAAAAAGGAGAAGTTACAACAGACACTGCAGAAGTACAAAGCATCCTAAGAGACTACTACAACAACTCTATGGCAATAAAATGGGCAACCTGGAAGAAATGGACAAATTCTTAGAAAGGTATAACCTTCCAAGACTGAACCAGGAAGAAACAGAAAATATGAACAGACCAATCACAAGTAATGAAATTGAAACTGTGATTCAAAATCTTCCAACAAAGTCCAGGACCAGATGGCTTCACAGGTGAATTCTATCAAACATTTAGAGAAGAGCTAACACCCATGCTTCTCAAACTCTTCCAAAAAATTTCAGAGGAAGGAACACTCCCAAACTTATTCTATGAGGCCACCATCACCCTGATACCAAAACCAGACAAAGATACTACAGAAAAAGAAAATTACAGACCAATGTCATTGATGAATATAGATGCAAAAATCCTCAACAAAATACTAGCAAACAGAACCCAACAACACATTAAAAGGATCATACACCATGATCAAGTGGGATTTATCCCAGGGATGCAAGGATTCTTCAATATACGTAAATCAATAAATGTGATAAACCATATTAACAAATTGAAGAATAAAAACCATATGATCATCTTAATAGATGCAGAAAAAGCTTTTGACAAAATTCAACACCCATTTATGATAAAAACTCTCCAGAAAGTGGGCACAGAGGGAACCTATCTCTATGTAATAAAGGCCATATATGACAAACCCATAGCAAACAACATTCTCAATGGTGAAAAATGGAAAGCATTTCCTCTAAGATCAGGAGGGAGACAAGGATATCCACTCTCACCACTATTATTCAACATAGTTTTGGAAGTCCTAGCCATGGCAATCAGAGAAGAAAAAGAAATATAAAGAATACAAATTGGAAAAGAAGTAGTAAAACTGTCACTGTTTGCAGATGACATGATACTATACATAGAGAATCCTAAAGGTGCCACCAGAAAACTACTAG